>NC_053391.1:356184530-356501736 GCF_905171765.1 Bufo bufo | reverse complement strand
GGTTTTCAGAGGTCCTCCCTCCCCATAGCCGTAGCATGCAAACAAAAGAACAATGAGTCAGTTACTGATTTCTGGAAGCGGTTCATAGATTGCTGGAGACATGAAGCAGGTCTCACAGTGACTAACCAAGATAGTTTGGTTATCTCAACCTTTGTAAACAACCTATTGCCTAGTTTGATGCTTACCGTGAAACAGAACGTATCCTCCTGGACTTCTGATGACGTTGCAGATTTTGAAAATCTATAACTACTCATGGGTATGCCGGCAACAGAAACCAGAGGGGACGGGGGAACAGGAACAGAGGCTATCAAGGTCAAGGTAACAGAGGTCCACCCCAGTCTCAGCAGAAACCTTACAGCCCTTTCCAGAACAGTGGAGAAAACTCCATATGAACTGTGGCACAATGAAAAGCCAAGTGTAAAACACCTAAGAGTTTTTGGATGCAAAGCATTCATCTACATTCCAAAAAAAAAAAAACGCCCCAAACTCCAAAACAGAGCATTTCAAAGTGTATTTGTTGGATACAGTGCCAATGTTAAGGGTTGCAGAATCCTAAATCCCAAAACAGACAAGGTTACAGTTAGCATCAGCATAACTTTCGTTGAAGATCTGAGAGACAATTTAATGACAACAGAAGAAGCAAGAACAGAAGAGAAAACTGACCCTGACCAGCCCACCTCTGTAACTTCTGAAAAAACTGTTGAAGTGAGTGCAGACTCTACCAGTACTGAAGAGCAGACACAAGCAAGCTCAGAACCGAGATGCTCAACAAGAGAAAACGAAGTTAAACCACCTGTACGTCTCTCATACAAGGCAAGCACTGCCAGTGCCAATGAACCTGCAACCTGGGAAGGCATATCTCAGCTTTCAGAACGGAAAGCCAATAAATGGATAAAAGCTGCTGAGGAAGAGATAAAATCCATGCATGACACTAAAACATGGACACTTACAGAACTACCACCTGGAAGGAAAGCCATAGGCTGTAAATGGACTTTTAAAGTGAAGTACAATGCAGATGGCACAATTGAACGATACAAAGCAAGACTCAGGGATATTCTCAAAAATATGGAAATGATGAGACATTTGCGCCAGTAGTCAAGCACGCTACAATAAGGACTTTGCTGACAGTAGCCGTCACAAGGAAAATGCAAGTGAAACATTTTGATTTGAAAATTGCGTTTACATGTCGGGTTAACAGAAGAAATCTACATGGAACAACCACCAGGGTTAAAAGATGAACAAAGGCCAAACCTAGTATGTAAACTTCACAGGAGTATATATGGTCTAAAGCAGTGGTGGGCAAACTTTTTTGTCAACTGAACCAAATATCACCAAAACCACGATTGAAATTTCTTTAGAGAGCCACATTTTTAAAACCTAAAATATTGCGTCAACAGTACCAGTGAGGGCTATTAGGGCTCATGCACACGACCGTGTGCCCGCCGTTGCCATATTGCAGGCCGCATACGGCGGGTCCGCAATACACGGGCACTGGCCGTGTGCAGCCCGCATCAAGGACCCATTCACTTCAATGGGTCCAGGATCCGGGATATGAGTGCTACAGAGTGCTTCCGTGGTGCTTCTGGCTGTGCCTCCGCACTGCAAAAAAGTAGCACATGTGGATGACGCACTTATGGGGGATATCTGTGGATGACGCACTTATGGGGGATATCTGTGGATGACGCACTTATGGGGGATATCTGTGGATGACGCACTTATGGGGGATATCTGTGGATGACACATATATAGCATAAGATGCTATATAAGTGCCCTCCACAGATATCCCCCATAAGTGTCCTCCACAGATATCCCCTATAAGTGCCCTCCACAGATATCCCCCATAAGTGCCCTCCACAGATATCCCCCATAAGTGCCCTCCACAGATATCCCCCATAAGTGCCCTCCACAGATATCCCCCATAAGTGCCCTCCACAGATATCCCCCATAAGTGCCCTCCACAGATATCCCCCATAAGTGCCCTCCACAGATATCCCCCATAAGTGCCCTCCACAGATATCCCCCATAAGTGCCCTCTACAGATATTCCCCATAAGTGCCCTCCAGTAAGTAAAGTAATGTATTAGTGGGGGGAAGGGAGGAGGCAGGGACACTTGCGGCGGGGCCGGTGCAGTGCCCGGCGCTGTGCACACACCGGGGGCAGCTCTTACCTTTCTGCTGCAGGACATTTCGCTCCTCCTGGACCTGAGCGGCGGCTCCTTCACCACTCCTCACATGGCCGGTGTTCTGCTGAAAGTCCGCCGCTGCCCGCCCTTCTGCTGCTGTGCGCAGCGTGACATCTCACCCTCCGTCATGCGCCTCCTGCCCCGCCTGCCTGCTTCATTCATAAAGTGGAAGGAGCAGACAGACGGGGCAGGAGGCGCATGACGGACATTTTGCAAGCTTGAGCGGCGCGATATGGCTGCGCGGCCGCCCACCCGCCAGCCCGCACCAAAGAGCCGCATTCAAGGATAAAAAGAGACGCTTGTGGCTCGCGAGCCGCACTTTGCTGACCACTGGTCTAAAGCAAGCAGCCAGAGCGTGGAATATACACATCAGGACTTTCAAAGGAGTAAAGCAGACTCCTGCTTAAATTGGCAAACAGATGGATCTATATGCCTATTTATGTGGACGATATCCTGATTTGTTTTGAGCAAGAAGGGAATGAAGCAGAGATACTGAAAACCCTAAATCAGCACTTTGAGACCAAAGATCTTGGCGACCTAAAGAATTACCTCGGCATTCAGATTGAGAAAGAGGAAGATGGCAGCTTTCTTCTGAACCAAAGACACAAAATACAAGAAATAATTGAAACATTTGGAATGGAAGATGCCAAACCAGTAAAGTCTCCCATGGAAACCAACTACCTGAAGGAGATGAACAGCCAAGATACCCCGTTATCAACTAATCAGTACAGGAAAGCAATAGGGAAACTGCTATACCTTACCACTGCTACAAGGCCCAACATTGCAGCAACTATTGGAATCCTATGCAGAAAGGTTTCAATGCCAAGTCAGATGGACTGGAATGCTGTAAAGCGAATCATTCGCTACCTTAAAGGGACTTTGCACTACAAGCTAAAGTTACCAGTGAGTGATTAAAGCACCCTAACAGGATATGTGGATGCTGACTAGGCCGGAGACACCAGCGACAGAAAATCTACCAGTGGCTACCTATTTCTTCTGTAAGGGGGGCTATCAGTTGGACTAGCAGAAAGCAGCTCTCTGTTACACTATATTCTACGGAAGCAGAGTATGTTGCAGCAGCGCAGGCAAGCCAAGAATTTATATGGCTGAGACAACTGTTAACAGACTCAGGTCAACCACAGTTGGGACCAACAAAAATCTTTGAGAACAATCAAGGATGCCTTGCACTTGCGCAGATGGAAAGAATTAACCAAGCACATTGATGTGAAATTCCACTTTCTTAGGGATCTTCAAGAACAGGGACTTCTTGAGTTACTTTATTGCCTGACTGGGGATATGACAGCAGATATTGTTACAAAGCCCCTGATCACTGAAAGACAGTCAAGGCTGAAAAAGAAGATGGGTTTAACAGATTAAGCCTTAGCTGTTGAGAAGGGGTATTGGAGATACAACATCTTGCAGCTTAGTCTATTGCTAGGTTAACTGCAGTTCATAATTATAACACTATATGTCACTGTCACTAATGTTTCACTTGTAGTCTCTCTATGCATTTCTATGATGTGTTGTATATCCTGTACATTGAGGTGAACTGTGTGACATTCAGCATGTAAGGTCACCTTCTGTTATTGCACACATGTTCCAATAAAGCCAGTTCCTGTTACTCCACAGTGTCTGATCTGAATTGACTCAGCAATCCTACTCTGCAACATTAAAAAGCTAGTCAGAGAGGGAGCTCCTTATGACCCTCAATCGCTCCCTCCCCACCACATGGTGCTAGTCAGAGAGGGAACTCTCTATGAACCTTAAGATAGTGCCGGGGGCTATCCATAGTATTCAGTATATTGGGCAGACTAGATGGGCCAAATGGTTCTTATCTGCCGACACATTCTATGTTTCTATGTTTCTATGAACCTCAATCGCTCCCTCCTCACCACACGGTGAAATCTCTTAGTACCAATCAGTTAATCAGTACAGGCCAAGGAGCCATGTGTGAACTCATTAGAGCTTGAAAAAAGGCTTCTTAACTCCAAAACCCGAAATGTCACATGCAATGATTACTTAAAAGGTGCTGCCTGGTTGGACCCATAAATTAATTCTTGCTAATTGCAACTTGATGTACTGTCTCATTGGATTGTCGAAGATTTCTTGGTCCCACTTAAAAAGGAACAGAAAAAGAGCACCCACTAAAAACCACAGAATAGAAGACTGCTGTTACCACTAGAATATATTTATATATATATATATATATATATATATATATATATATATATATACACCAAGGAAAAAAGGCCGCACTGGTACAAGATCAGTTGAAGTTAGGGTGCACTTCCCAAGGGGAATAGGCTTCTTACCCCAATATATAAATCCAGAAAAACGGGCAGCACTCCAAGAGATAAAAGAAAGTGAACCTTTATTCACCCTGGTGGTGCACCACCTGGGTGAATAAAGGTTCACTTTCTTTTATCTCTTGGAGTGCCGCCCGTTTTTCTGGATTTATATATATATATATATTGTATACATACACACGAATTGGGTACCAACCGGTTGTCATGGCAGCCTGTGGCCTTCTAAAGGCTCCTAGCACTGGCATGGTAAACTTCCTATAAAGGAACAGTCATAGTCCCCATAGACTGCAATACTACAGTTTTACAGTCTATGGTATGTTCAAGTCTGCTAGGAGGATTTAAAAGTAAAAAATAAAGTTTAAAGACCAACAGTATTTAAAAAAATATATTCAAAAAGTAAGAAAAAAAAAAAGGAAGTCATACCGCCTTCCCAAGTCTACATAAAAATTAAATACTGTATTTGTCGCCCTATAAGACGCATCGGCCCGGCCCATAAGACGCACCTAGGTTTTTGAGGAGGAAAAAATATATATATATTTTGAACCAAAAGGTGTGCTTTTCGTGAGTTTTGAACCAATGGTGGTTTGTGGATGACACTATTATAGGGGATCTGTGGATGACGTATCTGGTGTTGTAATGGCAGCGGGACCCGATGCAGTCACTGCATTCTATTACACTGGGCCCCGCTCACTGTAGTATTCATATGTAATGTGTAGGCATTAAACTATAGCAATCCTCTGCGTACTCACTTGAAACTCCTGTAGCAGGCAGGCCGGGCAGCAGCGTAACTCGCTACATCACATGCCTGCTCCTCCCACTTTATGAATGAAGCAGGCGGAACAGGCGCGTGACATAATGAGTGACATTAAGCTGCCGTCCAGCCTGCCTGCTATGGGAGTTTGAAGTGAGTACGCAGAGGATTGCTATAGTTTAATGCCTACATTAATGCCTTACATATAAATACTACAGTGAGTGGGGCCCGGTGTAATAGAATACAGTGACTGCACTGGGCCCCGCTGCCATTACAACACCAGATGCCGGCCCCCAGCCCCTCTTCCTTCCCCACTGATACATCACCGGCTGCGCTGTGCAGCATCGCGGCCGGTGTATCAGTGTTAGCAGAGTTAGCATTCGCCCCATAAGACGCACTGCCATTTTCCCCTCACTTTTGGGGGGGAAAGTGCGTCTTATAGGGCGAAAAATACGGTACTCATTTAAAAAAAATAAGCATAATTGGTCTAGCTGAAAATGTCTGAACAATTGAAAAATTAAATCATTTATCCTACACTGTGAATTCTGTAATGACCAGGAGCGGCACAGGGAGCAGGGACCCGGGTAAGTATATTCAATTTAGGGGGCTAGGCATTTTGGGGGACATTCTTACACTCTCAGAAAACCCCTTTAATTTCAATCTAACAATACAGTGCTGCCACCTAGTGGCCTGTATTGGTATATTCCACTAATAGCTGCCGAAGCATGCTTGAGGCTTCGGACTATTAGAGCAGTGTAACAGGTTCCCCGATCTCAGCTGGGCAATGAGTGGCTGATGGCATACATGTGTCGTGGGTCTCTGCTGTTTGAAACAGCAGAAACCTGGCAACTATGGTGCCCACTGCACGCACGACTGGGCACCATGTTTAAAGATGCGACTTACGCTGTACATGTATGGCGGAGGCTACAAAGGGGTTAACAGTGTGTTTCCTTGTGACAGATTCAGTTTAAATTGAAACAGATATTAGCAAGACAGAGGTATATTATGATATACAGTAATATACAGTTGCAAGAAAAAGTATGTGAACCCTTTGGAATGATATGGAATTCTGCCCAAATTGGTCATAAAATGTGATCTGATCTTCATCTAAGTCACAACAATAGACAATCACAATCTGCTTAAACTAATAACACACAAAGATTTAAATGTTACCATGTTTTTATTGAACACACCATGTAAACATTCACAGTGCAGGTGGAAAAAGTATGTGAACCCTTGGATTTAATAACTGGTTGAACCTCCTTTGGCAGCAATAACTTCAACCAAACGTTTCCTGTAGTTGCAGATCAGACGTGCACAACGGTCAGGAGTAATTCTTGACCATTCCTCTATACAGAACTGTTTCAGTTCAGCAATATTCTTGGGATGTCTGGTGTGAATTGCTTTCTTGAGGTCCTGCCACAGCATCTCAATCGGGTTGAGGTCAGGACTCTGACTGGGTCACTCCAGAATGCGTATTTTCTTCTGTTTAAGCCATTCTGTTGTTGATTTACTTCTATGCTTTGGGTCGTTGTCCTGTTGCAACACCCATCTTCTGTTGAGCTTCAGCTGGTGGACAGATGGCCTTAAGTTCTCCTGCAAAATGTCATGATAAACTTGGGAATTCATTTTTCCTTCGATGATAGCAATCCGTCCAGGCCCTGACGCACCAAAGCAGCCCCAGACCATGATGCCCCCACCACCATACTTCACAGTTGGGATGAGGTTTTGATGTTGGTGTGCTGTGCCTCTTTTTCTCCACACATAGTGTTGTGTGTTTCTTCCAAACAACTCAACATTGGTTTCATCTGTCCACAGAATATTTTGCCAGTACTGCTGTGGAACATCCAGGTGCTCTTGGGCAAACTGTAAACGTGCAGCAATGGTTTTTTTTGGACAGCAGTGGCTTCCTCTGTGGTATCCTCCCATGAAATCCATTCTTGTTTAGTGTTTTACGTATCGTAGATTCGCTAACAGGGATGTTAGCATATGCCAGAGACTTTTCTAAGTCTTTAGCTGACACTCTAGGATTCTTCTTCACCTCATTGAGCAGTCTGCGCTGTGCTCTTGCAGTCATCTTTACAGGACGGCCACTCCTAGGGAGAGTAGCAGCAGTGCTGAACTTTCTCCATTTATAGACAATTTGTCTTACCGTGGACTGATGAACAGCAAGGCTTTTGGATATACTTTTATAACCCTTTCCAGCTTTATGCAAGTCAACAATTCTTAATCGTGGGTCTTCTGAGAGCTCTTTTGTGCGAGGCATCATTCACATCATGCAATGCTTCTTGTGAAAAGCAAACCCAGAACTGGTGTGTCTTTTTTATAGGGCAGGGCAGCTGTAACCAACACCTCCAATCTCATCTCATTGATTGGACTCCAGTTGGCTGACACCTCACTCCAATTAGCTCTTGGAGATGTCATAAGTTTAGGGGTTCACATACTTTTTCCACCTGCACTGTGAATGTTCACATGGTGTGTTCAATAAAAACATGGTAACATTAAATTCTTTGTGTGTTATTAGGTTAAGCAGACTGTGATTGTCTATTGTTGTGACTTAGATGAAGATCAGATCACATTTTATGACCAATTTGTGCAGAAATTCATATCATTCCAAAGGGTTCACATTCTTTTTCTTGCAACTGTATATGATCATATAATACCAATATATAATGTAAATAATATAGTGATTACACTGCATGCTTGCCAGCGCGTTAGAGTGTGTGCATTGGCACATGCAGCAACAGTAGTCTGGTCTTTTGTTCAGTAGTTATGATCCACTTATTTCTCCACTCCATCTAAAATAGTAATCTATATCTTGCAGGCACAACCTGTCTCTGCTTACTGATTAATGCATTTTGCTTAGCTCCTGATACATGACTTTTATCCCCTCAAGCTACAATTAAAAATATTAATTGCTTCCTGATTCTAAGTCGATAGCAGCATCTTTGTCTGTGTTTGTCTAGGTTTGATATGGATGGAGAAATTAAGGTCCAGGGAAGCTGTCATTGATAAAATGAGCAGCAGTCTTAGATGTAATCTATGTTTCAGTTAAATATCATATTTTAGGCTGCACCAATCTGTCTGGTTATAATTTGAAGCAAGTTTAGCTAACCTTGTATCATTTAAAGGGGTTGTGCAAGGCCTTGATATTGTTTACCTAACCTTCAGGATAGGTCATCACTAGTATTCAGTAAATCGAAGTATCCTAAGTAGAATACAATCCGAATTTCAGGAAAAATTTGATTTACCACAAAGGCGAATTTCCTCGTGCTTCGTGGTAACTAATGCATTTTTCCTAAAATGGTGGCTGAAAGTAAAAATAGTTATATTCACCTCATCCACTTGATCGGGGAGAGGCTGTCTGTCTTGATTGAAGAAAACCTGCCAAATGACCTGTGGCGAGCATGATGACCTCACCACGTGATCACGTGGGGCGCATGCAATGACATCATCCTCACTGCGGAAAGCCTCTCCCCGATCAAGGGGATGAGGTGAGAATAATTTTTTTCAACATCTGATTAACCCCTGAGCAGCTGAATGTGAGTCACAGATGCTGCAATCAGCATTGAACGCAACAATGAGGTTAAATGAGGCGGCTCGATTGCCGTTCCCCGTCATTGCACCCTCTCCATACAATGGAAAGCAATTTGTGATGAAGTCATTTGTGACAAATCGAATTTCTTGTCAAAATTTGGCGAAGCTGGCGAATCAAATTTTTCAAAACTTTGCTCATCTCTAGTCATCAGTATTAGATCGGTGGGGTCTGATTCCTGGCACCTTTGCCGATCAGCTGCTCAAAGGGGCCGTGTCACTTGTGTGAGCTTTGCTTCCTCTTCAAAGTTTACCTTCATGTCATCTACTTTCTAGCGGTGGTGCAGTGTAATTACAACTGCCCGTCCCATTTACTGAAATTTGACAAAGCAGTTGTATTTACACTGCACCGCTGCTAAAAAGGAGGTGACATGCAGGTAAACTTTGAAAAGTAAGCAGTGCTCACACGAGTGCCACAATCCCTTCAAACAGCTGATTGGTGGCATGGGTGAATTCCTGAGAGGGCTCTATTGTGGTATTAGTTAAATGGGTCATCCCATGACTAATACAGTTGCAAGAAAAAGTATGTGAACCCTTTGGAATGATATGTATTTCTGCACAAATTGGTCATAAAATGTAATATGATCTTCATCCAAGTCACAACAATAGACAATCACAGTCTGCTTAAACTAATAACACACAAAGAATTAAATGTTACCATGTTTTTATTGAACACACCATGTAAACATTCACAGTGCAGGTGGAAAAAGTATGTGAACCCCTAGACTAATGACATCTCCAAGAGCTAATTGGAGTGAGGTGTCAGCCAACTGGAGTCTAATCAATGAGATGAGATTGAAGGTGTTTGTTATAGCTGCCCTGCCATATAAAAAACACACACCAGTTCTGGGTTTGCTTTTCACAAGAAGCATTGCCTGATGTGAATGATGCCTCGCACAAAAGAGCTCTCAGAAGACCTACGATTAAGAATTTTTGACTTGCATAAAGCTGGAAAGGGTTATAAATGTATATCCAAAAGCCTTGCTGTTTATCAGTCCACGGTAAGACAAATTGTCTATAAATGGAGAAAGTTCAGCACTGCTGCTACTTTCCCTAGGAGTGGCCGTCCTGTAAAGATGACTACAAGAGCACAGCGCAGACTGCTCAATGAGGTGAAGAAGAATCCTAGAGTGTCAGCTAAAAACTTAAAAAGTCTATGGCATATGCTAACATCCCTGTTAGCGAATCTACGATACGTAAAACACTAAACAAGAATGGATTTTATGGGAGGCTACCACAGAGGCAGCCACTCCTGTCCTAAAAAAACATTGCTGCACATTTACAGTTTGCACAAGAGCACCTGGATGTTCCACAGCAGTACTGGCAAAATATTCTGTGGACAGATGAAACCAAAGTTGAGTTGTTTGGAAGAAACACACAACACTATGTGTGGAGAAAAAGAGGCACAGCACACCAACATCAAAACCTCATCCCAACTGTGAAGTATGGTGGTGGGGGCATCATGGTTTGGGGCTGCTTTGCTGTGTCAGGGCCTGGACGGATTGCTATCATCGAAGGAAAAATGAATTCCCAAGTTTATCAATACATTTTGCAGGAGAACTTAAGGCCATCTGTCCACCAGCTGAAGCTCAACAGAAGATGGGTGTTGCAAAAGGACAACTACCCAAAGCATAGAAGTAAATCAACAACAGAATGGCTTAAACAGAAGAAAATACGCCTTCTGGAGTGGCCCAGTCAGAGTCCTGACCTCAACCCGATTGAGATGCTGTGGCATGACCTCAAGAATGTCATTCACACCAGACATCCCAAGAATATTGCTGAACTGAAACAGTTCTATAAAGAGGAATGGTCAAGAATTACTCCTGACCGTTGTGCACGTCTGATCTGCAACTACAGGAAACATTTGGTTGAAGTTATTGCTGCCAAAGGAGGTTCAACCAGTTATTAAATCTAAGGGTTCACATACTTTTTCCACCTGCACTGTGAATGTTTACATGGTGTGTTCAATAAAAACATGGTAACATTTAATTCTTTGTGTGTTATTAGTTTAAGCAGACTGTGATTGTCTATTGTTGTGACTTAGATGAAGATCAGATCACATTTTATGACCAATTTGTGCAGAAATCCATATCATTCCAAAGTGTTCACATACTTTTTCTTGCAACTGTATAATAAATAAGACATCATATAGTACATGACAATCTCTTTCTTACAAAGCTAGAACCAGCCCTGTACCTCACATGGATCCAGAGATCTCATCATTCTTTGATCTACTAGATTTATATCAGGCTGGCAGCTCAAGGGGAGTGTCTTTTCTGCTGCAGCTAAGGGGGCGTGTTTTTTTCTGCTGGAGCTCTCTCCCTATCACAGATTAATAGGCAGTTGAAGGATGAAACTGAGCATGTGCGGTCTTTTCAGTGAGCAGGTCAAAGAATAAGAAAAAAACTATCAGAAGGTGGCGCTCTACAGATACATTTCAGTGAATAACTCAGTGGCTATGCAAAATTTTTAATTACATGTAATTATAGAAGTATTCAGATCCAGGTTCTGGTTTGAAAACTGTAGAATATTTTTTGTGGGACAACCCCTTTAAGCTAAATCCTGTAAAACATGAATAGACATGTGGTTTGATCATAGGCTCTAACCATACAGAAGGGAAGGGAAATGCTAGGAGATGTAGTTATCTCCTTGTATGCCTGCTCTCTGTATTGTCTTCTGTTACATAAAAATGGCCTGTACATGCTGGGAGTTGTAGTGCTCTTCTCTTATACCTCCTCCTGTACTGACCTAGGATATTACATAATAATGGTTTGGATATGCTGGGAGTTGTAGACCCATCCTCCCATACCGCCTCCTGTAATGTGCTCTATTAAATTATAATGGCCTAGACATGGTGGCTGTTATAGTCCTCTTATACCTCCTCCTGTAACGTGCTATGATATAAACTTGTAATGGCCTATACATGCTAGGAATTGTTGTCCTTTCCTCTTATTACACCTTCTGTAACCTGTTCTGATATAAAATTATAATGGCCTGGACATGCTGGGAGTTGTAGTCCGCTACTCTTATACTTCCTCCTGTAATGTGCTGTTATATAAAATTATATTGGCCTAGACATGTTGGGAATTATAGTCCTCTCACCTTATACCGCCTCCTGTAACGTGCTCCGATATTAAATAATAATGGCCTAGACATGCTGGGAGTTGTAGTCCTCTCATCTTATACCGCCTCCTATAACGTGTTCTGATATAAAATTATAGTGGCCTAGAAATGCTGGGAGTTATAGTCCTCTCCTCTAATACTTCCTCCTGAAACGTGCTCTCATATAAAATTATAATGGTCTAGACATGCAGGGAGTTGTAGTCCTCTCCTTTTATACCGCCTCCTGTAACGTGATCTGATATAAAATTATAATGGCCTAGACATGCTGGGAGTTATAGTACTCTCATACCTCCTTCTGTAATGTGCTCTGATATGAAGAGAAAGACTTGCAGGCCTGTATTGGCTAATGTAGGTAATTTTATGGGGAATATCTCAGAAACTGTACATCCTAGAGAGCTGAGACCCGGTCGAAAACCTCCCGGACACCTGATGTACCTGTGTGCCAAATTGGGTGAAGATTGGTTCAGTCGTTTGGTCACGCATAAATAACAGACAGACAGACGTCCAGACAGACAGAAACTCATTTTTCTATATATGAGATTAAAAAAAATATTCTGTCTGTTGTCTGTCAGTTCTTTATGCACGGCTAAACGACTGGACCAATCTGCACCAAATTTGGCACATAGGTACATTGGGTGTCCGGAAAGGTTTTAGACCGAATCTCAGCTCTCTAGGACGTTCCTGAGATATTCCCCAAAAAAATGCAAATATGGCACCATCACATGACCTACATTAGCCAATAGAAGCCCACAGGTCTTTCACTCATACTTCAACTACTATACACACGGTCACATGACCTTTATCAGCCAATAGAAGCTCGCAGGTCTTTCAGTCTTGACATACACACACTTTTACATCAGGTTTCCATAACAACCCAGCCATTTTTCTTCACTGCTGTAGGTCATCTTTAACCCCTTAAGGACCGGGCTCATTTTCACCTTAAGGACCAGGCCATTTTTTGCAAACCTGACCAGTGTCACTTTATGTGTGAATAACTTTAAAATGCTTTTACTTATCCAGGCCATTCTGAGAATGTTTTTTGTCACATATTGTACTTCATGACACTGGTAAAATGGAGTAAAAAAAATTCATTTCTATTTATAAAAAAATACCAAATTTACCCAAAATTTTGAAAAATTTGCAAATATCCAAGTTTCCATTTCTCTACTTCTATAATACATAGAAATACCTTCAAAAATAGTTATTAATTTACATTCCCCATATGTCTACTTCATGTTTCGATCATTTTGGGAATGCCATTTTATTTTTTGGGGACATTACAAGGCTTAGAAGTTTAGAAGCAAATTTTAAATTTTTCAGAAATTTTCCAAAAACCACTTTTTAAGGACTAGTTCAGGTTTGAAGTCACTTTGTGAGTCTAACATAATAGAAACCACCCAAAAATGACCCCATTTTGGAAACTACACCCTCAAGGTATTCAAAACTGATTTTAAAAACTTTGTTAACCCTTTATGTGTTCCACAAGAGTTATTGGCAAATGAAGATGAAATTTCAGAATTTCAATTTTTGGGCAAATTTTCTATTTTAATCTATTTTTGTCCAGTAACAAAGCAAGGGTTAACAGCCAAACAAAAGTCAATATTTATTGCCCTGATTCTGTAGTTTATAGAAACACCCCATATGTGGTCGTAAACTACTGTAAGGGCACATGGCAGGGCGCAGAAGGAAAGAAACACCATACAGGGAGTGCAGAATTATTAGGCAAGTTGTATTTTTGAGGATTAATTTTATTATTGAACAACAACCATGTTCTCAATGAACCCAAAAAACTCATTAATATCAAAGCTGAATATTTTTGGAAGTAGTTCTTAGTTTGTTTTTAGTTTTAGCTATTTTAGGGGGATATCTGTGTGTGCAGGTGACTATTACTGTGCATAATTATTAGGCAACTTAACAAAAAACAAATATATACCCATTTCAATTATTTATTTTTACCAGTGAAACCAATATAACATCTCAACATTCACAAATATAAATTTCTGACATTCAAAAACAAAACTAAAACAAATCAGTGACCAATATAGCCACCTTTCTTTGCAAGGACACTCAAAAGCCTGCCATCCATGGATTCTGTCAGTGTTTTGATCTGTTCACCATCAACATTGCGTGCAGCAGCAACCACAGCCTCCCAGACACTGTTCAGAGAGGTGTACTGTTTTCCCTCCTTGTAAATCTCACATTTGATGATGGACCACAGGTTCTCAATGGGATTCAGATCAGGTGAACAAGGAGGCCATGTCATTAGATTTTCTTCTTTTATACCCTTTCTTGCCAGCCACGCTGTGGAGTACTTGGATGCGTGTGTGCATCCAAGTACTGCATGAAAATCATGTTTTTCTTGAAGGATGCAGACTTCTTCCTGTACCACTGCTTGAAGAAGGTGTCTTCCAGAAACTGGCAGTAGGACTGGGAGTTGAGCTTGACTCCATCCTCAACCCGAAAAGGCCCCACAAGCTCATCTTTGATGATACCAGCCAAAACCAGTACTCCACCTCCACCTTGCTGGCGTCTGAGTCGGACTGGAGCTCTCTGCCCTTTACCAATCCAGCCACGGGCCCATCCATCTGGCCCATCAAGACTCACTCTCATTTCATCAGTCCATAAAACCTTTGAAAAATCAGTCTTGAGATATTTCTTGGCCCAGTCTTGACGTTTCAGCTTGTGTGTCTTGTTCAGTGGTGGTTGTCTTTCAGCCTTTCTTACCTTGGCCATGTCTCTGAGTATTGCACACCTTGTGCTTTTGGGCACTCCAGTGATGTTGCAGCTCTGAAATATGGCCAAACTGGTGGCAAGTGGCATCTTGGCAGTTGCACGCTTGACTTTTCTCAGTTCATGGGCAGTTATTTTGCGCCTTGGTTTTTCCACACGCTTCTTGCGACCCTGTTGACTATTTTGAATGAAACGCTTGATTGTTCGATGATCACGCTTCAGAAGCTTTGCAATTTTAAGAGTGCTGCATCCCTCTGCAAGATATCTCACTATTTTTGACTTTTCTGAGCCTGTCAAGTCCTTCTTTTGACCCATTTTGCCAAAGGAAAGGAAGTTGTCTAATAATTATGCATACCTAATATAGGGTGTTGATGTCATTAGACCACACCCCTTCTCATTACAGAGATGCACATCACCTAATATGCTTAATTGGTAGTAGGCTTTCGAGCCTATACAGCTTGGAGTAAGACAACATGCATAAAGAGGATGATGTGGTCAAAATACTCATTTGCTTAATAATTCTGCACTCCCTGTATGGTTTCTGGAAGGCAGATTTTGCTGGACTGGTTATTTACACCATGTCCCATTTGAAGTCCCCCTGATGCACCCCTAGAGAAGAAACTCCACAAAAGTGACCCAATTTTGGAAACTACACCCCTCAAGGTATTAAAAACTGATTTTACAAACTTTGTTAACCCTTTAGATGTTCCACAAGAATTAATGGAAAATAGAGATGAAATTTCAGAATTTCAATTTTTTTGCAAATTTTTCATTTTAATCCCTTTTTTCCAGTAAAAAAGCAAGGGTAAACAGCCAAACAAAACTCAATATTCATTGCCCTGATTCTGTAGTTTATAGAAACACCCCATATGTGGTCGTAAACTACTGTACGGGCACATGGCAGGGCACAAAAGGAAAGGAACACCATATGGTTTCTGGAAGGCAGATTTTGCTGGACTGGTTTATTTACACCATGTCCCATTTGAAGCCCCCCTGATGCACGCCTAGAGTAGAAACTCCAAAAAGTGACCCCATTTTGGAAACTACGGGATAAGGTGGCAGTTTTGTTATGACTATTTGTAGGGTACATATGATTTTTGGTTGCTCTATATTACATTTTTGTGAGGCAAGGTTACAAAAAATTTAAATTCTGAAATTTTATCTCCATTTGCCAATAACTCTTATGGAACACCTAAAGGGTTAAAAAAGTTTGTAAAATCAGTTTTGAAAACCTTGAGGGGTGTAGTTTCTTAGATTGGGTCACTTTTATGGAGTTTCTACTCTAGGTGTGCATCAGGGGTGCGTCAAATGTGACTTTGTGTCAAAAAACCAGTCCAGCAAAATCTGCCTTCTAAAAACCATATGGCGCTCCTTTCCTTGTGCGCCCTGCCGTTTGGCCATACAGCATTTTACGACCACATATGGGGTGTTTCTGAAAACTACAGAATCAGGGCAATAAATAGAGTTTTGTTTGACTGTTAACCCTTGCTTTGTTAACAGAAAAAATGGATTAAAATGGAAAATTTGGCAAAAAATAGCTTTTTTGGCACAGTTTTTTTTTTTACTTTGTTCATTAGAGGGGTTAGGTCATGAGTTATTTTTAAAGAGCAGATTCTTACGGACACGGCGATACCTAATATGTCTACTTTTTAAAATTTATTTAGGTTTTACACTATAATATCCTTTTTTTAAAACATTTACACCATGGTGTAAAACCATTTTTTTGTCACCTTACATGCCTGCAAGCGATCAACTGGAACTCCCAGGCTATGAGCTGTGCGCTACGATTGGCCAGTGCTGCAGCAAGGGACAACCCTAATACAAAAACTCCGCCCAGTACAACAGAGGGAGCTGCGGACACCGGAGCCTATACCGGGCGAACGGAGCGGCGCCCAGACATACTAGTAAGTGCAGGGGGACCCCTGGGCGCCGCTTTGCCCACTGATATAGTTAGTTTTTAGTTTTTAAACTAGTGAAAGGTCCTCTTTAAGGGGGCAGACTGCTGGGGAGATTGCAGCTAAGGGGACGGTCCGCTATGGAGGTCAGTGTTAAGGGGCTGTGTGCTGTAGAGGTCACTGTTAAAGGGGCGGGGTGTTGTGGAGGTCACATTTTAAGAAAACGGAGCACTGTGGAGGTCACTGTTAAGGGGACGGGTTATTGTGGAAATCACTATTAAGGAGACCGGGTACTGTGGAGGTCACTAATTAAGCTGCGGCCGCTGTGGAGGTCACTGTTAAAGGGGCAGGCGATGTGGAAGTTACTGTTAAGGGGTCAGGGCACTGTGAAAGTCACTGTTAAGAGGGTGGACCGCTGTAGAGGTCACTGTTAAAGGGCGGGTACTGTGGAAGTTACTGTTAAAGGGGCAGGGGATTGTAGAGGTCACTATTAAAGGGGCAGCTGCTTTGGAGGTCACTGTTAAGGCAGCAGGGTACTGTGGAGGTTCTTTGTTAAGGGGACAGGGAACGGTGGAGGTCACTGTTAAGGGGGAGGGGTGCTATAGAGGTCACTGTAAAAGGAGCAGGGTACAGTTGAGGTCACAGTTATTTGGGTGGTGTACTGTTAATGTGACTATTAAGGCGGGTGGGGTGCTGTGGTGATTACCATTATAGGGGCGAGGCAGTGAGAGGGGGTCACTGTTAAGGGGGAGGGCCGATGTGGAGGTCTTTGTTAGGGGGGCGGGTGGAGTGCTGTAAAGGTCACATTTTAAGGGGGCATTGCACTGTGGGGTGGTCAGTATTAAGGGGTGGGGTGCTGTGGAGGTCACTGTTATGGGAGATACTGTTGATATCTTTTAACAACACACACAAACATTAAATGTAATAGTGAAAATAAACCCGTGCGATGCCGGGTCATCCTGCTAATATATGTATATATATATATATATATATATATATATATATATATATACACTGCTCAAAAAAATAAAGGGAACACAAAAATAACACATCCTAGATCTGAATTAATTAAATATTTTTCTGAAATACTTTGTTCTTTACATAGTTGAATGTGCTAACAACAAAATCACACAAAAATAAAAAAATGGAAATCAAATGTTTCAACCCATGGAGGTCTGGATTTGGAGTCACACTCAAAATTAAAGTGGAAAAACACACTACAGGCTGATCCAACTTTGATGTAATGTCCTTAAAACAAGTCAAAATGAGGCTCAGTAGTGTGTGTAGCCTCCACGTGCCTGTATGACCTCCCTACAACGCCTGTGCATGCTCCTGATGAGGTGGCGAACGGTCTCCTGAGGGATCTCCTCCCAGACCTGGACTAAAGCATCTGCCAACTCCTGGACAGTCTGTGGTGCAACGTGACGTTGGTGGATAGAGCGAGACATGATGTTCCAGATGTGCTCAATTGGATTCAGGTCTGGGGAACGGGCGGGCCAGTCCATAGCATCAATGTCTTCGTCTTGCAGGAACTGCTGACACACTCCAGCCACATGAGGTCTAGCATTGTCTTGCATTAGGAGGAACCCAGGGCCAACAGCACCAGCATATGGTCTCACAAGGGGTCTGAGGATCTCATCTCGGTACCTAATGGCAGTCAGGCTACCTCTGGCGAGCACATGGAGGGCTGTGCGGCCCTCCAAAGAAATGCCACCCCACACCATTACTGACCCAATGCCAAACCGGTCATGCTGGAGGATGTTGCAGGCAGCAGAACATTCTCCATGGCGTCTCCAGACTCTGTCACGTCTGTCACATGTGCTCAGTGTGAACCTGCTTTCATCTGTGAAGAGCACAGGGCGCCAGTGGCGAATTTGCCAATCTTGGTGTTCTCTGGCAAATGCCAAACGTCCTGCACGGTGTTGGGCTGTAAGCACAACCCCCACCTGTGGACGTCGGGCCCTCATATCACCCACATGGAGTCTGTTTCTGACCGTTTGAGCAGACACATGCACATTTGTGGCCTGCTGGAGGTCATTTTGAAGGGCTCTGGCAGTGCTCCTCCTGTTCCTCCTTGCACAACGGTGGAGGTAGCGGTCCTGCTGCTGGGTTGTTGCCCTCCTACGGCCTCCTCCACGTCTCCTGATGTACTGGCCTGTCTCCTGGTAGCGCCTCCATGCTCTGGACACTACGCTGACAGACACAGCAAACCTTCTTGCCACAGCTCGCATTGATGTGCCATCCTGGATAAGCTGCACTACCTGAGCCACTTGTGTGGGTTGTAGACTCCGTCTCATGCTACCACTAGAGTGAAAGCACCGCCAGCATTCAAAAGTGACCAAAACATCAGCCAGGAAGCATAGGAACTGAGAAGGGGTCTGTGGTCCCCACCTGCAGAACCACTCCTTTATTGGGGGTGTCTTGTTAATTGCCTATAATTTCCACCTGTTGTCTATCCCATTTGCACAACAGCATGTGAAATTGATTGTCACTCAGTGTTGCTTCCTAAGTGGACAGTTTGATTTCACAGAAGTGTGATTGACTTGGAGTTACATTGTGTTGTTTAAGTGTTCCCTTTATTTTTTTGAGCAGTGTATATACACTTACCTAAAGAATTATTAGGAACACCTGTTCTATTTCTCATTAATGCAATTATCTAGTCAACCAATCACATGGCAGTTGCTTCAATGCATTTAGGGTTGTGGTCCTGGTCAAGAAAATCTCCTGAACTCCAAACTGAATGTCAGAATGGGAAAGAAAGGTGATTTAAGCAATTTTGAGCGTGGCATGTTTATTGGTGCCAGACGGGCCGGTCTGAGTATTTCGCAATCTGCTCAGTTACTGGGATTTTCATGCACAACCATTTCTAGGGTTTACAAAGAATGGTGTGAAAAGGGAAAAACATCCAGTATGCGGCAGTCCTGTGGGCAAAAATCCCTTGTGGATGCTAGAGGTCAGAGGAGAATGGGCCGACTGATTCAAGATGATAGAAGAGCAACGTTGACTGAAATAACCACTCGTTACAACCGAGGTATGCAGCAAAGCATTTGTGAAGCCACAACACGCACAACCTTGAGGCGGATGGGCTACAACAGCAGAAGACCCCACTGGGTACCACTCATCTCCACTACAAATAGGAAAAAGAGGCTACAATTTGCACGAGCTCACCAAAATTGGACTGTTGAAGACTGGAAAAATGTTGCCTGGTCTGATGAGTCTCGATTTCTGTTGAGACATTCAAATGGTAGAGTCCGAACTTGACGTAAACAGAATGAGAACATGTATCCATCCTCTGATGGCTACTTCCAGCAGGATAATGCACCATGTCACAAAGCTCAAATCATTTCAAATTGGTTTCTTGAACATGACAATGAGTTCACTGTACTAAAATGGCCCCCACAGTCACCAGATCTCAACCCAATAGAGCATCTTTGAGATGTGGTGGAATGGGAGCTTCGTGCCCTGGATGTGCATCCCTCAAATCTCCATCAACTGCAAGATGCTATCATATCAATATGGGCCAACATTTCTAAAGAATGCTATCAGCTCCTTGTTGAATCAATGCCATGTAGAATTAAGGCAGTTCTAAAGGCAAAAGGGGGTCCAACACCGTATTAGTATGGTGTTCCTAATAATTCTTTAGGTGAGTGTATATATATATATATATATAAATACACTGAAGAAAAATATAAATGCAACACTTTCGGTTTTGCTCCCATTTTGCATGAGCTGAACTCAAAGATCTGAAACATTTTTTACATACACAAAAGACCCTTTACTCTGAAATATTGTTCACAAATCTGTCTAAATCTGTGTTAGTGAGCACTTCTCCTTTGCCGAGATAATCCATCCCAGCTCACAGGTGTGGCATATCATGGTGCTGATTAGACAGCATGAATATTGCACAGGTGTGCCTTAGACTGCCCACAATAAAAGATCACTCTGAAATGTGCACAGTTTTGCCTTACTGGGGGAGGTCATAAAGCCAGTCAGTATCTGGTGTGGCCACCATTTGCCTCACACAGTGCAACACATCTCCATCGCATAGAGTTAATCAGGTTGTTGATTATGGCCTGTGGAATGTTGGTCCACTCCTTTTCAATAGCTGTGCAAAGTTGCAGAATATTGGCAGGAACTGGAACACGCTGTCGTATACACCGATCCAGAGCATCCCAAACATGCTCAATGGGTGACATGTCCGGTGAGTATGCTGCACATGCAAGAACTGGGATGTTTACAGCTTCCAGGAATTGTGTACAGATCCTTGCAATATTGGACCGTACATTATCATGCTGCAACATGAAGTGATGGTCGTGGATAAATGGTACAACAATGGGCCTCAGGATCTCGTCACGGTATTGCTGTGCATTCAAAATGCCATGAATAAAATGCACCTGTGTTCGTTGTCCATAACATACGCCTGCCCAAACCCTAACCCCACCGCCACCATGGACCACTCAATCCACAACATTGACGTCCGCAAACTGCTCACCCACATGACGCCACACACGCTGTCTGCCATCTGTCCTCAACAGTGAAAACCGGGACTCATCCGTGAACAGAACGCCTCTCCAATAAGCCAGATGCCCTCGAATGTGAGCATTTGCCTACTCAAGTCGGTTACGACAACGAACTGCAGTCAGGTCCAGACGCCAATGAGGACGACGAGCATGCAGATGAGCTTCCCTGAACCGGTTTCTGATAGTTTGTGCAGAAATGCTTTGGTTATGCAAACGATTGTTCCTGCAGCTGTCCGGGTGGCTGGTCTCAGACGATCATGGAGGTGAACATGCTGGAGGTGGAGGTCCTGGGTTGGTGTGGTTTCACGTGGTCTGTGGTTGTGAGGCCGTTTGGATGTACTGCCAAATTCTCAGAAACGTCTTTGGAGACGGCTTATGGTAGAGAAATGAACATTAATTTTACAGGCAACAGCTCTGGTAGACATTCCTGCAGTCAGCATGCCAATTGCACACTCCCTCAAATGTTGCAACATCTGTGGCATTGTGCTGTGTGATCAAACTGCACATTTCAGAGTGACCTTTTATTGTGGGTAGTCTAAGGCACACCTGTGCAATATTCATGCTGTCTAATCAGCACCTTAATATGCCACACCTGCGAGATGGGATGGATTATCTTGGCAAAGGAGAAGTGCTCACTAACACATATTTAGACATATTTGTGAACAATATTTGAGAGTAAAGGGTCTTTTGTGTATGTAGAAAATGTTTTAGATCTTTGAGTTTAGCTCATGCAAAATGGGAGCAAAACCGAAAGTGTTGCATTTATATTTTTGTTCAGTGTATATACACTCACCTAAATAATTATTAGGAACACCTGTTCTATTTCTCATTAATGCAATTATCTAGTCAACCAATCACATGGCAGTTGCTTTAATGCATTTAGGGGTGTGGTCCTGGTCAAGACAATCTCCTGAACTCCAAACTGAATGTCAGAATGGGAAAGAAAGGTGATTTAAGCAATTTTGAGTGTGGCATGGTTGTTGGTGCCAGACAGGCCGGTCTGAGTATTTCACAATCTGCTCAGTTACTGGGATTTTCACGCACAACCATTTCTAGGGTTTACAAAGAATGGTGTGAAAAGGGAAAAACATCCAGTATGTGGCAGTCCTGTGGGCAAAAATGCCTTGTGGATGCTAGAGGTCAGAGGAGAATGGGCCGACTGATTCAAGATGATAGAAGAGCAACGTTGACTGAAATAACCACTCGTTACAACCGAGGTATGCAGCAAAGCATTTGTGAAGCCACAACACGCACAACCTTGAGGCGGATGGGCTACAACAGCAGAAGACCCCACCGGGTACCACTCATCCCCACTACAAATAGGAAAAAGAGGCTACAATATGCACGAGCTCACCAAAATTGGACTGTTGAAGACTGGAAAAATGTTGCCTGGTCTGATGAGTCTCGATTTCTGTTGAAACATTCAAATGGTAGAGTCTGAATTTGGCGTAAACAGAATGAGTTTATATGAACAGAGTAGTAATGGTGATTTGAGTTAAAACTTAACTTTTAATTATTAAGGTAGAATATGTCCCTACATGTGATACTTCGATACAAGGAGAGTGTATGATAGCACAAGGGATACAAAAATATATACTTGGTGCACGGCGGCACCTTTACATTCACAGTAGATAAGTGCACGGCGGCACCCAGAGTAACCGGTGGTCTTACCCTTTCAGCCACGGACCTCTGGTAAACAGAATGAGAACATGTATCCATCCTCTGATGGCTACTTCCAGCAGGATAATGCACCATGTCACAAAGCTCGAATCATTTGAAATTGGTTTCTTGAACATGACAATGAATTCACTGTACTAAAATGGCCCCCACAGTCACCAGATCTCAACCCAATAGAGCATCTTTGGGATGTGGTGGAACGGGAGCTTCGTGCCCTGGATGTGCATCCCTCAAATCTCCATCAACTGCAAGATGCTATCCTATCAATATGGGCCAACATTTCTAAAGAATGCTATCAGCACCTTGTTGAATCAATGCCACGTAGAATTAAGGCAGTTCTGAAGGCAAAAGGGGGTCCAACACCGTATTAGTATGGTGTTCCTAATAATTCTTTAGGTGAGTGTATATCATCCTTATAATGCAATTTTTCTGCCTGTTAGATGGGACAGTAGATCACTGCACTAACGTTATCAGCAAAAATATCTATTGCTATCTACAAATAATGGACTTTCTACAGAATGGAAAGTGATAAATAGATCTTCTGATTACAAGTTGTAGCATACAAGCCATCTGTATGTAAGTGGCTGATAGCTGTGCTATATAACAGGATGTGGGGGCAGGGCTTATCTCAGAGAAGGGAGGGGGGAGCAGAGTTGTGCTGATGCATGTGAAATCAACAGACAGGGGAGAGATCATGTGACCAGAGCAAAGGGAACACCCACAGAGTCTCACAGGAGATGAGAAGAGTGAGTAAAAATCATATACATGTAAGAGCATTTCTGAGTGCGTGTGAAGCAAAGCTGATATCAATAAACAAACAAGCGCAATTTTATTATGTGCTACATTGCAGTAAGGGCTCATTCAGACGGCCGTATGCTATCCGCAAAAATGCGGATACTTTTTTTGCGGATTAGATGCTGACCCATTCACTTCTATGGGGCCCTTTTCTATTCCATTGTTCTGCAAAACAAATGAAACATGTCCTATACTTGTGAAAATCAGGACATGGCCCCATTGAAGTCTATGGGTCTGCAAAAATACTGAATGCTATCTGTTTTTTTGCAGATCCGTTTTTTTTGCGGATCCGTTTTGAAAAAAAGGATAGCAGTCAGTATTTTTGCGGACAGCATACGGCCGTCTGAATGAGCCCTAAGATATGGGTTTATTCATTTTTAATTCACAAAGGTGTCCATAGCCTTTAAGTCTCCTCAATTAGGATTATGAAGTCCCTAGCTGAGCAATGTGCTCATCCTTCACTGCAGTAATGGCCTGCATCCCACTAGGGAAGCTTCACCGAGGCATGTGCCCTTCTCCTCCAAGATTGCATCAGAGAAATACAAGAATGACTATAGAAACAGACAACATATCAAATATCTAAAAATATAGCACCATAAAGTTAAAACACTATATACAATTAAGATGACCCCTGGGGAAGCTGGTTCACCAGGAATATGCATACAGCAGGTTTTGTGTGCATGGACACCTTGTGCTGCACTATGGGTATTGTCTTTATATGATGTACATTGTATGCTTTATAGTATTTAATTTCTGCTGGCATGTTGTCATTTCATCGTCTCGGCATATTGTATGTGATTTTCCTCATTTGGAAATAGGATGCATATTGTTATGTAGGGATGAATTGGGATCCCTCATAGGATCTTTATTGTGTGCAGTATTTTAACTTTGTGGTACTTAATAAAGATTGCCTATATTTTTAGATATTTGATATCCGGTCCTTCTTGTGTTTCTTTGATAAAGTATGTTATTTAGGACTAGTGACCAGCATTCTGTTATATTTTTATTTCTCTGTTTCTATATTTGCTTCTCCTCCAATATGGCTCCCTACAATTCTTCTTATCAGGGCTCCTCGTCCCTTCTTGCATCTGCAGTGACATGACATGTGGATGGGCATACTGTCCTGTACTTTTCTCTTTATAGAGTAGCGTTTTTGGTAATGCAATATCACCATCTAAAGGTGGGTTCTCACTGCTAGAGTCCATGAACATTATAACGAGCGGAGCAAACATCTCCTGGTACTGTAGCCTGAAGCAGCCATGTCACTGAGACTGCTGAAAGAAGTGGAACTTTTAAGGTGGGTGTGCTTTTCCAACATCTTACACCCCATTGGTCTTCTGCAGGATGTCGAAAGGGACATGGAAAAAGAGACCTGTGGGGAATCTGAAAGTGTCAAAATGGGAGTGGTGGAGAATCTGTTGGGTATGACAAATGTATTATTTTAGATCACTCTGAGCCTTTAAAAAATGTTATCTGCTAGACAACCCCTTTAATTTATTTGGGCCATTCATTCTCTTTTATTGTGTGTTTTTAGATTGCTGACTACCTATGAGTTAGAGGGTTTTTTAAGGTTCCCGATATTGATGACTTATCCTTGAGATAGGTTATTAATATCCGATCGGTGAGGGTCCGAGACCCTGCACCCCTACAGATCAGCTATTGCCTGCAGCCTCTAGCGCTGGAATTAGCAATGTGAATGGTGAGAGAACCACAGGTCCGTTCAAAATTCAATGGTCATACTGGGTTACTGCACCTCAGCTCCGTTCACGCGCAGGATTACAGCATGACCTCTATACTTTGAACAGAGCTGTGATTCCCTCTCAATTCACAGTGCTAGTTCCAGCGACAGAGACTGCAGGAAAAAGCTGATCAGTGGGGGTGTAGCATGTCAGACCCTCACCGATCGTATATTATTGACCTATCCTGAGGATTGGTCATCAATATCAGGAGTCTGGAAACCCCTTTAAAGCTATTCAATTTACAGAGGTCAGAGCAGACATAGGAAGGAAAAATATAAGTGGTTCGGAGACTTTGATCATACCATGAGTACGCCATAAACTATGTCCATGATGATGTTCTATACAGAAATAAGACTTTTGTTTGCCAAAAACTGATTACTTGGTCTTTTCTCTGACTTTACTATATATCAAAACTATAACTGACCAAAACCTGAAGTGTTTAAAACTAGAAAATACAGAACCATTTAGTCATATGGTCTAAGTGATTCTACTGACATAAAGCAGGGTTATTGCAGTTCTCAAAATGACTGTAGGTTCTATTGCATTTTCTAATAGGTCACTAAACTGGACTTGTCAGTTGACTGAATCATAAATTGTATTTTGCATAATTTACAAACATACACTGTACATGTAAAAGTCTCAATACAGTAATGCAATTTTCCAAGGTGCACATGTAAATAATTTGTTTGTTTAGCCTATTCGCACTATACAGATACATTTATTGAATAACTCAGTGGCTATACTAAATTTTTAATTACATGCAATTACAAAAGTCTTCAGATCCAGGTGCTGGTTTGAAAACTGTAGAATATTTTTCATGGGACAGCCTCTTTAATTTAACATTACTCTGTGGTATTGCATTGGCAGTAGGCACTCCCCTGCCTTCCTGCAAACACTAATGCAGCTGTCATGGAAAACAATAGTTTTTTTGTATTTTAATACGGAAAAAAAGAAACACTTTAAAACAAAAAAAAAATTTGTACATCGTCATATTCTGACCCCCATAACTTTTTTACCGAGCTGTGTGGGGGCTCTTTTTATTTAAATTAGGTAAGTTCGTGACACATCAATAATACAAGGGTATCGAGGGACATAACCGGAATTTACAGTCAGTGTAGAGCTCCCACTTACTTTAGTAGATTTTCTACACAAATAAGAATCCATATAAAAATGCCAAATAGCAGAAAGTCACCACCAGAATGTATCTAAAAAAGTAATGACATGCATGCTACTAAGTCCATCATAGGTTCTTGGTCCCCAGAACACTTGTAAGCAATGTCTACTATGCACCCTGAGAGTAACTCTGATTTCATTCTGTTTTGCCTGGCATATAAATTTACCTGTCTGTGTTTTTTCGATTTGAAAAGTGAGTTGTAGTCCTGATATTTCTGTCATTTAGTGAGTTGATAAAAATACAAGTGAGGTCCATACAGTACATGACCTCATCAGTTGATTCAGCAATGTTCTATACAGAAGCGCATTTTCGAACTAACTGCCTGAGCAATGGGCTATGCTCTGCGGCTTAAAGGTGGTAAACTTAATATAAAGTAGCATTTATCAAACCACTAAGCAACAAGGGTGGTAAAAAGCAATCCAGTTGTACAACAACTTAGATATTTTGTTTTCATTGCAAAGTTTCGACATCTATATTTCCCTTGTGCTTTTCGTTTCTCTTCGACCGTTAAACAGAAACACTAATACTGGGAGGAAATTTATAGCTCCTTGGTGCAGACACCAACTACTGAGAATATGTCTCTGAGATTGTTTATACTAAAGAGTTCCTCTAACATTGCTGTACGAACCATTACATGATTGTGACAAAATACCCATTAACACAGATTGAGGATATTGTACTATTTTACTCCGTGTACTAGCTGGCAGAGATGAAATGCTAATTATTCTTAGCCTGCAGTCAGCAAACTCCACCAGCCGCTACTGATCTGGAGGATAGAAATGTCAAACAGCTATTTCTATGCAAATATATGAAAGGCTCTTACACAGTATCCACAAATTCCAAATATTTGTGTATATTCAATAGTATATTGATTTTGATATTGAAGTGGCTGTGTTACTTATATAAATGCATCCTGCCCAACAGATATCACTGTTATATCACCATATACCACCATTTATCAAAACTAGCTTATTCTATCATTATTAGCCTACTATTGCACCCTGTGGCAAATCAGTTTTGATATTCACTTGTTATAGGTTACGTCCTGCATTGGAGCATAGTAATGTAGGACACACAAGTGTCATTGGTGAGAACAATCCAAAGAGGAATGAGAGGTAGAGTAATTCATGAAAATAAATTTTAGAGTTTATGACATAAACCCCTTAAAGGGTTTCTATCACTTCGTATGACATAATTAGCTGTCAGACACTAGCGATCTGCTAGTGTCTGCTCTGGCCAACCATCCTACTATAATCACTTGTGGGGCAGCGGTTTTGCTAAAAAACTAACTTTTATAAATATGCTAATGAGCCTCTAGGTGCTATGTGGGCGTCATTAACACCTAGAGGCTCCGTCTACCTTCATACACAGCCGCCGCCCAGCGCGTCCCTCCAGCCCGCCCATGTCGTCCTCCGTGTGACGCAGCGGACGAGTTCTCGCGCATGCGCCGTGCGCAGCTGTATTCGGCGCATTTGAGATCTCAGCTCGGAGCGGTCAGACATTCAATGCGCATGCGCGGCTGTATTCGGCGCATGCGCATTGAATGTCTGACCGCTCCGAGCTGAGATCTCAAATGCGCCGAATACAGCCGCGCACGGCGCATGCGCGAGAACTCGTCCGCTGCGTCACACGGAGGAGGACATGGGCGGGCTGGAGGGACGCGCTGGGCGGCGGCTGTGTATGAAGGTAGACGGAGCCTCTAGGTGCTAATGACGCCCACATAGCACCTAGAGGCTCATTAGCATATTTATAAAAGTTAGTTTTTTAGCAAAACCGCTGCCCCACAAGTGATTATAGTAGGATGGTTGGCCAG
Organism: Bufo bufo; assembly: GCF_905171765.1. Lineage (NCBI taxonomy): Eukaryota > Metazoa > Chordata > Amphibia > Anura > Bufonidae > Bufo > Bufo bufo. The sequence continues at coordinate 356,473,437 of NC_053391.1, read as the reverse complement.
AGCAGACACTAGCAGATCGCTAGTGTCTGACAGCTAATTATGTCATACCAAGTGATAGAAACCCTTTAAGTGTCTATGGACTGTAGAATAAAACAGAGGTGTACTATTTATGATTGACTTTGTTGCATACCAGATAATGTGGTATTAAAAGTAATACTATGCAAACAAGAATAAGAACGGAGCGGCACTGCATGAATCAGGCAAGTCAAGCCGGTCCTATGTGCTGGCTCAGATAGCAGCACCGCAGCAAAACATACACTCTGTATGTGGTGCTCAGCATTGAGTGAAGGCTGTATAAATGGTATGCATATAGGGATGTCAGAAAGAATATGCGGCACTCACCGGAGTCTTCACAAAGTATTGCTCTTTATTGGTCCTTCATACAGGACGAGTAAGTGGGGTGCTGGGGCGGACGGGCTCCTGCAGATGGATGGCGGCTACAGCCGTTTCACGCTATGGATTGCGCTTCTTCTGGCCGCACTGATCGTCAGAGCGCAACATTGCGCCATATATACGCGACGCTCCACAGCCGGCATCATGTGCAGCAGCTGTGCGCCGCCAGTGAATGACGAAAAACATATGACAGAGGAAGCAAAACAAATCACACAAACATATATAAAAAACAAACAGACAAAGGTTGGATAGGTCACGCTAGGACGGCAGCTATTCCACATGCAGCAATCATTAATATAAATAACAATATTATACGGTGCAGCATTGAAAAGGGAACAGAGCATAGAGGGGTTAATCTCTTAAAGGGACCTAGAGCTTATTCAGAAAAAGCTGGCTCACACCTGCAACTGGACTGTTTGACATCCCGCTCTTAAAGGAACACGGACATGTCGTTCCTATCGTTCAGTCCTGCCGCACCAGTGGCTTTGGTGAGAAGGATCCACCTTGCTTCCCTCTGCAGGAGCAGCCGGTGACGATCCCCTCCCCTAGGGATGGATCGGACCTGTTCCACTCCCGCAAAGGAAAGACAACGCAGACGGCCACCATGTGCGGCCCTGACATGTTCAATCAGGCGGGGACATCCTCTACCTGAACGAATGGAACTGACATGCTCCCGTATTCGCTCAAAGAGCGGGCGAATGGTTTTACCGATATAGTATCTATTGCATGGACAAAAGACGACGTACACAACATAGGGCGTCCGGCATGTTATGAAATCTCGTACTACATGCTGTACCCCTCCTATTTGTAACCACTTGCCACAGTTATTTAGTGCGCAAAAGGAGCAGTGCCCACATTTATGATTGCCTGCAGGTTTTTTGCCGGTGAGCCATGTCTCCGCCTGGGACGTGCGAAATACGCTATTCACCAATTTATCTTTAAGAGTTGCGCATTTTCTAAATGTAACCAGTGGTCGCTGGCTAGAGAGGTTGCTTAAAGCCGGGTCCCCCTTGAGGAGATCCCAGTTCTCATGTATCACCCGTTTGATGATGTCCGCGGCAGGGCTGTACTTGAATGCAAAAGCAAAACGGGGTCGCTCAATGTTTTTGTCCTTTTCGACCAGCAATGTGTTACGGTCTAGTGTGGCAGCTTTCCGGAGGGCTGCTGAGACTATTCCCGGTGGGTAACCCCGATCCATAAGACGCTTACTAAGCTCATCAGCTTGCCTGTGGAACCCGGAATTGGTGTCATTAATCCTCCTCAAACGGACAAATTGTCCGTATGGGACGGCTTTTTTCACCGATGGCGGGTGAAAGCTGGTCTGGTGAAGCAGCGATTTAGTCGCTGTGGGGTTGCGGAAGCCCGTGGTATGTAGTACACCATCTCTCACTGTAATACGCACATCCAGGAAGTCAAGCGACTCACCCCCATAATTGAGGGTGAACCGCATGTTCATCCTGTTGTGCGCATTGAGATACTCCACAAATCTGCGGCATGAGTCCTCGCCGCCTGACCAGACCATAAAAACGTCATCCACGTAGCGTAGAAATAAATGCATAAACCGTAGGAAGGGGTTACCCACCGAGAATATGTAGGTCTCTTCAAATACCGCCAGGTACAGGTTTGCAAATGTGCACGACACGGGCGTGCCCATTGCAGTACCTAGTACCTGGCGGTACCATTGACCGTCAAACTGGAACACATTGCTGGTGAGAACCAGGTCCAGTGCCTCCATGATAAAGCTATTAAACAAGGCCTCTTTGTTACTCCTACTCAATACTGTATCAACAGCACGGAGTCCTAGTTTGTGACGAATCCTAGTATATAGACTCTCGAAGTCCAAGGACACCAGGCAGAACTCCCTCCGTCACTCAAAGTGTTGGAGTGTAGGGAGGAAGTCCCCAGTGTCCTTGAGATACGTCGGAGTCCCCACAAGGAGTGGCCTCAGGAGCCAATCCACATAGCCAGATAGTGGTTCCGTCACTGACCCAATCCCAGCCACTATTGGGCGACCAGGGGGCCGGGTCAGCGACTTGTGAATATTCGGTACGAAGTACCAGACGGGGACTTTGGGGTGGGTAGTGATAAGCCGTTTGGCCATGCCTTTGCGTAAAAAACCGGCCCCTATGTACTTCTCAACAAATGCATGAAGTCTAACAAGAATTCCCTGTATGGGGTTTCCCTTCAATTTGAGGTAAACCGTGCCGTCTCCCAATTGTCTCCCTGCCTCCTCCTTATAATACTCCCTGGTCATCAGAACCACATTCCCTCCCTTGTCGGCCGGCTTGATAATGATGTTGTCCTGTTGTTTCAACCACAAAAGGGCCCGATACTCTTCCCCAGTAACATTCGGGGGTGCTGCTGGGTAAATCAGCGCACGTATCTCTCTTAGCACCCTTTTGTGGAACAGGTCTATCGCTGAGCCGGCCGGCATGGGAGGAAGGAAGGTGGAACTGATGCCACCGGTATATTTGTCAACCTTACTACTACTACTATCTGGCGTGTCTGACTCCATATTAGCTAGGAACTGGATACACTGTATCTCCTCTTCACTGTAGCGACCCTTAAGGTGGAAGTCAGCTCCTGTGATTGTCGCCGGGACTTCTCCTGGCAATGGTACGGCATTACTCGGGGGGGTTTCAGCAAACATTTTTTTCAAAAACAATTTGCGGATGGACAAAAACAAGTCGATCTCAAAGTCCGCAGGGCTGAACTGCTCAGCTAGGCTGAATCCCAACCCTCGGTTGAGATGGGGGATGCAGCCCGGGGGCAGTTCTAAGCCTGTAAGGTTCACCACTATATCGGCAGGACTGGTATTCGTGGGTGCTCCTATTGTCGCCACGAAACCTGGCGTCTCCGCCTCGTCGATTTGCGTGTTTCTTTTGGTTTTTCTTGTGCGTCTGCCACGCCCCCTTCTCGTTCTCTTTCTAAAGGGGTAGAATTATTTGGTGAATAAGTTCCATTTCCTTCCGACGGACTAGAGTCCGAGTCGGTGGCCCAAAAATTGTTACGTCCTCGCCGTGGGGTACGCTTGGGCCGTATTCTCTTTTTGCCCCAGTCGAAAACGCGATCAAGTTCATAGTCATTTTTATCTCTGATAAATTTGTCTCTTTTCTTCTCCTTGATCTCCATTTGGGTGGCCAAAAGCTTTTTATTCAATCGTTTCTCAAAATTGACGAATTGAGACTCCATCAGTCTCTTCTGTAACTCCTCTCTTGCCCTGTTTAATTCTTCTGTTACTGCTGCGTATTCCTTCTCATCTCGGGTTAATACAAGACCCATGATCTGCATGGAGAATTGCTGGTGTGCGTCCTTCCATGCACATACGAAAGTGGGGTCATCCTCGTATTGGACAATTTCTTTAAACAAACGCAAGCCCCTTGGGACCCGTTCACAGTCCTGATAGGATTTTAGGGACTTGATTGTCCAGAATAACCGCACCTCTTTATCAGCCAGCTGGAAGATTTTTGACTCCAAAGCCTTAGTGCTGATGGTATGCGTGTAGTCTCCCTCGTCACAAGCTGCAAAGAACGCGTCCACCCCCTCTCTTCCCTGCGTTAAGCTGCATGCGGTATCTTGCGTGGCCAGAGAGGCCGGTGCCTGAGAATCTTCTGCGTGCTCAGCCATCAAGACACAATGAATCAAACTATGCAAACAAGAATAAGAACGGAGCGGCACTGCATGAATCAGGCAAGTCAAGCCGGTCCTATGTGCTGGCTCAGATAGCAGCACCGCAGCAAAACATACACTCCGTATGTGGTGCTCAGCATTGAGTGAAGGCTGTATAAATGGTATGCATATAGGGATGTCAGAAAGTTGTTATTTATATTAATGATTGCTGCATGTGGAATAGCTGCCGTCCTAGCGTGACCTATCCAACCTTTGTCTATTTGTTTTTTATATATGTTTGTGTGATTTGTTTTGCTTCCTCTGTCATATGTTTTTCGTCATTCACTGGCGGCGCACAGCTGCTGCACATGATGCCGGCTGTGGAGCGTCGCGTATATATGACGCAATGTTGCGCTCTGACGATCAGTGCGGCCAGAAGAAGCGCAATCCATAGCGCGAAATGGCCGTAGCCGCCATCCATCTGCAGGAGCCCGTCCGCCCCAGCACCCCACTTACTTGTCCTGTATGAAGGACCAATAAAGAGCAATACTTTGTGAAGACTCCGGTGAGTGCCGCATATTCTTTATGACATCCCTATATGCATACCATTAAAAGTAATACTAATCCAAAGACTTTTTTTTTTTTTAGTTTACTCGGGGCCAAGATATTCTTCAGTGACTTTGCTTTCCTGAATGTGATTCGCAGCCTCTTTGGTATGTTGGGTTTGAGGTATGGATCATTGGTTAAAATGTGCCAGTGTCTCGTCAGACTTCTCCTCAGGGTTTCATGGTTAGGGTTATAGGTGGTGATCAGTTGCGCCTTGTGTCCATCCGCTCACCGCACGAACCCAGTGCAGACGAGCTCCCATACATATTAGATGGCTGGTCAGTCCCACCAAAATTATTGGATTTAAGAAACATAGATTTATGAGTCTATGGCCAGTTTTACACAACTTTGTCAGGTCTAGGCACGCAGTCCGCATGCGAAACACATTGCCATTTGTTTTTTTTAAATAAATAAGTGTTAGTTACTTTACAAACAAGTGTGATTACATTGTCCAGTGTTAGTATCTATCTGAAGGAGATCCCGTACATTGGGGTACACCTGCATTATTTGTAAGGTGTACAGGGACTACAGTTTCCATTGCTCCGGGGAGGGTCTTCGGCCACGTGCCCTGTGACTTATGTTACTGTCTTCTGGAAGCTTTGTGCTTCTTCTAGCACAACAGCCTATGGTGAGTGTAATCGCATTAGTTTTCCAAAGGTATTGTCTATCTGCACAGATGTCTCTTTCATGTATATGGCTAGCATTAGTCAGTTTTCATAGAAAGCCAATTAACCTATCAGTAAGGCTTTGGAGTTTGGGAGAAAAATATAGTACTTAGAGGAAACCCTCTCTGAGAAGTATACAAAATGCAAACTCTAGCGCTACAACAATGCTAACCACTGCATATAATTTGGGTTGTGTATTTTTAACATTTTGTAGCATTGGATACTTTGATCTGAAATTACTCCCACACAGTGGGATAGCTATAGTGGGTGCAGATATTGCATCTAGTTCCCAAGAGGTCTTTATGGTCCCTACTAGAGATGAGCGAATTTCAAAAAAATTCGATTTGGCCGGTTCAACCAATTTTTTGAAATAATTTGGTTTGATCCGAAGTTATTTGTCGCAAATCATGTTAAAAAATGGCTATTTCCTGCCTGCAGAGAGCCTTTATAGTGGTGTAGAACACTGTGCCTTGCAGTAACATGCATAGAGAGTCTGCTGTGGTAGTGAAACAATACTGTGAGTCAGTATGACATGTAGATGACAGGTGTCACTCTTAGAATCACTACACACTTCACTTATTTGGGCAGTTAAGGGGTAAAAACTGAAAAAAAAAACATCCTGTCTGTGGAGCATCCACCTTCACTCGGTCAGCATTTGGTCAGTAATCCTTCAGTATTGCTAAAGCCAAAAAAACAGGAGTGGATACAAAAACAGAGATGACACATGAACAGAATAGTTGCATGTCTTCTGTGTTTTGCACCCACTCCTGCTTTTGGCTACAAAATCATAAGACAATTCTGATGCAAAATAGGGACCATGTCATGCAGGCCTTACAGCTGTTATATAGACAGGAACCGTTGTGCGTCTCTTTTTTCCTTCCAGACAGATAAAAAGAAGGGTCAAATAAATGATTATGTCAGCTAGGCCGTAAGGCAAAATAGTGGCCCAGTCATGAAGTGGGGAGGGTGGGAACAGGATGAGAAGTCCACAGGGTGGCCCTTTGACATAGTGGTGAGGTGGAAGCAGCATGATGAGACCACAGAGTGGCCCAATGATAAAGTGTGGAGGTGGCAGCAGCATCAGAAGGAGGCCACAAAGTAGCACAATGACAGTGTGGAGGTGACAGCAGCATCAGGAGGCCACAGAGTGGCACAATGACAGAAAATGGAGATGGAGGCAAAAGCAGCATCAGGAGGAGGCCACATGGTGTCACAATGACAGTGTGGAGGTGGCAGCAGCATCAGGAGTAGGCCACAGGGTGGCACAATGACAATGTGGAGTTGGCAGCAGCAGCATCAGGAGGCCACAGAGTGGCAAGGTGACATAGTGTTGAGGTATCAGCAGTATCATGAGACCACAGAGTGGCAAGGTGACATACTGTGGAGGTGGTAGCAGCATCAGGAGACCACAGAGTGACAGCAGCATCAGGAGACCACGAAGGGTAAAGGTTAGACAGCTGTGTGTGATAGTGTGGAGGTGTAGCTGGAACTGCTCCTACACACCGTCCCACCCTGCCACAGCAGCCATGGCAGAGGAACGTGAGCGCAGAGGGCCCTCCCCGGTCAGACCTGCGAGAGGATGGACAATGGCGCAGATAGGCAGCGGCCAACTGACTACATAGGATGTCTCTATAGTAGTTCAGTTTGTCCTCCCTCTCAGCGGGTGTAAAAAAGACCCCCATTTTGGACCGGTAGCGAGGGTCCAACAAGGTGGAAAGCCAGAAGTCATCCCTTTGTCGAATGCTGACAATTCAGATATCACTACGCAAGCAAGGGAGCATGAATCAGGCCATTTGTGCAAGTGACTCGGATGGACTCCCTGCCTCCATCTCCACTGCATACTGCCATGGTGTGTCTGGGTCCTCTGCCTCATCTTCCTCATCTCCTTCTTGCTCCTCTGGCTGCTCCTGCTCCTCCTCTCCTGTCACCTCTGTATAAAAACCACCCATTTTGCTACACATTGCTTGTGCTCCAATGTCCACCTCCTCCTCCAATTCAGTCCCCACAGGGCTCATGTGGCCGTGAGATCTAGGCGCCACGTCTCCAGTCCCCTGACCAGCCAGATTTACCAGCATCTGTTCCAGGACATGAAGCAACGGAATGACGCTGTTCATCCAGTAGTCCTGACAACTGACAAATAACGTGACCTCCTCAAAGAGCCTGAGCAAACGGCATGTGTTACGCATGAGCTGCCACTGGCTGACATCGAAGTTACACAGGGGAGAACTCCTGTCTACTTGGATCCTCAAGAAATTGCTTATGGCCTTTCTCTGTTCGTATAGTCAGTCCAACATATGGAGGGTGGAATTCGAACGGGTGGAAACGTCACATATTAGCCTATGTTGGGGGATGCCGTTCTGCCGCTGCAGCTCAAGGAGGGTGTGCTTTGCAGTGTACGAGTGGCTAAAGTGCATGCAACATTTCCTGGTCATTTTTAGGATGTTTTGCAGATGGGTGGAAGACTTCAGGAACCGCTTGACAACCAGATTGAACACATGTGTCATGCAGGGCGCATGGCTCAGCCCTCCTTGACGCAGTGCGGACACCATATTCTTCCCGTTGTCAGTCACCATGGTTCCGATTTTGAGTTGTCGCAGAGAAAGCCAGGATTCGATTTCTTGATGAAGGACATGGAGCAGTTCCTCCGCTGTGTGACTCCGACAAGTGAGGTGCAGAACAGAGTGACACCGCCATGCACTGCACATGTGGTATGCTGGAGGGACACTGTGAATTGTCCCTGCAGTGGAGGCTGAGGACACGGTGGAGGATGAAGAGGCAGAGGCGGACATTGTCGCAGGACCAACGGCGTGAGAACATGGAGGCAGAAGCAGCGTCCCCTGGCCAGGTTGCTGGTGTGGCTGTGCAGGAACCAGGGGTGGGATTCAAAGTTTTAACAACAGGCCACGCGTTGTCATGGACACGCGTTGTCATGACACATGTTTACATACACAGTTGTGTTCAAAATAATAGCAGTGTGTTTAAAAAAGTAAATAAAGCTCAAAATCCTTCTAAAAGGTTTTATTTCCAAACACACAAATGAATTGAGAACACTACACATTCTATTCCAAATCAAAACATGAAAAAAAAAATATAAAATTTGTGTTGTTCTTCTAAAAAAAATGAAGAAAAGTGAATATTAGACTGTTCAAAAAAATAGCATTGTTTGTATTCTTCTTTACAAACTCAAACGTTCACTATATAAACTGAAAAATGTTTGAAGATTTTGCTTTCCTTTGAATCACTTAACTAATATTTAGTTGTATAACCACTGTTTCTGAGAACTGCTGTACATCTGTGTTGCATGGAGTCAACCAACTTCTGGCCCCTGTGAACAGGTATTCCAGCCCCGGATGATTGGACTACATTCCACAGTTCTTCTCTATTTCTTGGTTTTGCCTCAGAAACTGCATTTTTTATGTCACCCCACAAGTTTTCTATTGGATTAAGATCCGGGGATTCGGCTGGCCACTCCATAATGCCAATCTTGTTGGTCTGGAACCAAGATGTTGCACGTTTATTGGTGTGTTTGGGGTCGTTGTCTTGTTGGAACACCCATTTCAAGGGCATTTCCTCTTCAGCATAAGGCAGCATGACCTCTTCAAGTATTCTGATGTATTCAAACTGATCCATGATCCCTGGTATGCGATAAATAGGCCCAGCACAGTAGTATGAGAAACATCCCCATATCATGATGCTTGCTCCACCATGCTTCACTGTCTTCACAGTGTACTGTGGCTTGAATTCAGTGTTTGGGGGTCATATGACAAACTGTCTCCGGCCACTGGACCCAAAAAGAACAATCCTACTTTCATCAGTCCACAAAATGTCTCTTTAGGCCAGTCAATGTGCTCTTTGGCAAATTTTAACCTCTTCAGCACATGTCTTTTTTTCAAAAGTGGGACTTTGCGGTGCTTCTTGCAGATAGCTTGGCTTTACATAGGAGTCCTTGCCATTTTGGCTATTTTTCTATCCATTTGAGTGATAGTTTTTCGTTTTCCTTCCCCGTCTTTCAGTTTTTGTTTGCCATTTTAAAGCATTTGCAATCATTTTAGCTGAGCAGCCTATCATTTACTGTATTTCTTTATATGTTTTCCCCTCTCCAAAACTTTTTAATTAAGGTACGCTGTACTTCTGAACAATGTCTGGAACGACCCATTTTCCTCAGGATTTCAGAGAGAAATGCACTGTAAACAGCATGTACAACATTTGCTGCCTTCTTTTCCTTAAATAAGGGCAATAATTGCCACCTGTTTTTCAAAGAATGAATGACCTCACTCATTGAACTCCACACTGCTATTATTTCGAACATGCCCCTTTCAATAAGTGATTGAATTACAGAGAATCAGCAGCATGCATGTCATGACTGTTGGGTCTGTTGGGTTTCTATTAATACTATGAATACTTCTGTTTAGTTTTTACAAAGGAAAATTAAGGAAAAGGACCTCAGTTAGGAAAGAAGACTAATGAATCTTTTGATGCATGTGTCTTTACAGAGGAAGAGGTTTTAAGTCAGCTGTCTAAAATTAATACAAATAAGTCACAGGGGCCTGATGGGATACACCCAAAGCTATTAAAAGAGCTCAGTGGTGAACTAGCAAAACCATTAACAGATTTATTTAACCAATCACTGGCAACAGGAGTCGTCCCAGAAGATTGGAAATTAGCAAATGTTGTGCCCATTCACAAGAAAGGTAGTAGGAATCGGGCAACTATAGGCCAGTAAGCCTGACATCAATAGTGGGGAAATTAATGGAAACCATACTTAAGGAGAAGATTGTGGAACATCTAAAATCCGATGGATTTAAAGATGAAAAACAGCATGGGTTTACTTCAGGGAGATCATGTCAAACTAATCTTATAGATTTTTTGGTTGGGTGACTAAAATAATAGATGGCCGAGGTGCAGTAGACATCGCTTATCTAGACTTTAGTAAGGCTTTTGATACTGTCCCACATAGAAGGCTTATCAATAAATTGCAGTCTTTGTAGGTGGACTCCCATATTGTTGAATGGATTAGGCAGTGGCTGAGGGACAGACAACAGAGGGTTGTAGTCAATGGAGTATATTAAGACCATGGTCTTGTTACCAGTGGGGTACCTCAGGGATCTGTTTTGGGACCTATATTGTTTAATATCTTTATCAGCGAAATTGCAGAAGGCCTCGATGGTAAGGTGTGTCTTTTTTCTGATGACACAAAGATTTGGGTTGATGTTACTGGAGGGATACACCAAATGAAAAAGGATTTAGGAAAACTAGAGGAATGGTCAAAAATCTGGCAAATAAAATTAAATGTTGATAAGTGCAAGATAATGCACCTGGGGCGTAAAAACCCAAGAGCAGAATATAAAATCAGTTATACAGTCCTAACCTCATTATCTGAGGAAAGGGATTTAGGGGTCATTATTTCAGAAGACTTAAAGGTAGGCAGACAATGTCATGAGCAGCAGGAAATGCTATCAGAATGCTTGGGTGTATAGGGAGAGGCATTACTAGTAGAAAGAGGGAGGTGCTCATGCTGCTCTACAGAGCACTAGTGAGACCTCATTTGGAGTATTGTGCGCAGTACTGGAGACCATATCTCCAGAAGGATATTGATACTTTGGGGAGAGTTCAGAGAAGAGCTACTAAACTAGTACATGGATTGCAGGATAAAACTTACCAGGAAAGATTAAAGGACCTTAACATGTATAGCTTGGAAGAAAGACGAGACAGAAGGGATATGATAGAAACTTTTAAATACATAAAGGGAATCAACACGGTAAAAGAGGAGTGAATATTTAAAAGAAGAAACACTGCTACAAGAGGACATAGTTTTAAATTAGAGGGGCAAAGGTTTAAAAGTAATATCAGGAAGTATTACTTTACTGAGAGAGTAGTGGATGCATGGAATAGCCTTCCTGCAGAAGTGGTAGCTGCAAATACAGTGAAGGAGTTTAAGCATGCATGGGATAGGCATAAGGCCATCCTTCATATAAGATAGGGCCAGGGGCTATTCATAGTATTCAGTATATTGGGCAGACTAGATGGGCCAAATGGTTCTTATCTGCCGACACATTCTATGTTTCTATGTTTCTATTACTCTTCTACACCTGCTAGTAAATTATTTGCCATGTAGAAATATCATTTCTACCAAAAACTGTGATTGATCAGGTTAGTGATGTCTGACTGCTATTATTTTGAACACAACTGTACATACAACATATATATGCCATACACGTACACATAAATACACCATATACATGGTACACATACATAAATACACATACACATACACCTCAACTTTTTAAAAACTTAAGGGGACATGACAATCACCCTGACGAATGCCGCGCAGCTTGGTTTCGGCTAGAGAGGTCCAATCCGGATCATCATAGATAAGACCCAAAGCTTCGAATAATAAATCTACCAAACGGAGAGACTGCGATCCAGTCGGCAGAGAAAAATCCCATGACTGCGCATCCCCTTCCTTAACGACCCAGGACGAGAATGCTCGTCCGAAATGGCCGATACTTTGCGACCCAGGACGAGCATTCTCGTACTGCGGTCCTCCCCCCCCCCCCCCATGTGCACTGTTACTGACAGCCGGATCCGTGCTGCATCCACTAGCATCGGTGATAACAAAGTGTTTTTTTTATAATAAAAAAATGTAAAGTTTTAAGTAAAAAAAAAAAAAAAGCTTCCTTTTCCCAAAATACAGTAAATAAAAATGGTAAAAATAGGGAAAAAAAGAAAAGTAGACATATTAAGTATCGCCGCGTCCGTATCCACTGGCTCTATAAAAATATTACATGACCTAACCCCTCAGATGAACACCGTCAAAAAAAAAAAAAAAAAAATGCTAAAAAAAGCATTTTTTTGTCACCTTACATCACTAAAAGTGCAACACCAAGCGATCAAAAAGGCGTATGCCCCCCAAGATAGTACCAATCTAACCATCAACTTATTCAGCAAAAAGCAAGCCCTACCTAAGACAATCGCTCAAAAAAAACAAACTAAGGCTCAGATTATGGAGACACTAAAACAAGATATTTTTTTTTGTTTCAAAAATGCTTATTCTGTTAAATGCAAAAAAATATTAAAAAGTAGACATATTAGGTATCACCGCATCCGTAACAACCTTCTCTATAAAAATACCACATGATCTAACCCCTCAGGTGAATTTTTTTGTCATCTTACATCCAAAAAAGTGTAATAGCAAGCAATCAAAAAGTCTAATGCACCCCAAAATAGTGCCAATCAAACTAATCCCGCAAAAATTAGACCCTACCTAAGACAATCGCCCAAAAAATAAAAAAAAACTAGGGCTCTCAGAATATGGAGACACTGAAACATGATTTTTTTAAAATAAAAAAATGCTGTTATTGTGTAAAACTTAAATAAATAAAAAATGTGCCGCGTCCGTAAGAACCTGCTATATAACAATATCACACAGTAAAAGAAATAAGTGTGTAAAAAAAGCAATTTTTTGTCACCTTACATTACAAAAAGTGTAATACCAAGTGATCAAAAAGTCATACGCACCCTAAAATAGTACCAATCAAACAGTCATCTCATACAGGAAAAAATTAGACCCTACATAAGACAGTCGCCCCAAAAAAATAAAAACTATGGCTTTCAGAATATGGAAATCATAATCACAAATTCCCCAAGGGGAATAAGAAACATAACCTTTATTTGCATTAATTAAAAAATAAACATAGCACCACAGTCAGTAGACTATATACATATATATTATTCAAAAATTAAATCAGAACGACCTTACCAAATCAGATGTACCCCGAAACACTAGGCCCAACGTGGATTAGGGCTCAGAATGTCAGGTCGGGTACCTTTGTATAGTCGCTGGGTAGTTCAGTGTACAGACACAGTAGGGAATCAATTTCCCTAGTTATTCCTATGCAAGGGGAAGGGGCATTGCTGATGTAACCCTACCTGTCTATACAGAGTACTTGCCCCGCAAGGGGCGACCCCCTCCGGATACCTGACCCTAGGATTGGACGGTATCCCTATTGTGCCCTAAAGCATAGTTCCCAATGTGTCATGTTTCAATTTATTTCTCATCGGGAGGTAATCCAATAAGGTGAAAATACATCTTTAGGTCAGTAGACCAAAAGGACAAATCAGCGGGATATCAGTGGTCCCTTTGGAATGGTGCACCCAACTAAGTGACCGGGGAGCACTGGTGGAGCAGCTGTTCACACCCCGGGGTTTTAGCTCTCTTCTTACTCCCCTTGGGGAATTTGTGATTATGGTTTTGACTCCGGGAGCATAATAATTTATTCAGAAGCACTAGTATTTTTCCAAAAATATGGAGACACTAAAAAAAAAATCATTTTTTTCAATGTAAAACTGAAACAAACAATCAAAAAAAGTTGTCATATTTGGTATTGTCGCATCCGTAACAACCTGCTCTATAAAATACCATATGGTTTAATACCATATGGTTTGAACATTGTAAATAACAAAAAATAAAAACTGTGCCAAAACAGCCATTTTTTGTTACCTTGCCTCATAAAAAGTGTAATATAGAGCAACCAAAAATCATATATACCCTAACCTCTTCAGGACACAGGGCGTACATGTACGCCCTTATGTCCTGGTACTCAAGGACACAGGGTGTACCTGTACGCCCTGTGTATTTCTGATCACCGCCGCGCGGCGGGCGGTGATCGGAAGCCGGTGCCTGCTCAAATCATTGAGCAGGCACCTCGGCTAAATGCCCGGGGGGGTCCCGTGACCCCCCCATATCGGTGATCGCCGCAAACCGCAGGTCAATTTAGACCTGCGGTTTGCGGCTTTTACCTATTGCGGCGGGCGGTGCCATCGGGTCCCCATGCGGCTGTAGGGGGGACCCGATGGCATGGAAGGCAGCGCGATGTCTAAGGAAGGCATCGCGCTGCCTTCCAGTGACGAGCCTGTGAGATCTAGCCCCCTGGATCTCACAGGCCGGAAGGTGTATGAGTAATACACACAGTATTACTCATACAGCCAATGCATTCCAATACAGAAGTATTAGAATGCATTGAAAAGAATTAGACCCCAAAAGTTTAAGTCCCAAAGTGGGACAAAAAATTTAGTGAAAAAAAAGTTGAAAAAATAAAGTTTTCCCCCCAGAAAATTTAAAGTTTCAAGTAAAAATAAACAAAAATTTCATTTTCCCCAAATAAAGTTAAAAAAAATTGGTAAAAAATAGGGGGGGGGAATATCCATATTAGGTATCGCTGCATCCGTATCGACCGGCTCTATTAACATATCACATGACCTAACCCCTAAACATATCAGATGAACACCATAAAAAATAAAAAATTCAAACTGTGCTAAATAAACCATTTTTTTGTCACCTTACATCACAAAAAGTACAACAGCAAGCGATCAAAAATGCGTTTGCCCACCAAAGTAGTACCAATCTAACCGTCGCCTCATCCCGCAAAAAATGAGCCCCTACCTGATACAATCGCCCAAAAAATAAAAAAAACTATGGCTCAGAATATGGAGACACTAAAACATCATTTTTTTTATTTTAAGAAGCTGTTATTGTGTAAAACTTACATAAATAAAAAAAAGTATACATATTAGGTATCGCCACGTCCGTATCGACCGGCTCTATAAAAATATCACATGACCTAACCCCTCAGATGAACACCGTAAAAAATAAAAACTGTGCTAAATACAGTCCAGCAAAATCTGCCTTCCAAAAACCGTATGACATTCCTTTCGTTCTGCGCCCTGCCGTGTGCCCGTACAGCAGTTTACGACCACATATTGGGTGTTTCTGTAAACTACAAAATCAGGGCCATAAATATTGAGTTTTGTTTGGCTGTTAATCCTTGCTTTGTTACTGTTAAAAATGGATTAAAATGGAAAATTTGCCAAAAAATGGAAATTCTGAAATTCCATCTCCATTTGCCAATAACTCTTGTGGAACACGTAAAGGGTTAACAACGTTTGTAAAATCAGTTTTGAATACCTTGAGGGGTGTAGTTTCTCAGATGGGGTCACTTTAATGGAGTTTCTACTCTAGGGTTGCATCAGGGGGGCTTCAAATGGGACATGGTGTCCAAAAAAAACAGTCCAGCAAAATCTGCCTTCCAAAAACCGTATGGCATTCCTTTCCTTCTGCGCCCTGCCCTGTGCCCGTACAATAGTTTACGACCACATATGGGGTGTTTCTGTAAACTACAGAATCAGGGCCATAAATATTGAGTTTTCTTTGGCTGTTAGCCCTTGCTTTGTAAAAGTAAAAAAAATATTAAAATGGAAAATCTGCCAAAAAAGTAGAATTTGGAAATTGTATCTCTATTTTCCATTAATTCTTGTGGAACACCTAAAGGGTTAACAAAGTTTGTAAAATCAGTTTTGAATACCTTAATGGGGTGTAGTTTCTAGAATGGGGTCATTTTTTGGTGATTTCTATTATGTAAGCCTCGCAAAGTGACTTCAGAGCTGAACTGGTCCCTAAAAATTGGGTTTTTAAAAATTTCTGAAAAAGTTCAAGATTTGCTTCTAAACTTTTAAGCCTTGTAACATCCCCAAAAAATAAAATATCATTCCCAAAATGATCCAAACATGAAGTAGACATATGGGGAATGTAAAGTAATAACTATTTTTGTAGGTATCACTATGTATTATAGAAGTAGAGAAATTGAAACTTGGAAATTTGCAATTTTTTACAAATTTTTGGTAAATTTGGTATTTTTTTATAAATAAAAATGATTTTTTTTTTTACTTCATTTTACCAGTGTCATGAAGTACAATATGTGACGAAAAAACAATCTCAGAATGGCCTGGATAAGTCAAAGCGTTTTAAAGTTATCACCACTTAAAGTGACACTGGTCAGATTTGCAAAAAATGGCCTGGTCCTTAAGGTGAAATAAGGCTGTGTCCTTAAGGAGCTAAAATAGTACCAACAAAACTGCCATTAGATATCCCTGCAATTAAGATATACAGTAGATCTTCTCTCTATCACATAATTAAGATATCGGGGATATCTACAGTAAAGCTGGGGAGACTATATTACCGGACTAAGAATTGGAGAGACTCATACTCTGGCTCAGTGGAGAAATTCACAACTATATATGGAACATTAAGATATACAGGGATTGATGATAAATACTGGGACATACAGATTGAATATAGGGCTGTTATTACATATAGCAAAGTGTATTGTGTAGTGTAATTACCTACTTTAGATTAACACTGCCATCTTTTGGCTTTGTTATGTATTGCAGCTGCAGTGGTTGTTTCGTTCATAGCGAAGGATGAGAACTCGCGATTCAGTAGTAACGTTATGCGAAAAAAAAGGAGCGTTAGCGATGATACAACTGTAGAAATATTTATTTGTAATAAGCACTGTTAATGGCTGTATCAAACAGCACTTGCACCCCAATAACAAGAACGGTTTGCTGGAATTACAGAGCTGTATAATGGCAATTTGGATCTGCAGTCAGTGCAGCAAGGTATAATAGGATTTGATTCTATTACTTAGGCTGTAAACTCCCCTACTGAACCCTCTTCTGCTTCAATACTGTGGAAGGATTCCTCTGTCCTTTCCTGTCCTTTAAATAAAAGTTTAAAGTCTTTTCTACCACTGTCCCTAGCGCCTGCTGACGTCTATCCCTGCACTAAGTACACTGGAAAATGGCTGAATCCAAGATGACTGAGGCTATTTATAGGGCTGTGATATCACAGGGCTGGCTGGCTGCTGATTGGCTGCATGAATGACATTGTGGGTAATCCCTCGTTCTCAGAGTTCCTTGCTCCATGTCCTAAAATGTGCAGCAGCCATTTTAGGAAAAAATTAGATTCGTTATCACGTAGCGTGAGGAGATTCGGATTCAGTGTGAATCGAATTTTTCCTGAAATTCAGATCGAATTCCACTTCGTCAACTTCGATTCGCTTATCTCTAGTCCCTACAACAGAAAAGTGGATAGCAAGTTTATAAATGGGGATGGGGGCACTGGGCACGTACGGCATGACGTAGCGACGTAGACGTGCCGTGATCTCCTCCCCTCTCCTCGCCGGCCTCGCTCATGCTTCTGAGTATGGCTCCATGTACGGCCTGCCTCCGCACCTGCGACTGAGCCCGCTGCCCCCGCCGCTTGCTCCCTGCAGTCTCCCGTCTGATGAAGGCGGGACTTTTGGGGTGCTGGAAGCTGGGGTGCTGGAAGCTGTAGCTGAGGATGGCCCTGGACTGGCCTCGGACTGCTTGCAGTTGAAGCCTGTGAGTCGTGGTGAGTGAGTCGATCCAGACCTGATGGTGGCACCAGACGGGCAGATGCATGAGGATCGCCCCAGTACATGAAATAGCCCTACCACGCTCTGAATAGTGTTGGGTATATGTTGTTATAGCCGACTCGGTTTGCCTCCCTGGAACTTTCACTTTTTACTCACGTGTGTGGAGACGCTGGAGCGCTCTGTTTTGTGGTCGGCCTGGGCCCGTGTGGAAGATCCCTTGGCGGGGGTCGGCCTGAGCAGGATGGGACTCCCTCCTAGCGTCGGCTAGATGACTGTACGGAGTCCTTGACTGTCAATATAGTTAATTATAACTAACTATTGATGTAATTTACCATCAGGCGTAACTGCTTCTATTGAAAATCTGTGGAGTCGGCCGAGGCCCTGGACGGATGCTCATACAAAACTGAAAAGGCTACAGGAATCCATCCCGCCAGCACGCATGAAGCACTTCTGAGTAGGTTACACCCTATTACCTGTACACTAGAGAATTAACCCCGTAACACTACCATCTTTGATCATCTACTAATCCTGTTGATTACTACTCTAACAATATCCATAAGCCTACATTTTTGGATCCCTGCGTTGGAACTGTAATGTGAGAGGTACTCCTACCGGTATCGCTAACTGGGGCCTATTTGCGATCCCATTACAAAACAGGAAAATCTATAGGAGTTTGCTGAGATTTGGGCCTGGATGGATGTCCTCACAAATTGGAAAGGCTATGCACATCCATCTTGTCGCACGCATGCAGCACTGTGAGTAACTAACACCTTGATGTCTGGACATTAGAGCACTAACTCCTTAATCCTCTTCATCTACCAACTCCGTTAACTACTCCGTTATTAATATCCATGAACCCATGAATTTATATGTTTTGACTTTTACGCGGGAATTGTGGTACACGAAGTATCGCGAGCAATAAATGCCCTCCTTTGTGGACACTAGAGCATTAACTTTTTAACCTCACAAATCTTGCCCATGTATTTTACTAACCAATACTCTAACAATACCCACGAGTTTATATGCTTGTTTTTTTTTTTTGTCGGAACTGTAATCTGAGTGGTGTTCCTATTGGTATTGTGATTGTTATTTGGGACCTACTCTGTGGTCTCACATAAAATAGAAAATTTGTAGGAGTTTGCTGGGGCCTGGTTGGATGCTCTCACAAGTTGGAAAGGATACAGAAATGTATCTTACCAGCACGCATGAAGCATTATGAGTAATTAACATCATGCTATCTGGACACTAGAGTATTAACCCCGTAACCTTTACCATCCTTACCAGCCACTAACTCTGGTAACTACTCTAATAATATTTACGAGTTTAAATGTTTGGATTCCCTTCTGGAACTGTTGTGTGAGGGGTACTTTTACTGACATTGCTGTCTGTGACCTTCTCTCGGTCTCATTTAAAAAAAAAAAAAACAACAACAAAAAAAAACAGCTAAACATACCGGTGGATAGAAAGATCGCTTGCATCTCTGAATTAATTAAAATAAGCCGTGCAGTTCCTTGGCAGACACGCCAGAGAAATTAATAGTTCGGTTTTGGAAAGACAGGATACCGATTCTAAAAGTTTCTCACTGCCCGGATTATTTTGTTGTGTGGAGTCTACCCCCCTTGGTAGGGGAATGTGAGATGGGCTCCTGCAGCTCTTTTTTTATCCGGAGATTAGTAGTATTAACTGTAATAAATATCTGATGTGGTGATACCTTAATAATTAACTTTGTCTTTATTATTTATAGTATCAGCGATTTCTTCCTCTACCCTCTCTATTTTCTATTAGAGGAGGAACACCACGCTTAAGATTGCTATTTGTGTTATTCATCTTAACTGTGATAAGTTTTGCATTTCTGATATTTTTAAGTGAAAAATTCCCCCTAAGTCTGCTAAAAGTAAATCTACGGGGTTGCCATCTCCCAAAAATAGATAGATTCCTAAAAAAAATCCTCCCCGCCTATGACAAGACATGTTCAGAAAACACAGCTATCTCAGGAAACTTCTGATATCTCCGACAAAACAGAGTTTGCAAGCGACACTGTTGGAACTATGGGGGGAGAAAATAGGATGGAATTAATTGATAATAAACTGGCTGATATATTGGCTGCGGTTCATTTATCTAATCAATCACTGAGGGAGCTTTCTTCAAAGGTCGCCTCTGTACAATCTGATATTTCCCTTATAAAAGATGAAATGAACAAGATACAGGATAAAGTTAAGGAACTGCAGGGATTTACCAAGGAAATCAAAATTGACTTGGACGTGACCTCTGGGAAAGCCAAGACTCTGAAATTTGAGAATAAACTGTTAAAAGATAAATTGGCTTCCCTGGAGGATACATGCAGAAGATCTAATTTGAGGTTGATAGGATTCCCGGAGGGGGCTGAGGGTGATACAGCCGAAGAATTCATGCAATGTCGGTTGTTAAATAATATTGGGATAGAATCCCTCTCGCCCTCCTTCTGTGTGGAAAGGGCGCATAGGATCCCAGCTAAAAAAAAAAACTCCGGGTGCTCTCCCAAGGACAATGTTAGTTAGATTGTTGTCCCAAAAAGATAGGGATAAGATCCTTAGGGAAAAGCGGGATATTAAAGATCTGCTGTTTAATGACAGCAAGATTGAGATCTATCCGGACTTTTCTAAAAATACCCAAGACAAGGTGAAAAAGAAGCTTGCATCCGCAAAAATCAAATATTCCATGATGTACCCAGCAACCCTAAGATTAATCTATGAAGGGAAGACGTTGTTCTTCCCCAAATTGGATGGAATAATATCATGAATGGAGCGGGAGGGTATTGCTAACTAAAATCATGGAGTGGGTGTGGGAGGCGAGGGTTGGGAGGGGGGAGTGCAAATAGGAAGAGGCTATCAGGGAGGGATGCCACTCTCTGGTGACCAGGAAGGGGGGCTAGGGGGGTGGATGGGGGGAGGGAACTCGCGGTCTCGGGGCACATCCACGGTGAATAGGGCTTGGAGGTTTGGGCCTCCAATGATTGGCCTAGATACAGGATAGTTACAATCTAATGAAAGAAAGACTTTTTGTATGGAATGTCCGTGGTTTGGCGGACAGAACTAAAAGAGTGATTGTTTCTGATATAATTAGTAAACACCTTCCCGCGATAGTGGGGTTTAGTTGAAACTCACCTGACTCCCGAGAAAGTTTCTTGTATGAAGAAAAAGTGGGCACAAGTCGAGTATCACTCCTGTTTCTCCTCTTATTCCTGGGGGGTCAGTGTGTATATTCATGATAAAGTACAGTATGAACCTATTGGACAAAGAATAGATAAAGAGGGCAGGTTTGTGTTTCTTCATTGTAAGTGGTTCCAGACAACTTGTATATTGGCGTTTGTTTACATCCCTCCCCCTTTCTCTGTGAACGTTATCTCCCAACTCTTTGATTTTGTAAGCCGAAGAGATGAATGCCCAATTATATTGCTAGGAGATTTTAATGAAATCATGGACCGTGGATTGGACAGGGTCTCTTCTGGATGTCGGAGTAGTTCGGGAACAGGAGGAATACCTTTATTATTTAACATATGCCAAGAAATGGCGTTAATAGATATTTGGCGATACCTGTATGGCAATGTAAGAGTATATTCCTGTTATAGTCGTTCCTGCACTGCTCTATCCAGGATAGATCTTGCCTTTACAATGGCTAACTTTATTAATAGGATCGCTCGTATGAAATACAAGCCACATACGATCTCGGACCATTCCCCAATTCTCCTAGCGATAAAAAAAATGGGAAGATGTTAGGATATCTTGCATTTTCAGACTTAATCCTCATTGGCTTAATATAATTCAGGAACAGGGAGAAATAAGGAGGGAACTGGAAGAATTCTGGAATTTTAATTCCAACTCTGCTCATATACATTATACCTGGGACGCTTTAAAAGCCTTTACCCGAGGCATTTTCTACTCCAGAATTCAAAAAGCTAAAGCTTCCTATGCTAAAAAGGAGATTACTTTGGAGCAGCGAGTTCACTCTCTACAGGGGATAATAGCTACGGATCAAAGTGCAAACATACAGCAGAGCCTACTTGAAGCTAGGGAGGAATATAATCGGCATCTCCAAGATAAATGCCAACAAAAGATCTTTTTTTCAGGTCAAAAACTGTTTTGTGAGACAGGAAAACCAGGGAGATTGCTAGCCTCCCTGATTCAAAATCAGCAAACTTCTACCACAATTAAAAGTATCAGGTCTTTTAAGGGTAAAATATGTACAGATGGGGCAGATATTGAACAAGAATTTGTCAGTTATTTTGCTACTCTATATACAGTACAGACCAAAAGTTTAGACACACCTTCTCATTCAAAGAGTTTTCTTTATTTTCATGACTATGAAGGCATCAAAACTATGAATTAACACATGTGGAATTATATACATAACAAACAAGTGTGATACAACTGAAAATATGTCATATTCTGGGTTCTTCAAAGTATCCACCTTTTGCTTTGATTACTGCTTTGCACACTCTTGGCATTCTCTTGATGAGCTTCAAGAGGTAGTCCTCTGAAATGGTCTTCCAACAGTCTTGAAGGCGTTCCCAGAGATGCTTAGCACTTGTTGGCCCTTTTGCCTTCACTCTGCGGTCCAGCTCACCCCAAACCATCTCGATTGGGTTCAGGTCCGATGACTGTGTCAAATAGCCCTTACTTTCAAAGTTTTCCCAATTTTTCGGCTGACTGACTGACCTTCATTTCCTAAAGTAATGATGGCCACTCGTTTTTCTTTACTTAGCTGCTTTTTTCTTGCCATAATACAAATTCTAGAAATCCCACTTATTAAACCTGACAGGGCACACCTGTGAAGTGAAAACCATTTCAGGGGACTACCTCTTGAAGCTCATCAAGAGAATGCCAAGAATGTGCAAAGCAGTAATTAAAGCAAAAGGTGGCTACTTTGAAGAACCTAGAATATGACATATTTTCAGTTGTTTCACACTTGTTTGTTATGTATATAATTCCACATGTGTTAATTCATAGTTTTGATGCCTTCATAGTCATGAAAATAAAGAAAAATCTTTGAATGAGAAGGTGTGTCCAAACTTTTGGTCTGTACTGTAGATCGGAGTTAAATGGGCGACATGCTAGTCACAAATTATACCTGGACAAAATTAACCTCTCCTCTATCTCCCAGGAAGATAGAGCTGCGCTTGAGATTCCTGTTCAACTTTTGGAACTGGAAGAAGCACTGAGATCAACTAGAGGTAACTCCGCCCCTAGGGCTGACGGTCTCCCCTTTGAATTATATTAGCGGTATAGTGAGGTGTTTCTACCTCACCTACTGCAGTTATTAAATGTGTCTTGGAATGAGGGCCGTCTCCCATCATCAATGTCTGAAGCGATTATCACCTTGGTTTTAAAAAAGGGAAAAAATGAATTGGACATGGGGTCATATAGACCCATCTCCTTACCTAACACTGATTATAAAATTGATGCAAAAGTGCTTGCTAATAGACTCAAGAGGGTAATAGCTAAGATAATCCATCCTGACCAAACGGGATTCATACCAAGGCGTTCAGCCCAGACTAATATCCGAAGAACACTGATGAATATCTATCTGGGAGAGGGAGAGGACCGCTCCATCCTGTCATTAGATGCCGCAAAGGACTTTGACAGGGTGGAGTGGAACTTTCTATGGGAGGTAATGTACAGGATAATTTTGGCCCTAATTTTATCCAGTGGGTTAAGATATATGAATCTCCTAGGGCAAGGATAAATGTGAATGGCTCCTTATCGGACCCATTTGAACTTCAGCGGGATACTAGACAGGGTTGTCCCATATAGTAGTAGGAGATAAATAGGATTTTCTGTGGATATTAACTTGGTAATCATGATGGATAAGTTGAGTAAATTGATGGATATTTATTGTATTTGTGTCACATCATGCTATTTAAATTGTTATGTTTTGGATATAAAATAAAGATAATAAAAATTAAAAAAAAGTTTATAAATGGTAGCGAACACTACAACTACAGTTCTCCTGCTCTAGGTCAAACCAAGGGTAAATTACTCTTCCTATCATTTTGTTCTTATCCTACATTGGAACAACAGTAGTAACCCTGTTCACAAGTGTTATGATTGTATGACATAATACGACAATAATGTTGTGAAATAACACCACAGAGTACAATACCTACATTTACTATATCTACTATAAATATGAATGTCACTGTAAATATAGGGGTTGCAGCAATCACATTTGCGAATGGGCCGACAGGCCCCCTCATCATGCTAAGGTTGATTGTACTTGTCTCATATCCATTCTGAATTCCTTTCATGTTTGGTATCTAAAGTATCCTAAATCTGAGAGCTGGGGTGGAGGAGACGATTTATGATGTATTCTCCTCTGACATCCCCATAACCTTTCTGCACACTGAATAAATCCATAGTACAGTTTGCGTACATGAAGAATAGCATTATTTCTAGCCACTACTGTATGTGACTTGTATCTGGCACACATGCACACAGAAAGTCAAAGAGAATCTGCTTCCTAACCTACTCTTACTTGCAAGCAGCCTTATGATTATGGAGGACATTACAGAGAAGTACTGACCTGTATGGCGTGCTAATATCTGTAAAGCACTGAGGAAAATGTCAGCGTGATATAATAAATAAAAATAAAATAAATGCTCCTGTTTACTCCTCCTCTCTGCCTTCTCAATAGACATGTATTGACATATGTATTATGACACTTCAGCAGATCTGGTCCATCTTCAGATGGATTCAAAGCATATTTCAGATACAAAAGCAATTAGCAAGGGGGGGGGGGTTAATACATGTCTTTCCAAAGACATTTATTGACATGTGTAATATGATTCTTTAGCAGAGCTCATCCATTTCCAGCATATTTTAAACAGAAAAGCAATTACCAAGGGGAGGAGAGGTAGACAACTGATAACATGAGAAGTAGACATTTCTCTCTGATAAGATATATTACAAACTTTTTTTGTGGTTTCTTGTACTATTGATTTATGCAAAGTTGTGTGGAAAGTTAGCGCCCATTTAACCTTTTAATGCCAGAAGTATACAGGGAGTGCAGAATTATTAGGCAAGTTGTATTTTTGAGGATTAATTTTATTATTGAACAACAACCATGTTCTCAATGAACCCAAAAAACTCATTAATATCAAAGCTGAATATTTTTGGAAGTAGTTTTTAGTTTGTTTTTAGTTTTAGCTATTTTAGGGGGATATCTGTGTGTGCAGGTGACTATTACTGTGCATAATTATTAGGCAACTTAACAAAAAAGAAATATATACCCATTTCAATTATTTATTTTTACCAGTGAAACCAATATAACATCTCAACATTCACAAATATACATTTCTGACATTCAAAAACAAAACAAAAACAAATTAGTGACCAATATAGCCACCTTTCTTTGCAAGGACACTCAAAAGCCTGCCATCCATGGATTCTGTCAGTGTTTTGATCTGTTCACCATCAACATTGCGTGCAGCAGCAACCACAGCCTCCCAGACACTGTTCAGAGAGGTGTACTGTTTTCCCTCCTTGTAAATCTCACATTTGATGATGGACCACAGGTTCTCAATGGGGTTCAGATAAGGTGAACAAGGAGGCCATGTCATTAGATTTTCTTCTTTTATACCCTTTCTTGCCAGCCACGCTGTGGAGTACTTGGACGCGTGTGATGGAGCATTGTCCTGCATGAAAATCATGTTTTTCTTGAAGGATGCAGACTTCTTCCTGTACCACTGCTTGAAGAAGGTGTCTTCCAGAAACTGGCAGTAGGACTGGGAGTTGAGCTTGACTCCATCCTCAACCCGAAAAGGCCCCACAAGCTCATCTTTGATGATACCAGCCCAAACCAGTACTCCACCTCCACCTTGCTGGTGTCTGAGTCGGACTGGAGCTCTCTGCCCTTTACCAATCCAGCTACGGGCCCATCCATCTGGCCCATCAAGACTCACTCTCATTTCATCAGTCCATAAAACCTTAGAAAAATCAGTCTTGAGATATTTCTTGGCCCAGTCTTGACGTTTCAGCTTGTGTGTCTTGTTCAGTGGTGGTCGTCTTTCAGCCTTTCTTACCTTGGCCATGTCTCTGAGTATTGCACACCTTTTGCTTTTGCTCACTCCAGTGATGTTGCAGCTCTGAAATATGGCCAAACTGGTGGCAAGTGGCATCTTGGCAGCTGCACGCTTGACTTTTTTCAGTTCATGGGCAGTTATTTTGCGCCTTGGTTTTTCCACACGCTTCTTGCGACCCTGTTGACTATTTTGAATGAAACGCTTGATTGTTCGATGATCACGCTTCAGAAGCTTTGCAATTTTAAGAGTGATGCATCCCTCTGCAAGATATCTCACTATTTTTGACTTTTCTGAGCCTGTCAAGTCCTTCTTTTGACCCATTTTGCCAAAGGAAAGGAAGTTGCCTAATAATTATGCACACCTAATATAGGGTGTTGATGTCATTAGACCACACCCCTTCTCATTACAGAGATGCACATCACCTAATATGCTTAATTGGTAGTAGGCTTTCGAGCCTATACAGCTTGGAGTAAGACAACATGCATAAAGAGGATGATGTGGTCAAAATACTCATTTGCCTAATAATTCTGCACGCAGTGTATAGTCAAGTAAAGGAACTGTGGAAAAAATGGAAGGTTTATAGTGTTACAGCACGTCTATATGGAAGAGACTAAGGTGTACAGGAGTTCTTATTCAACCTCTTTTTAGAATGGTGGTGTGTAGGGGTATACATATACTAATTAATGTGAGGCACATATCAGGACTTTAGCAGATTAAAGTTGGGTGTTTATGCATTGACTGACACCAGAGAGCAAGTGCGTGCATAGAACTGCACAGAAAGCCCAATATCGTGTGAAAGCTTCCTCCCTCTATCAAATACCTTACATGTTGTTGTTATTGGGAAGCTTTTCGGAAGCTGATGACTCTAATCTGAGAAGATGAAACTGCACTCTAATCATATACTGGGTACCAACAGATGGCAGCTAGCCAGCGTAAGGAGAAGTTGTGCTGGGGGCACAAGCTAAACTTTTACACTAGGGCCTGTGAGCTCTTAGGTACACCAAACAAGAGGTTTACCAGCAACTATCAGATCTTTAGATGACCAAAAACCAATGGACCTCCAGGTATCCAGCTGGTAAATATTCCATTGAACAATAGGAACTAATGCGTACTGTTAACCTACCATAAGTGCTGAACAGACCCAGGGCTGGTGCAAGGATTTTTGCCACCCTAGGCAAAAGCTAATTTTGCCGCCCCCTTGACTCCGCCCATTGACCACACCCTTTTACCCGGCCCTTTATCAGCCACCTATTGCATGCAACATTTACAGTCAGGTCTATATATATTGGGACATCAACACAATTCTAACATTTTTGGCTCTATACACCACCACAATAGATTTGAAATGAAACAAACAAGATGTGCTTTTACTGCAGACTGTCAGCTTTAATTTGAAGGTATTTACATCCAAATCAGGTGAACGGTGTAGGAATTATAACAGTTTGCATATGTGCCTCACACTTTTTACGGGACCAAAAAGTAATGGGACAGAATAATAATTATAACTCAAACTTTCACTTTTTAATACTTGGTTGCAAATCCTTTGCAGTCAATTACAGCCTGAAGTCTGGAACACATAGACATCACCAGACGCTGGGTTTCATCCCTGGTGATGCTCTGCTAGGCCTCTACTGCAACTGTCTTCAGTTCCTGCTTGTTCTTGAGACATTTTAGCTTCAGTTTTGTCTTCAGCAAGTGAAATGCATGCTCAATCGGATTCAGGTCAGGTGATTGACTTGGCTATTGCATAACATTCCCCTTCTTTCCCTTAAAAAACTCTTTGGTTGCTTTTGCAGTATGCTTTGGGTCATTGTCCATCTGCACTGTGAAGCGCCGTACAATGAGTTCTGAAGCATTTGGCTGAATATGAGCAGATAATATTGCCCGAAACACTTCAGAATTCATCCTGCTGCTTTTGTCAGCTGTCACATCATCAATAAATACAAGAGAACCAGTTCCATTGGCAGCCATACATGCCCACGCCATGACACTACCACCACCATGCTTCACTAATGAGGTGGTATGCTTAGGATCATGAGCAGTTCCTTTCCTTCTCCATACTCTTCTCTTCCCATCATTCTGGTACAAGTTGATCTTGGTCTCATCTGTCCATAGGATGTTGTTCCAGAACTGTGAAGGCTTTTTTAGATGTCGTTTGGCAAACTCTAATCTGGCCTTCCTGTTTTTAAGGCTCACCAATGGTTTACATCTTGTGGTGAACCCTCTGTATTCACTCTGGTGAAGTCTTCTCTTGATTGTTGACTTTGACACACATACACCTACCTCCTGGAGAGTGTTCTTGATCTGTCCAACTGTTGTGAAGGGTGTTTTCTTGACCAGGGAAAGAATTCTTCTGTCATCCACCACAGTTGTTTTCCGTGGTCTTCTGGGTCTTTTGGTGTTGCTGAGCTCACCGGTGTGTTCCTTCTTTTTAAGAATGTTCCAAACAGTTGTTTTGGCCATGCCTAATGTTTTTGCTATATCTCTGATGGGTTTGTTTTGTTTTTAGCCTAATGATGGCTTGCTTTACTGATAGTGACAGCTCTTTGGATCGCCTCTTGAGAGTTGACCGCAACTGATTCCAAATGCAAATAGCACACTTGAAATTAACTCTGGACCATTTATCTGCTCATTGTAATTGGGATAATGAGGAAATAACACACACCTGGCCATGGAACAGCTAAAAAGCCAATTGTCCCATTACTTTTGGTCCCTTAACAAGTGGAAGGCACATATACAAACTGTTGTAATTCCTACACCGTTTTGTTTGTTTCATTTCAAATCCATTGTGGTGGTGTATAGAGCCAAAAATGTTAGAATTGTGTTGATGTCCCAATATTTATGGACCTGACTGTAACTATGGTCGTGTACCCTGTGCCAGTCTATGGTCATGTACCCTGTGCCAGTCTGACTATGGTCACGTACCTTGTGCCAGTCTGACTATGATCATGTATATATAATATCCAGCCATTGTCTGCCACCTAGTACCATCCCAGTGATGCCAATCACTCTGCGCTGTTCAGCAGGTTGGCACACCAAACACGAGCAGTGCCACCTATTCACTGCCAGGCGCCATTCAGCCACTGTCTGAAATCCTGTGCCACCAAGGCAACATAAAACAGTATGCTGCCTTGTGCCCTCTGCCAGTCTGGCACTGTCCTGCACCCTGTACCATTCATAGCCCTTTAGACAGTCTGTGCCACCTATTAGGCTCCATGTGCCACTGCTGGGCACCCTGTGCCAGTCAGAATCTATGGCCCCTAGTCAAGCAGCAGGTTTGCCCTGAGCCCTGTACACAAGTGTGTGCCACCCTGCTGCCAGTCACTGTCCTGCAGCCTCTGACACCCTAGTGCAGGTTGTCAGAGTGCGGTTGCCAGGGGTGCTCACCAGGTTCTGCTCCTCGCTGTGCTCCAGGTGCACATTGCCTTGGCTCTTGCCAAGATCATGTGTCTTTGGCGCGTGATCCCGCGAGACCCACCTCTGGAGGGGCCGGTGCAAGGATTTTTGTCAACACAAGCGAATCTATATTTCCCCCCCCCCCCCATTTCACATTTCTGCCCCTCATGATTCATGTCCATTTCTTGCCCCCCCCATCATTTCACATTTCTGCCCCTCATGATTCATGTCCATTTCTTGCCCCCCCCCATATCATAGTGCCATCCTCTCCCCCTGCCCCCTAATGTGCCAGTATCAAGTGCCTCTCTCCTCCCCCCTCCATGTGCCAGTATCATGGCACCAATAGCCCCCCCCTCCCCCGTGGCAGTAAAGTAACAGTCCGGTATTTAAAAAAAAAATAAAAAATTTTTAGACTTACCTCCATGTCAGTGATGTGATGCAGGCCTCTTCCTCTTCCTGTGTTCCCACCAGCCTCTAGTGTTGAAGATTTGGTGCTTGTGTTCTTATTTAGCCTGTCTTTCAGAAAAGTTTATGCTGGGATTCGAACCCATGACCTTCTGTATCAGAGGCAAGGCATTTACCCACACAGCTGTGAGAGCTGTAAAGCCAGTTACTTAAAAAACAAAAAAATAATAATAAGACTTCTACTGTAGATAACTTTGATACCTAGTGTACATCAATAGAAAAGTTTCTCCTGGGATTCCAACTCACAACCTTTCACATCAGAGGCAAGGCATTTTCCCACACAGCTATGAAAGCTGTATAGCCAGTTACTTAAAAAAAATATATATATATAAGACTTCTACTGTAGATAACTTTGATACCTAGTGTACATCCATACACATGACAGCTGCCCCAGTACACTGTGTATGGATGTAGCAGAGCTGGGTGTGTTGGGGCAGCTGTCATGTGTATGAATGTACACTAGGTATCAAAGTTACCTACAGTAGAAGTGACTGAACAAACTCATGCCCGCGCGGCCGGCAAGTACAGGAACAGGAGTCAAGGAGATGATGTCAGATGGATCACAAGTAGGGGGCGGGGCGCAGGCGGCTGCCGGGTGCTACTGCTTGGGATTCGGACTCGGCTCCCCCAGGCAGAGTGCGCTCTACGTGGTGGCCTACTCTGCTTATGGGTGGCGCCGGCCCTGAACAGACCATTGACCATAAGTCATTCCACTTGTATGTTCCTGCCACAAGGAATTGAAGACAATCTGTATCACTCAGTTTTGCTATATGATACCTCTTTCCATTTCTTGCTTGTCTCTTTAGATAAATTTCAGTTATGCTATGACAGGCAAAACTATCATTGCAATCCACTAACAAATCTAGGCAAGGTTATGAGGGTTGTGAATTCTAGTTATTCTGCTGATTGTATATTTGTTCCCATTATCTAAAATGCACATTTATAAAAACCTGTGCAGACTGCAATCTAACTTTTCATTAAGTGGTGTGAAACGTAAAATTTCAGTGACCAATTACATCTGGTAAAATGGAATATTTTATGCAGTTCATGTACTAATGTAACCTGCTGGTCTTTTTATATTGCTGTTTATTTCTGCAGGAATTTGTGTATTCATTTGTATCTTCTGTTTGCAGAACTTACAGTGTAAGGGATGTGGTAGGTAGTGATTCCATGAACTCTTTCACTGTCCCATAAAATACAAAAGATTGGGCAGAGCCTGGAACCCAGCAGAGGAAGTCAATTGCATAGACACTTTATGAATAAAACCGTCAGTTTGAATAATTAATACTAATGTCTTTTAATGGCTCTTTTTATGCATTTCTTCCCAATTCTCTTCACAGCCTATTATGTGCCTAAACTGAGAGGCCACAGCAGTGAGGCATAATGGAAACAAAAATTAATCCTTGGTGGCCCAGGAATTTAACTCTGTGTACCATGACTATTCTGAATGGTGTGGGGTTTTGCTCTGGTAGACAGGCTAGCGAACGCAGTATAGAGGCAATCACAAAGTCTTTAACTTAAACAGTTCGGTGTTTATTCACACATAAGGAAAAACTAAATGACCATTCACAGTCTTGGTGTTTGTTCACACCATGCAATGTCCATAGAACAAAATCTTCCCCTGGTTAGCAGTTTTCCACTCGCAGTTCACAGCAGGCTTTAGAATACGCTCTCAGCCCTTTAGCACAGCATAAATTCACAGGTCCCAAAACACAGAGACTCCCCAGCTTCTCTGTCAGATGGACTGAGACTGCTGGCTGGGTTTTATATAAGCTAAAAAAGACCTGGCCTGGAGCGTTGGGAGCAGCCACCCACCCAGCACTTTGGCTACTTCCAGTAAGAGCCGGCCTCGATCCTAACAACAAACAGTGTCAGTCAGCATTAGCTACCACTGACACTTAAAACTACCGACTCTTACCTCACCAAGGCAAGGAATCTCGGTGACACACACCTTCCATCAATGACGGCCCCTTGCACCTTCCTACATACCTCCCCCCTTTGTTCAACCCTGAAGGGGTGAACAGCCACCAGACAGTGTACCCGGGAAGGGGCATCTGCGTTTCCCTGTAACCTGCCTGCCCTGTGTTCCACGGAAAATTTAAAGTTTTGTAACGACAAGAACCACCTGGTGACCCGACCATTCCTCTCTTTTGCCTGGCTCATCCACTTGAGAGGGGAGTGGTCGGTCACCAGACGGAACTTTATCCCCAACAGATAATAGCGGAGAGACTTGAGTGCCCATTTGATGGCCAGGCTCTCTCTCTCTCCCTGATGAAGGAGCCCGACGGCTCAGAAACGCGTCGGATGAACTTTGATCTCTGGGAGCACCAGTAGTACTTTGCGGTGACGTCACACGCACAGAAGATCCTGGACGCCGAATCTGTAGTCTGCTCCCTCGCACCACACAGTTACCGGCCGGAGCAGTGTGAATGCTGGTAGGTGAGCAGTGAAGATTTACTTTTCCTTATACTTCCCTACACACAGGAATGGGAACCGTGTAAGCATTCAAAGAACCTATATTGTTTTGCCAGCTTACACCTAAAGAAAAGGTAACTACCACCGCGGTGTTTATTTCATCGCATCGTTTATTGATACTCATTTTCTATTATAGCGGAACATTCATCTAGCCATTGTACTTGATTTGTTATATTTCTCCCAAATATTAGTTCATACGGTCATTTTGTGGTGATGGCCACCTCATGAGTCCACCTGCCGGCCACCGTTAATATAGAGATCAGGGCAGTGGGATCGTCCTTTAAGTCCCCATGAATGCACACAACGCCGACCCTTCGGCCAGTATACTCAACGAGCCACACCAGGGCAGCTCTTA
Source organism: Bufo bufo (assembly GCF_905171765.1). Taxonomy (NCBI): domain Eukaryota; kingdom Metazoa; phylum Chordata; class Amphibia; order Anura; family Bufonidae; genus Bufo; species Bufo bufo. The sequence goes on along the minus strand of NC_053391.1, from coordinate 356,441,184 downwards.
CCAGGGACACGAGGCTCCCTGAATCCAGCAGTGGCACCGCCAGAGTGTCCCCCACTTCCACCTGGCACAGGTGGCTATTGTCTACAGTCTCGTAGGTACCTGTGGCACACAGCTTCCTAGCATACAATGAGTGGCGGTAGCCATAGTTGAAGAACCCCCCTGCAGATTTCTGGTGGCCTCATAGCGTTCCACCAGGTCGACCATCTCTAAGGCATTACCAGGAGACACCTGGCCGATCCAGTGCTGGAGAGGGTACGGCAAAGCCCTGCAAAACACATCCGCCAGCATAGCAGTGGGAGTCAATATGTCAGGCTGCAGCCATTTCTGCAACCGGTGTAACAGGTCATAATATTGTGGTCTGGCGGGTTCAGCCGAGTTAAATTCTCACTGGTGCACCCGCTGAGCCCGGACAAATACATTCACCCCCAGTCTCGCCAGGATCTCACCTTTCACGGTTGGGTAGTTGACCGCTTGATCATCGGGGATATCCAAAAACACTTGCTGGGGTCCAGACATCAGGAACAGAGCAACTACCTCAGCCCACTGGTCTCGGGGTAACTTTTCCCTCATGGCCACCTTTTCAAACATCGCCAGATAGGTCTCGACGTCATCCAAGGGGGGCATCTTAGGGTTAGCGGCACGGACAGCTTTCCGAGCATCCTGGATGTTCTGGGACGCTCCGGCCACTTGCAACGCCATTACATGTTGTAATAGAAGCTGGTTAGTTTCCTGCTGCTGCTTGTTTGCCTCCCGCTGCTGCAAGTTAGCCTTCACAAGGGCTTTCACGACCAGCTCATTTTATCCGGGGACACGGTTCGTAACCTTGCCGGCTTAATATACGACATGCACTTGTGCCCGGGAAAAACAAAAAAACTTTTCGGCCTTCAGGCCTGTCTCACTGCATTTGCCCGCATCCGACACCAATTGTGGAGTTTTGCTCTGGTAGACAGGCTAGCGGACGCAGTATAGAGGCAATCACAAAGTCTTTAACTTAAACAGTTCGGTGTTTATTCACACATAAGGAAAAACTAAATGACCATTCACAGTCTTTGTGTTTGTTCACACCATGCAATGTCCATAGAACAAAATCTTCACCTGGTAGAACAGTTTTCCACTCGCAGTCCACAGCAGGCTTTAGGGGCCTGTTTCCTGGCATACGGCTCTCAGCCCTTTAGCACGGCACAAATTCACAGGTCCCAAAACACAGAGACTCCCCAGCTTCTCTGTCGAATGGAGCATAAATCACAACCAGCTGAGACTGCTGGCTGGGTTTTATATAGGCCAAAAAGACCTGGCCTGGAGCGTGAGGAGCAGCCTCCCAACCAGCACTTTGGCTACTCCCAGTAAGAGTCGGCCCGGATCGGCTTTACAGCCATACTAACAACAAACAGTGTCAGTCAGCACTAGCTGCCGCTGACACTTAAAACTACCGGCTCTTACCTGACCGAGGCCAGGAATCTCAGTGACACATACCTTCTATAAATGATGGCCCCTTGCACCTTCCTCCAGTGGTTATAGAAATATTAAACGGTTAGGTGATAAAACAAAATTCAAACAAATTATAAAAAAGAGGAATAAAAGAAATGTCAGTCATTGAAATCAAGTATAATGCATTCTGAAAGTCTTCAGACACTTTTTTCACATTTTGTTATTTTGCGGCCTTATGCTAAAATAAAAACAAAATAAAATTTTCCCCATCATTCTGCAGCCTGTACTCCATAATGACAAAGTGAAAACAGAATGTTAGGCCTCTTTCAGACGGGCGTTGCGGGAAAAGGTGCGAGTACGTTGCGGGCACAAGCGCGATTTTTCAGCGCGAGTGCAAAACATTGTAATGTGTTTTGCACTCGCGTGAGAAAAATCACGCATGTTTGGTACCCAAACCCGAACTTCTTCACAGAAGTTCGGGCTTGGGATCGGTGTTCTGTAGATTGTATTATTTTCCCTTATAACATGGTTATAAGGGAAAATAATAGCATTCTGAATACAGAATGCATAGTAAAATAGCGCTGGAGGGGTTAAAATAAATAAACGAAAAGTTTCCCCCCCTCACATATACCAATGTGCCACAAACAGGAAGTTAATATCACCAACCATTCCCATTTTATTAAGGTGTATCCAAATAAATGTCCCACCTTGTAGTTTGTGGACATCTTACATAGACCGTACAGTTCTACACAGCTTAGTGATATCTGCAAAAATAGATATGGTGCTATTAATTCCATCCTCATTATCATTAATAAATAAATTAAATAATAAAGGGCCCAGCACTGAACCTTGGGGTACACCACTTAGAACCTGGGATCATTCTGAATAGGAATCATTGACCACAACTCTCTGGACACGGTCCTTCAGCCAGTTTTCAATCCAATTACAAACTATACTTTCCAAGCCAATAGACCTTACGTTACTTATTAACCTGTTGGGGACGTGGCGGGAGGTGATCAGCAGGCACCCTGGGTCAATGCCGAGGGGGCTGCTGTGCCTTTTCAGTCCCCGATTCTTGACAGGATCACAGAGGGAGGGGGCCCCCTCCCTCCCCATCTTCCGCTGCTCTGTTGTGGCAGCGAGTGATGGTTACCATGGCAACCGGACGCCTTCACAGGCTTCCGGCTGTCCATGGTGCTCAGACTTCTGCTAAAGGCAGAAGTCTGATCAGACTTTGTAAAGTGAAAATAAAGTACAGTACACTATATCGTGTACAGTACTGTATTATACAGACATCAGACCCACTGGATCTTCAAGAACCAAATGGGTCTGGGTCAAAAAAAAGTAAAAAAGTAAAAAAAAAGTAAAAATAAAAAAACACATTTATCACTGATTAAAAATTTAAAAAATTAAATTCCCTACACATGTTTGATATCACCGCATCCGTAACCACCTAAAATATAAAACGGTCATGTTACTTTCCCCGCACGGTGAACGCCATAAAAAAATAAAAACTATGATGAAATTGAAATTTTGCCCACCTTACTTCCCAAAAAAGGTAATAAAAGTGATCAAAAAAATTGTATGTACGCCAAAATAGTGCCAATAAAACCGTCACCTCATCCCGCAATAAATGAGCCCCTACATGAGACAATGGCCCAAAAAATAAAAAATAAATATGGCTCTCAGACTAAAACATGATTTTTTTGTTTCAAAAAAGCTTTTTTATGTTAAACGTAAAAAAAAAAGTAGACATATTAGGTATCGCCACATCCATAAGAACCTGCTCTATAAAAATATCACATGACCTAAACCATGAGGCAAACACCGTAAAAAAAAAAGTGTAAAAAAAGCCATTTTTTGTCACTTTACATCACAAAAAGTGTAATAGCAAGCAATGAAAAAGTCGTATGCCCCCAAAATAGTGCTAATCTAACCTTCATTTCATCCCACAAAAATGATACCCTACCTAAGACAATCACCCAAAAACTAAAAAAACTATGACTCTCAGACTATGGAGACACTAAAACATGATTTTTTTTGTTTCAAAAATGATATTATTGTGTAAAACCTAAATAAATAAAAAAGTATACATATTAGGTATTGCCACGTCCGTAAGAACCTGCTCTATAAAAATACCACATGACCTAACCCCTCAGGTAAACACTGTAAAAGAAATTAAATAAAAACTGTGTCAAAAAAGCTATATTTTTGTTACCTTACATCACAAAAAGTGTAATAGCAAGTGATCAATAAGTCATATGCACCCCAAAATAGTGCTAATCTCACCATCATCTCATCCCGCAAAAAATATACCCAACCTGAGACAATCGCCTAAAAACTGAAAAAACTATAGCTCTCAGACTATGGAGACACTAAAACATGATTTTTTTTGTTTCAAAACTGATATTATTGTGTAAAACCTAAATAAATAAAAAAAAGGTATACATATTAGGTATTGCCGCGTCCATAAGAACCTGCTCTATAAAAAATAGCACATGATCTAACCTGTCAGAAGAACGTAGCAAATAATAAAAAATTAAAACGGTGCAAAACATCAATTTTTTGGCAAATTTTCCATTTTAATAAATTTTTTCCCATAACAAAACAAGGGTTAACAGCCAAACAAAACTCAATATTTATTGCCCTGATTCTGTAGTTTACAGAAATGCCCCATATGTGGTCGCAAACTGCTGTATGGCCACATGGCAGGTCGCAGAAGGAAAGGAATGCCATGGTTTTTGAAAGGCAGTTTTTACTGGACTGGTTTTTTGACACCCTGTCCCATTTGAAGCCTCCCCTGATGCACCCCTAGAGTAGAAACTCCAAAAAGTGACCCCATTTAAGAAAGTACACCCCTCAAGGTATTGAAAACTGATTTTACAAACTTTGTTAACTCTTTAAGTGTTCCACAAGAGTTAATGGCAAATGGAGATGAAATTTCAGAATTTCTATTTTTTGTTACTTTGCCTCACAAAAAGTGTAATATAGAGCAACCAAGAATCATATGTACCCTAAAATAGTACCAAGAAAACTGCCACCTTATCCCATAGTTTCCAAAATGGGGTCACTTTTTTGGAGTTTCTACTCTAGGGGTGCTTTAGGGGGGGTTTCAAATGGGACATGGTGTCTAAAAACCAACCAAGCAAAATCTGCCTTCCAGAAACCATATGGTGTTCCTTCCCTTCTGCGCCCTGCCGTGTGCCCGTACAGTAGTTTACAACTACATATGGGGTGTTTCTATAAACTACAGAATCAGGGCAATAAATATTGAAATTTGTTTGGCTGTTAACCCTTGCTTTGTTATTGGAAAAAATGGAAAATTTGCCCAAAAATTGAAATTCAGAAATTTCATCTCCATGTGCCAATAACTCTTGTGGAACACCTAAAGGGTTAACAAAGTTTGTAAAATCAGTTTTGAATACCTTGAGGGGTGTTTTCCAAAATGGGGTCATTTTTGGGTGCTTTCTATTATGTAAGCCTCACAAAGTGACTTCAGACCTGAACTGGTCCTTAAAAAGTGGGTTTTGGAAAATTTCAGAAAAATTTCAAGATTTGCTTCTAAACTTCTAAGCCTTTTAACGTCCCCAAAAAATAAAATGGCATTCCCAAAATGATCCAACCATGAAGTAGACATATGGGGAATATAAATTAACTATTTTTGGAGGTATTACTATGTATTATAGAAGTAGAGAAATTGAAACTTGGAAATTTGCAAATTTGTAAAAATATTTGGTAAATTTGGTAATTTTTTATAAGTAAAAATGATTTTTTTTTATTCCATTTTACCAGTGTCATGAAGTACAATGTGTGACGAAAAAAACAATCTCAGAATGGCCTGGATAAGTAAAAGCGTTTTAAAGTTGTTCACACATAAAGTGACACTGGTCAGATTTGCAAAAAATGGCCTAGTCCTTAAGGTGAAAATGAGTCCGGTCCCTAAGGGGTTAAGCGTCTATGAGGGACAGTATCAAGAGCCTTTTCAAAATCCAGAAACACTACATCCACAGCCGCCCCTCTGTCCAGGCTACTACTCACCTCCTCATAAAAACAAATCAGGTTAGTCTGACAACTTCTGTCCTTGGTAAACCCATGCTGGTTATCACTTATAATATTATTCATAGTCACATACGCCTGTATATAGTGCCTTAAGAGTCCTTCAAACATTTTTCCCACAACAGAAGTTAAACTAACTGGTCTATAATTACCTGTGGAGGACCTTGATCCTTTTTTGAATATGGGCACCACGTTTGCCTTGCGCCAATCACTTGGCACTGTACCAGTCCCTAAAGAATCCTTAAAAATTATAAACAGGGGCGCAGCAATGACTGAACTGAGCTCTTTAAGCACTCTTGGGTGTAATCCATCTGGACCCGGTGTTTTGTTCACATTTACCCTATTTATCTTCTCTTTGACCATATCTACAGTTAGCCAATTGAGTACAGTCGTGGCCAAAAGTTTTGAGAATGACACAAATATTAGTTTTCACAAAGTCTGCTGCTAAACTACTTTTAGATCTTTGTTTCAGTTGTTTCTGTGATATAGTGAAATATAATTACACACACTTCATACATTTCAAAGGCTTTTATCGACAATTACATGACATTTATGCAAAGAGTCAGTATTTGCTGTGTTGGCCCTTCTTTTTCAGGACCTCTGCAATTCGACTTGGCATGCTCTCAATCAACTTCTGGGCCAATTCCTGACTGATAGCAACCCATTCTTTCATAATCACTTCTTGGAGTTTGTCAGAATTAGTGGGTTTTTGTTTGTCCACCCGCCTCTTGAGGATTGACCACAAGTTCTCAATGGGATTAAGATCTGGGGAGTTTCCAGGCCATGGACCCAAAATGTCAACGTTTTGGTCCCCAAGCCACTTAGTTATCACTTTTGCCTTATGGCACTTTGCTCCATCGTGCTGGAAAATGCATTGTTCTTCACCAAACTGTTGTTGGATTGTTGGAAGAAGTTGCTGTTGGAGGGTGTTTTGGTACCATTCTTTATTCATGGCTGTGTTTTTGGGCAAAATTGTGAGTGAGCCCACTCCCTTGGATGAGAAGCAACCCCACACATGAATGGTCTCAGGATGCTTTACTGTTGGCATGACACAGGACTGATGGTAGCGCTCATCTTTTCTTCTCCGGACAAGCCTTTTTCCAGATGCCCCAAACAATCGGAAAGAGGCTTCATCACAGAATATGACTATGCCCCAGTCCTCAGCAGTCCATTCACCATACTTTCTGCAGAAGATCAATCTGTCCCTGATGTTTTTTTTGAAGAGAAGTGGCTTCTTTGCTGCCCTTCTTGACACCAGGCCATCTTCCAAAAGTCTTCACCTCACTGTGCGTGCAGATGCGCTCACACCTGCCTGCTGCCATTCCTGAGCAAGCTCTGCACTGGTGGCACTCCGATCCCGCAGCTGAATCCTCTTTAGGAGACGATCCTGGCGCTTGCTGGACTTTCTTGAACGCCCTGATGCCTTCTTAACAAGAAGTAAACCTCTTTCCTTGATGATCCTATAAATTGTTGATTGAGGTGCAATCTTAGTAGCCACAATATCCTTGCCTGTGAAGCCATTTTTATGCAACGCAATGATGTCTGCACGCGTTTCTTTGCAGGTCACCATGGTTAAGAATGGAAGAACAATGATTTCAAGCATCACCCTCCTTTTAACATGTCAAGTCTGCCATTTTAACCCAATCAGCCTGACATAATGATCTCCAGCCTTGTGCTCGTCAACATTCTCACCTGAATTAACAAGACGATTACTGAAATGATCTCAGCATGTCCTTTAACCACCTCCGGACCGCTGTACGCACAGACGCGTCCTGGAGGTGGTTGATTCATTCCTCCTGGACGCGCCGGCGCGTCCTCTCGCGAGACGCGAGATTTCCTGTGAACGCGCGCACACAGGCGCGCGCGCTCACAGGAACGGAAGGTAAGAGAGTTGATCTCCAGCCTGCCAGCGGCGATCGTTCGCTGGCAGGCTGGAGATGTGTTTTTTTTTAACCCCTAACAGGTATATTAGACGCTGTTTTGATAACAGCGTCTAATATACCTGCTACCTGGTCCTCTGGTGGTCCCATTTGTTTGGATCGACCACCAGAGGACACAGGTAGCTCAGTAAAGTCCCACCAAGCACCACTACACTACACTACACCCCCCCCCCCCGTCACTTATTAACCCCTTATTAGCCCCTGATCACCCCTAATCACCCCTGATCACCCCATATAGACTCCCTGATCACCCCCCTGTCATTGATTACCCCCCTGTCATTGATCAACCCCCTGTAAAGCTCCATTCAGATGTCCGCATGATTTTTACGGATCCACTGATAGATGGATCGGATCCGCAAAACGCATCCGGACGTCTGAATGAAGCCTTACAGGGGCATGATCAATGACTGTGGTTATCACCCCATATAGACTCCCTGATCACCCCCCTGTCATTGATCACCCCCCTGTCATTGATTACCCCCCTGTAAAGCTCCATTCAGACGTCCGCATGATTTTTACGGATCCACTGATAGATGGATCGGATCCGCAAAACGCATCCGGACGTCTGAATGAAGCCTTACAGGGGCATGATCAATGACTGTGGTGATCACCCCATATAGACTCCCTGATCACCCCCCTGTAAAGCTCCATTCAGATGTCCGCATGATTTTTACGGATCCACTGATAGATGGATCGGATCCGCAAAACGCATCCGGACGTCTGAATGAAGCCTTACAGGGGCATGATCAATGACTGTGGTTATCACCCCATATAGACTCCCTGATCACCCCCCTGTCATTGATTACCCCCCTGTCATTGATTACCCCCCTGTAAAGCTCCATTCAGACGTCCGCATGATTTTTACGGATCCACCGATAGATGGATCGGATCCGCAAAACGCATCCGGACGTCTGAATGAAGCCTTACAGGGGCATGATCAATGACTGTGGTGATCACCCCATATAGACTCCCTGATCACCCCCCTGTCATTGATTACCCCCCTGTCATTGATCACCCCCCTGTAAAGCTCCATTCAGACGTCCGCATGATTTTTACGGATCCACTGATAGATGGATCGGATCCGCAAAACGCATCCGGACGTCTGAATGAAGCCTTACAGGGGCATGATCAATGACTGTGGTGATCACCCCATATAGACTCCCTGATCACCCCCCTGTCATTGATTACCCCCCTGTCATTGATCACCCCCCTGTAAAGCTCCATTCAGACGTCCGCATGATTTTTACGGATCCACTGATAGATGGATCGGATCCGCAAAACGCATCCGGACGTCTGAATGAAGCCTTACAGGGGCATGATCAATGACTGTGGTTATCACCCCATATAGACTCCCTGATCACCCCCCTGTCATTGATTACCCCCCTGTAAAGCTCCATTCAGACGTCCGCATGATTTTTACGGATCCACTGATAGATGGATCGGATCCGCAAAACGCATCCGGACGTCTGAATGAAGCCTTACAGGGGCATGATCAATGACTGTGGTGATCACCCCATATAGACTCCCTGATCACCCCCCTGTCATTGATTACCCCCCTGTCATTGATCACCCCCCTGTAAAGCTCCATTCAGACGTCCGCATGATTTTTACGGATCCACTGATAGATGGATCGGATCCGCAAAACGCATCCGGACGTCTGAATGAAGCCTTACAGGGGCATGATCAATGACTGTGGTTATCACCCCATATAGACTCCCTGATCACCCCCCTGTCATTGATCACCACCCCTGTCATTGATCACCCCCCTGTCATTGATCACCCCCCTGTCATTGATCAACCCCCTGTCATTGATCACCCCCCTGTAAGGCTCCATTCAGACATTTTTTTGGCCCAAGTTAGCGGAATTATTATTTTTTTTTCTTACAAAGTCTCATATTCCACTAACTTGTGACAAAAAATTAAATCTCACATGAACTCACCATACCCCTCACGGAATCCAAATGCGTAAAATTTTTTAGACATTTATATTCCAGACTTCTTCTCACGCTTTAGGGCCCCTAGAATGCCAGGGCAGTATAAATACCCCACATGTGACCCCATTTCGGAAAGAAGACACCCCCAGGTATTCCGTGAGGGGCATATTGAGTCCATGAAAGATTGAAATTTTTGTCCCAAGTTAGCGGAACGGGAGACTTTGTGAGAAAAAAATAAAAAATATCAATTTCCGCTAACTTGTGCCAAAAAAAAAAAATTTCTATGAACTCGCCATGCCCCTCATTGAATACCTTGGGGTGTCTTCTTTCCAAAATGGGGTCACATGTGGGGTATTTATACTGCCCTGGCATTCTAGGGGCCCCAAAGCGTGAGAAGAAGTCTGGTATCCAAATGTCTCAAAATGCCCTCCTAAAAGGAATTTGGGCCCCTTTGCGCATCTAGGCTGCAAAAAAGTGTCACACATCTGGTATCGCCGTACTCAGGAGAAGTTGGGGAATGTGTTTTGGGGTGTCATTTTACATATACCCATGCTGGGTGAGATAAATATCTTGGTCAAATGCCAACTTTGTATAAAAAAATGGGAAAAGTTGTCTTTTGCCAAGATATTTCTCTCACCCAGCATGGGTATATGTAAAAAGACACCCCAAAACACATTCCCCAACTTCTCCCGAGTACGGAGATACCAGATGTGTGACACTTTTTTGCAGCCTAGGTGGGCAAAGGGGCCCATATTCCAAAGAGCACCTTTAGGATTTCACTGGTCATTTACCTACTTACCACACATTAGGGCCCCTGGAAAATGCCAGGGCAGTATAACTACCCCACAAGTGACCCCATTTTGGAAAGAAGACACCCCAAGGTATTCCGTGAGGGGCATGGCGAGTTCCTAGAATTTTTTATTTTTTTTCACAAGTTAGTGGAAAATGATGATTTTTTTTTTTTTTTTTTTTTCATACAAAGTCTCATATTCCACTAACTTGTGACAAAAAATAAAAACTTCCATGAACTCACTATGCCCATCAGCGAATACCTTGGGGTCTATTCTTTCCAAAATGGGGTCACTTGTGGGGTAGGTATAATGCCCTGGTATTTTAGGGGCCCAAATGTGTGGTAAGGAGTTTGAAATCAAATTCTGTAAAAAATGACGAGTGAAATCCGAAAGGTGCTCTTTGGAATATGGGCCCCTTTGCCCACCTAGGCTGCAAAAAAGTGTCACACATCTGGTATCTCCGTACTCAGGAGAAGGTGGGGAATGTGTTTTGGGGTGTCATTTTACATATACCCATGCTGGGTGAGATAAATATCTTGGTCAAATGCCAACTTTGTATAAAAAAATGGGAAAAGTTGTCTTTTGCCAAGATATTTCTCTCACCCAGCATGGGTATATGTAAAAAGACACCCCAAAACACATTCCCCAACTTCTCCTGAGTACGGAGATACCACATGTGTGGCACTTTTTTGCAGCCTAGGTGGGCAAAGGGGCCCATATTCCAAAGAGCACCTTTTGGATTTCACTGGTCATTTACCTACTTACCACACATTAGGGCCCCTGGAAAATGCCAGGGCAGTATAACTACCCCACAAGTGACCCCATTTTGGAAAGAAGACACCCCAAGGTATTCCGTGAGGGGCATGGCGAGTTCCTAGAATTTTTTATTTTTTGTCACAAGTTAGTGGAAAATGATGATTTTTTTTATATTTTTTTTTTTTTTCATACAAAGTCTCATATTCCACTAACTTGTGACAAAAAATAAAAACTTCCATGAACTCACTATGCCCATCAGCGAATACCTTGGGGTCTCTTCTTTCCAAAATGGGGTCACTTGTGGGGTAGTTATACTGCCCTGGCATTCTAGGGGCCCAAATGTGTGGTAAGGAGTTTGAAATCAAATTCTGTAAAAAATGACGAGTGAAATCCGAAAGGTGCTCTTTGGAATATGGGCCCCTTTGCCCACCTAGGCTGCAAAAAAGTGTCACACATCTGGTATTTCCGTATTCAGGAGAAGTTGGGGAATGTGTTTTGGGGTGTCTTTTTACATATACCCATGCTGGGTGAGAGAAATATCTTGGCAAAAGACAACTTTTCCCATTTTTTTATACAAAGTTGGCATTTGACCAAGATATTTATCTCACCCAGCATGGGTATATGTAAAATGACACCCCAAAACACATTCCCCAACTTCTACTGAATACGGAGATACCAGATGTGTGACACTTTTTTGCAGCCTAGGTGGGCAAAGGGGCCCACATTCCAAAGAGCACCTTTCGGATTTCACTGGTCAGTTTTTACAGAATTTGATTTCAAACTCCTTACCACACATTTGGGCCCCTAGAATGCCAGGGCAGTATAACTACCCCACAAGTGACCCCATTTTGGAAAGAAGAGACCCCAAGGTATTTCGTGATGGGCATAGTGAGTTCATGGAAGTTTTTATTTTTTGTCACAAGTTAGTGGAATATGAGACTTTGTAAGAAAAAAAAAAAAATCATCATTTTCCGCTAACTTGTGACAAAAAATAAAAAGTTCTATGAACTCACTATGCCCATCAGCGAATACCTTAGGGTGTGTACTTTCCGAAATGGGGTCATTTGTGGGGTGTTTGTACTGTCTGGGCATTGTAGAACCTCAGGAAACATGACAGGTGCTCAGAAAGTCAGAGCTGCTTCAAAAAGCGGAAATTCACATTTTTGTACCATAGTTTGTAAACGCTATAACTTTTACCCAAACCATTTTTTTTTTACCCAAACATTTTTTTTTTATCAAAGACATGTAGAACAATAAATTTAGAGCAAAATTTATATATGGATGTCATTTTTTTTGCAAAATTTTACAACTGAAAGTGAAAAATGTCATTTTTTTGCAAAAAAATCGTTAAATTTCGATTAATAACAAAAAAAGTAAAAATGTCAGCAGCAATGAAATACCACCAAATGAAAGCTCTATTAGTGAGAAGAAAAGGAGGTAAAATTCATTTGGGTGGTAAGTTGCATGACCGAGCAATAAATGGTGAAAGTAGTGTAGGTCAGAAGTGTAAAAAGTGGCCTGGTCTTTCAGGGTGTTTAAGCACTGGGGGCTGAGGTGGTTAATGACAGCAATGAAATGCAGTGGAAAGTTTTTTTGGGGATTAAGTTAATTTTCATGGCAAAGAAGGACTATGCAATTCATCTGATCACTCTTCATAACATTCTGGAGTATATGCAAATTGCTATTATAAAAACTTAAAGAGGACCTTTCACCGATTATGACAATGTGAACTAAGTATACAGACATGGAGAGCGCCGCCCTGGGATCTCACTGCACTTACTATTATCCCTGGGTGCCGCTCCGTTCTCCCGCTATGCCCTCCGGTATCTTCGGTCACAAAGTTATGGCCAATCGCATTGCAAAGCTCACAGCCTGGGAGAAAATAACCTCCCAGGCTGTGAGCTCTGCGCTGCGATTGGCCAGTGCTACAGCAGAACAAGGGCAGACTCCGCCTACCATAACTTAGTGACTGAAATCTCCGCCTACTATAACTTACTGAGCGAAGATACCGGAGGGCATAACGGGAGAACGGAGCGGCGCCCAGGGATAATAGTAAGTGCAGTGAGATCCCTGGGCGCCGCTCTCCATGTCTGTATACTTAGTTCACATTGTCATAATCGGTGAAAGGTCCTCTTTAAGCAGCAACTTTTCCAAATTCCAATATTTATGTAATTCTCAAAACTTTTGGCCACGACTGTATATCACTGGATGTACTAACAGCCCCGGCGCAACAGATATCATCTCCTTTCTCTTCTTTTGTATATACAGAGCTAAAAAAAACTATTTAGGAACTCTGCCTTTCCCTTATCTTCAGTGACTACCCCCCCCTTTACCATTATTTAGGGGACCTACCTAGCTCCACCCTTTAAGTCCTAAAATCTAATGTGGCTCTTGGACAACCATTTATTCCATAGTTTATCAAACTTTTGCGGACACCCTCTTTTCAGGAATATAGCTTTTTCACAGATCAGCATATTGTTGATTTTGACCATAAATTCCTCCAATGTTGGGGGCTAGACTGTATCCAATGTAGTGCAATCAGTTTTCTGGCCACATACAACAATCTACCCACCACTATCTTTCTATAATCATCTGTTCCTACTTCAGATACATATCCCAAAATACATAGTTTGGTGTCTCGCTCTACCCAAACTGCCATATTTTGGTATATGATCTCTAATATACCTGTCCAGTACCTATCTAAGCTTTTACAATTCCATAACTTATGAACCATATCCGCTGGTACCATATTACATCTCGGGCAACATGCGTCCGTTCTGACCCCAATGCGTTTTAAGAATATTGGTGTTTTATATACTCTGTGGATGATGAAAAGTTGGGACAACTTCCCCTGCTCACCTAATGAAGTCAACGGAACTGCCCCTAAAATATCTTACCATTGACCTTGGGATATCTCCCCCAGGTCCATCTCCCACTTTTTCATTCGAGTCAACGAATGAGAAATTAGGAATTTATCCAGTAACATTTGATAAAGCATAGATTTCAAGCCTCTCTTAGTTTTTGGGCGATATCTATTTTAATGATGGTACTACCTTTTATCCTCATAGTATCGTACGCATGGCGTAGCTGTAGATTTGATCACGGCATCTGAGGGGCGAAATGTATGCGATCAGCCTCATGGCTGATCAAATACATCACATAGATCTCTGCTGTTTGAAAAGGATTTGTAGCAAGCGCCATGTTTAAAGACGCCGGACATGTATGGCGGAGGTTGCAAAGGGGTTAAAGCTGCAACTCTACATGTTCAACTGCTCAATATACAGTTATCACTCTCTCTCTCTCCCTTTCTAAAGCCTGTTTCTTGTCAGGAGTCTTCACTCACTAGGGTGTCTCATTAGCACATACTGTATTTAAAGATACAAAAATAATAGCAGCATTAAAGGGTATGTCCCATTGTGCCCTGTGGTCACATTGGACCACGGCATCTGAGGGGTAAAATTTCAGCAATCAGCTTTAGCGCTGATCGCAGACATTAGCCCCAGGTCCCTAATGTTTAAAACAGCAGAAACCTGGCGACATATAGTCCAGAAGGGGTTAATATTGCATACCTAATCTGAGAAAGGTTGAACCGGTATCTTTTTTTCCATCTACAGTATGTAACTACTTAACTTCCTTATAGAATATATTCACATGGTTAAAATAAACATCCATGCAAAATAAAAGGCAAAGACTAAATAAAAGTATATAAAACATAATGAGGTAATACACCCCAAGCTGGTGTATAACCTCAGACATACACCTTAGGCCTCTTGCGCACGAACGTTGTGTGCCTGTATCCATATTGCAGCCCGCATATGGCGGGTCCGCAATACACAGGCACCGGCCAGTGTGCACTCCGCATTACATTTGAATAGGTCCGCAATCACGGAGATGCGGAAAGAAAGCACAGATCGGAACCCCATGGAAGCACTACGGAGTGCTTCCGTGGTGTTTATGTCTGTGCCTCCGCACCGCAAAATGACGGATGGGTCTCGATCCATCCCGGATGAATGGGTCTCCATCCGTCCCGGCCGCCGCACGGATGTTGCCCTTGCATTGGGGACCACAAATTGTGGTCCCCAATGCATGGAATGGATGCACAACATTCGTGTGCAAGAGGCCTTAAAAAGACATATGGACAGGGGTAGTCTTCAGGAGTAAGACAAAAAATAAGGACAGAAAAGAGCAGCAGGCCAGCACAACTCCCTAACCCCAGTGAGTACATATGTTGGAACCCAGGGCCTTCTTGAACTTTTTTTAATTAAAACTTATTCTTAACGAGCTCTTAGTCAATTTTTGCATATGCACCTAAGAAATTATAAACAAAATAGCTGCTGTAAATGACTGGCAATGCCAGCTTCACAAAGCTTTTACATAGGCTGTTTGCTGGCTGCACCAAGGGGAACTGACCACAGGTACTTACAGTATGTATTCAATGCTATTTGCGGAGGCCTTTCCCTGGTGGTGGCCTTAAAGGCCAACTTCATGGCAGTCTGAAAAAGGGAATTTGGAACTATAATGAACAGCACTTTCACCCCTGTATAGACAAATTATGAAATCAATCGGTACTGAATTTTGCATCTATTTAAAGATGCCAAAATAATGGCAGCATTAAAGGGGCTATCACATTGCGCCAGTTCTATGGTGACATGGGACTAAGAGCTGGCCCGAGGAGACCTGGCTTATGGAAACAGCTGAGTGCCCCGATGCTCCACAGTTTTCATAACAACTCCCATTGTAGTGAACGGGAGCTAAGCAAACAGCATAGCAGAACAAGCTACACTGCTTCCGTGAATTCCTGAGTTATGGAAGCAGATGGGACAACCCCTTTAAGCACAGAAAACACTACTACACACTGCTGGCACTATAGTCTATAGAGGGCTCTCAGATGATGATGATGATGTATAGTCTTGTGTACACGCAGTCTTACCCATCGGGCCTCGATGGCATTATTTAAATAATTTAATATTTTAAATAATAAATTATTTTAAAAAACTCAGCTGTAAACTTTTTATGGAGGCTCAATGCCCCTATAATGGTGCCACTAATTCAGCACTCTAGTTTTCCTGTTAACAAGGACACTCTTCCCCTAGCAGTATTATTTATTTGTACAGTTTTCCAGCATCATTTATGTACACTGTATGGCGGCATTAGTTCTGCAGCATTGTCTACATACACTGTATCTTGGCATTATTTATTCACTTTATAATGAGAACACTGACTGTGCCTTTGGGACTTTATGACTACCTGTCGGGATGTTCTTAGGAGGACAAATCAGATTTTGGAAATTCGGCGTTTGCACCTCTTAGAATTCACATTCCATTAAAAAAAAAAAAAAGCATATATTCTTTTGTCTTTGTGCAGCTTTAACTTTTATCTAAAGCTACAAAGAAAACAAGTGCCATTTTCTGCAAAGTGAAATGTGCTCTGAGAGTACACAATGTGGTAACACTGTGTAATCAGCAGGGCTGCATCCCTCTCATGCAAGGCTCGCTGATTAAAACTGTTAATCAACTGGGGACATCATTCTCTCTTGTCAATTATGTTCTCACGTTGTAAAGAGTTGCTCTAAAAATGATAGCTTGGGAAAATTGTTATAATGGTTTCTGCTATAACTATAGTCTATGTTTGTTCCAGATTAAAAGGGAGAATGTTCCCACCTACCATTATGAAACGCAGTACACAAAAATGTTGTGTCTCATTGCTGATAGTCAAGTATTCTAAAAACACAAGCAAGATGTATCCACTTACTATTTCCTCTTATGCATACTTTAACCCTTTAATGACGGGACATTTTTTTATTTTTATTTTTTTATTTTTCCATTTACATAGCAGTTTTTGGGGGACAAGTTATACTTTCTAATGGCGCCATTTGCGTTTGCATACATTGTAGTGGAAAGCAGAAAAAAATTCCAAATGTGGTAGAATTATAAAATTAAAAAAAACTAAATTCCACTACAGTTTTATTGGTTTTGATTTATCAGCCTTTCCTATGCAGTAAAACTGACCTGCTAATTTCATTCTCTGGGTCAGTATGATTACAATGATACCACATATGTATAGTTTTTGATGTTTATTTTTTTAAATTGTTTATGTACTTTTATTTTAATTTTGGGGAAAGGGGGGGTGATTTAAATTTTTATTTTATTTTATTTTTTTACTTTTTTTTTTACACTTTTTATAGTTCCCCTATAACAATCAATCATTAGATTTCATCTCTTAAAGCCTCCAATGCATTAGCATTGGAGTCTATGAGAATATTTCTGTGTTCCTATGGAGCCCAGCCACAGGCAGGCTCTCCATAGGAACTAATATGCAGCAGCCTCCTGTCAGGAGGGTAGGGGCTGCTGCACACACACTCTGGCTTCCCCAATCCTCGCCAAGGGGAGCCGGAGCATCTCTGGGAGTGCGCGCTCCCATTTTTTTATCATTGCAGAAACCATGGTCACATTTGACCACGACATCGAAAGGGTTAAATGTCCACAATCAGCGTTACTGGCAAGCATACTAATGGCTGTCCACCTCTGCAAGCAGTTTTTATTGCTCCAATGCATATAAAATAAAAAAATAGGCAAGTTTTAGTTTTCACAAAGTCTTGTGTATACAGCTCCAATGCAGACCAATGTGTTTCCATGGTAACAGACTACAAAAAAACAGCGTTGTCTGATCGTGCAATCATACTGAATTCTATCTGTATCCCATGCTAAGAAGAACGTCGGCAAAAAGTAGGGGAAAGACCAAACAGAGTATGATTTTGCATGGAGATTCTCCTTCATATGTGCAAAAGACTTTTCTATGACAAATCCTCAGTTTTCCACAAAAGACTGAAAAGTCCCCGGAAAAGAGTTCTATTTCGCAAAAAAAAAAATGGGCTGATAAATGTGTCCAGTCATGAAATTCCATCAATGTGGTACTGGATTAGATCATATCATTGATTGTTTTCAGCCTTTCATGTTCTACTGTTTATACATTAATTGATCGGCACACCCAGCCAGTGGTGTACCTACCATAGAAGTAGACCATACGACTCCAGCGCTGAACTGCTCTTTCCGTTTGAGACACAGATTTGCTGAATTTTCCCACAGCCACCACTAGGTGAAACTTAGTGCAAATAATCATTTATGTTTAACGCCTTCAGTACCAAGCCATTTTTCACCTTAATGACCAGGCCAGATTTTGCAAATCTGACATGTGTCACTTTATGTGGTAATAACTTTGGAACGCTTTTACTTATCCAAACCATTCTGAGATGGTTTTTCTTATGACACATTGTAGATCATAATAGTGGTAAATTTGAGTCAATATAAATCATCTTTATTTATTTAACAAAAACCCAAAATTTCCTGAAAATTTTTTATGTCTGCTTTTAAGGCAGATAGCGATACTTCACAATAGTTATTACTTTATACTTCCCATATGTCTACTTTATGTTGACATCATTTTGTAAATGTAATTTTATTTTTTTAAGACGTTAGAAGGAAGACGTTTGAGGGCTTAGAATTGTTGAAGCAATTCTTAAAATTTTTAAGAAAATTTCCAAAAACCCACTTTTTAAAGACCAATTAAGTTATGAAGTCACTTTGTGGGGCTTACATAGTAGAAACCACCCATAAATGATCCCATTTTAGAAACTACACCCCTCAAGTTATTCAAAAATGATTTTAAAAACGTTGTTAACACTTTAAGTGTTCCACAAGAATTAAAGGAAAATGGAGATTAAATTTATAAAGTTTACCGTACTTTTTTTGGCAGATTTTCCATTTTAATCCATTATTTCCTGTAACACAGTAATGGTTAACAGCCAAAAAAAAACCTCAATATCTATTACCCTGATTCTGCAATTTACAGAAACATCCCATATGTGGTCAAAAACTGCTGTACGGGCACACGGCAGGGCGCAGAAGCAAAGGAGCGCCAGATGGTTTTTGGAGGGCAGATTTTGCTAGACTGATTTTTAGACACCATGTCCCATTTAAAGCCCCCCTGATGCACCCCTACAGTAGAAACTCCCAAAAAGTTACCCCCTTTTGTAAACTACGGGATAAGGTGACAGTTTCATTGATACTATTTTGGAATACATATGATTTTTTAACACTCAATATTATGCTTTTTGTGAGGCAAGGTAATCAAAAGATGTCTGTTCTGGAACAGTTTTTATTTTTTCTTTTTTTCTTTTTTTTTTTTTTTTCACCTGACAGGTCAGATCATGTGATATGTTTTATAGAGCAGGTTGCAGTGATATCTAATATGTGTATTTATTTATTTATTTTAGTATTACACAGTAAAAGCATTTTTGAAGAAAAATCATGTTTTTGTGTCTCCATTTTTTGAAAGTCATATTTAAAAAAAAATTATGGACGATTGTCTAAGGTAAGGGTCTCATATTTTGCAGCATGAGATGACGGTTTGATTTTGGGACACATATGACTTTTTGATGGCTTGGTATTACACTTTTTGTAATGTAAGGTGATAAAAAAATTGCTTTTTTGGCACAGTTTTTATTTAATTTTTTTACGGTGTTCACCAGACAGATTGGAACATGTGATTTTTTTATAGACCAAGTTGTTGGATGCGGCGATACCTAATATATCTATTTATTAAATTTTATTTCGGTTTTACACAATAAAAGCATTTTTAAAATGCTTTATGTAGGGGCTTATTTTTTGCGGGATGAGGTGTCAGTTTGATTGGTAATAATTTTGGGTACATATGACTTTTTTTGATCACTTTTTATACCATTTTTTGGGAAGTGAGGTGGGCAAAATTGCAATTCCATCATAATTTTTTTTTTCTTTTCATGGCGTCTACCATGCAGTAACAGTAACATGATCCTTTTATAGATCAGGTCATTACAGATGTGGCGATACCAAACATGTTTAGTGTTATTTTTAACTGATTATATGTACTGATATAGGAAGAAATTTTTGTAAACTTTTTTTTTCACTTTTTTTTCACTTTTTGGATTCAGCCCCCCTTAGTTCTTGAAGATCCAATGGGTCTGATGCCTCTATTATACACTGCAGTACACTGTATAGTGTACTGCAGTGTATTTTCATTCACAGTACTTTCATTCACAGCGCATTTTCATTCATAGCCAGATGCTTGTGAAGGTGTTCGGTTGCCATGGTAACCATCAGGACACCAGCCCGATTGGGGGGGGGGGGGGGTAGGGAGCTCCCTCCCTCTGTTAACCTATAAAGCATTGGGCCGCTGACACGACAGAGCAGCAGCCCGATGGGAGAGGGAGGGAGATCCATCCCTCTGTTAACCCCTTCCATACAACATTCCCTACGGACCGCAGGATGGAAGGTGTTAAATGGCAGTTTGAAGTAGAGTGTCAGCTGTATGTTACAGCTGACGCTCTGCTAACCGCTTGGCCATCCTGAAAGAAATCGCAGCAGGGGAGGGCGAAAGGGGGGCAGCGCTACTGCTGGCCATCCTGAAACTGGGTGGGGGGGATGGGCTGGGCTTCTCACTGATTAAGAACTGGTGAGGCGGGGTTATTAAAAGATTTTAAAAAGTTCTGATTTCCCCAGTCACGGACTGTGGGGATCAGAACCTTTAGCTGCCATTAGGATCGTCCGATTGACTAGTCTGTACAGACTAGCCAATCAGAGCGATCACCGGCCCGAGACCGCTATCAAGGTGACAGCTTGCTGCCATGACGAACATGTACGTCATGGAGGCTTAAAGGGGTTGTCTCATCATGGACAATGGGGGCATATTGCTAGGATATGCCCCCATTGTCTTATAGCACCTATATCGAGAACAGAGCCCCGGGGCTGGAAAAAATAGCCGAGCGCTGGGTCCTAGTGATATGCCCCTCATTGTCCATGATGAGACAACTCCTTTAAGACAGTGCCGTCCATGACATACAGGTACGTCATGGTGGCTTAAGGGGTAAAATTATGTTTTTATCTCATTTAGGGCTTATGCACACGACCATATGTATTTTGTGGTCCGCAAAACACGAATCCACAAAAGAAATTGGTGACATCCGTGTGACATCTGTGTTGCATCTGTTTTTTTGCGGATCCATTGTAACAATGCCTGTCCTTGTCCGCAAAATGGACAAGAATAGGATATGTTCTAATTTGGGGGATAGATATGTAGACATACAGGCACGGAATGCACACAAAGTCATTTTAATTTTTTGTCAAGCCCCATTGAAATCAATGGTTCCACATATGGACCTGTAAAAAACGCAACAGAAACAAAAGAAAAATAAGTTTGTGTGCATGAGCCCTTATAGCTTTCACTGATGCAAATGTTAAATGTAGAAATTTCTATGCACTGAGCTCCCCCCCCGCCCCCTTCCCTCCTAGTAGTGACTGCGGGCAGAAGCCAGTTTTATAATATTCTGTGTATAGGGAAGCAGATTGATCAATGTATTAAACTGGGAGGAAGCCTATACTAAATTGTGCTATAGGGCCCGATGAGAGCTGTGTACACCACTGCACCCAGTCTTTCTATAATAATCTGTAAGGGTAAAAATCTATCTTCTTTAAGCCTCATCTTTTGTTAGCCTCTCATTGTCATAATCACATCTCTAATAGAGATGTCGCGAACATAAAATTTTCCGTTTGTGAATGGTAAACGCGAATTTCCGCAAATGGTCGCAAACGGGCGTACTGCCATAGACTTCAATAGGCAGGCGAATTTTAAAACCCACAGGGACTCTTTCTGGCCACAATAGTGATGGAAAAGTTGTTTCAAGGGGACTAACACCTGGACTGTGGCATGCCGGAGGGGGATCCATGGCAAAACTCCCACGGAAAATTACGTAGTTGACGCAGAGTCGGGTTTTAATCCATAAAGGGCATAAATCACCTAACATTCCTAAATTGTTTGCAATAACGTGCTTTAAAACATCAGGTATGATGTTGTATCGATCAGGTAGTGTAAGGGTTACGCCCGCTTCACAGTGACAGACCAAACTCCCCGTTTAACGCACCGCAAACAACCGCAAACAGTCCATTTGCACAACCGCAAACAGTCCATTTGCACAACCGCAAACTCCCCATTTGCACAAGGTTGGATACCAAGCTAGCCATGTCCCGTTCCTTGTCCTCACTGATGTCATTGAAGCTCTCTTCCTCCACCCAGCCACGTACAACACCAAGGGTCCCCGAAAGGTGACAACAAGCCCCCTTGGACGCCTGCTGTGGTTGTTCTTCCACCTCCTCAAAGCCACCTTCCTCCTCTGACTCCTCTCTCTGCGTTGCCGCAGGTCCAGAAATCGACGACGTCAAGGCTGCTTCTGGTGGTGATGGTGACCACAACTCTTCCTCTTCATGCTCATCTACGGCCTGATCCAGCACTCTTCGCAGGGCACGCTCCAGAAAAAACGCATATGGGATGAGGTCGATGATGTTGCCTTGGGTTTGACTGAAAAGGTTTGTCACCTCCGCAAAAGGACGCATGAGCCTACAGCCATTGTGCATGAGCGTTCAGTTACGCGGCCAAAAACTACCCAGCTCCGCAGAGGCTGTCCTCTTTTTTTTTTATTAAAAAAATCTGTTCTTACCAGTTTAATCTCTGTTTTGTCCCCTATCAGGGGCCGGTGTATGGAATAGATTTTAGGAACTGGGAGATGGAAAAAGATGGTTGGTCGGTCCTCTTACTTCCAATTTGGGGCACTGCGCGTGCGCCGAGCAATGTACTGTGCTACCCTATATGAGTGGTATGTTAAGTAGTACTATTCCTATCAGTTTAATCCCTGTTACGTCCCGTATCAGGGGACGTGTATCGAATAGATTTTAGACAACCGCAAAGAGTTGTCAATAGTTGACACACTCATGACATAAATTTTATTCCTCTATGCGTCAATCTTGGTGTAGTGATGACTGTGCTCGTGCGCACGTTTGGGAGATTGCAGGCGATGGTGGTTTTTCAAAGCCTATGGTTGTGCTGAGGTAGTTCAGTGACAGTTAAGTGACCCAGAAAACAATGATTCTGCAGTGTGGGCCCATTGTTGGCCTAGTAGGCTTTAATGATCACCTTAGATGATCACAAAGAAAATTTATGTTTTTTTTAATCCAAAATTATCCAGCCGATCGCTTTTGGTCTGTTCACAATGAAGCAACGACCTTATCATCTGGGGTGTGCCAACATTGCCATTGCCAACACACTCATAGAGGTGATCGCTTCATTGTGATACGCAAGCCCCTTCACCACAACAAGGTAACAATCACAAAGGGGAATTGACACATGTATCATAAATATTGGGACATCGACACAATTATAACATTTTTGGCTCTATACACCACCACAATGGATTTGAAATGAAACGAACAAGATGTGCTTTAACTGCAGACTGTCAGCTATAATTTGAGGGTATTTACATCCAAATCAGGTGAACGGTGTAGGAATTACAACAGTTTGCATATGTGCCTCCCACTTGTTAAGGGACCAAAAGTAATGGGACAATTGGGTTCTTAGCTGTTCCATGGCCAGGTGTGTGTTATTCCCTCTTAATTACAATGAGCAGATAAAAGGTCCAGAGTTCATTTCAAGTGTGCTATTTGCATTTGGAATCTGTTGCTGTCAACTCTCAAGATGAGATCCAAAGAGCTGGCACTATCAGTGAAGCAAGCCATTTTTAGGCTGAAAAAACAAAACAAACCCATTAGAGAGATAGCAAAAACATTAGGAGTGGCCAAAACAACTGTTTGGAACATTCTTAAAAAGAAGGAACGCACCAGTGAGCTCAGCAACATCAAAAGACCCGGAAGACCACGGAAAACAACTGTGGTGGATGACCGAAGAATTATTTCCCTGGTGAAGCAAACACCCTTCATAACAGTTGGCCAGATCAAGAACACTCTCCATGAGGTAGGTTTATGTGTGTCAAAGTCAACAATCAAGAGAAGACTTCACCAGAGTGAATCCAGAGGGTTCACCACAAGATGTGAACCATTGGTGAGCCTCAAAAACAGGAAGGCCAGATTAGAGTTTGCCAAATGACATCTAAAAAAGCCTACACAGTTCTGGAACAACATCCTATGGACAGATGAGACCAAGCTAAACTTGTACCAGAGTGATGGGAAGAGAAGAGTATGGAGAAGGAAAGGAACTGCTCATGATCCTAAACATACCACCTCATCAGTGAAGCATGGTGGTGGTAGTGTCATGGCGTGGGCATGTATGGCTGATAATGGAAGTGGTTCTCTTGTATTTATTGATGATGTGACTGCTGACAAAAGCAGCAGGATGAATTCTGAAGTATTTCGGGCAATATTATCTGCTCATATTCAGTCAAATGCTTCAGAACTCATTGGATGGCGCTTCACAGTGCAGACGGACAATGACCCAAAGCATACTGCAAAAGCAACCAAAGAGTTTTTTAAGGGACAGAAGTGGAATGTTATACAATGGTCGAGTCAATCACCTGACCTGAATCCGATTGAGCATGCATTTCACTTGCTGAAGACAAAACTGAAGGGAAAATGCCCCAAGAACAAGCAGGAACTGAAGACAGTTACAGTAGACGTCTGGCAGAGCATCACTAGGGATGAAACCTAACATCTGGTAATGTCTATGCGTTCCAGACTTCGGGCTGTAATTGACTGCAAAGGATTTGCAACCAAGTATTAAAAAGTGAAAGTTTGAGTTATGATTATTATTCTGTCCCATTACTTTTGGTCCCTTCACAAGTGGGAGGCACATATGCAAACTGTTGTAATTCCTACACCGTTCACCTGATTTGGATGTAAATACCCTCAAATTAAAGCTGACAGTCTGCAGTAAAAGCACATCTTGTTTGTTTCATTTCAAATCCATAATGGTGGCGTATAGAGCCAAAAATGTTAGAATTGTGTCGATGTCCCAATATTTATGGACCTGACTGTATGTGCCTTTTTTTTGTTTTGCTTTTGCAGCCACAGTGCAGCACCAGAGGCCAGAAAAATTAGGCATGTACACATGCCTGAAAAATTAGGTATTGTTGCAGCCGCATGTCCTCCATCAACAACACGTCTGTAAAGCGCCCTGTCCTTGCCGGCGTGGTTGTGGTAGGAGGAGGATTCCCGTTGTGCTGTGACATCACCCTTATACGCTGTGTAAAGCATACTTTTTAACTTGTTTTGGAACTGCTGCATCCTTTCCGACTTCCGGTAATTCAGTAACATTACTTTCTGCTTATACCGGGGGTCTAGTAGCGTGGCCACCCAGTACAGGTCGTTCTCCTTCAGCCTTTTTATACGAGGGTCCCTCAACAGGCATGAAAGCATGAAAGACCCCATTTGCACAAGGTTGGATGCCGAGCTACTCATGTCCCGTTCCTCGTCCTCACTGATCTCATTGAAGGTCTGTTCTTCCCCCCAGTCACGTACAACACCATGGGTACCAGATAGGTGACAACGAGCACCCTGGGATGCCTGCTGTGGTTGGTCTTCCTCCTCCTCAAAGCTACATTCCTCCTCTGACTCCTCTTCCTCAGACTCCTCTTCCAGCATTGCCTCAGGTCCAGCAAGTGATGCTGATAAGGCTGTTTCTGGTGGTGATGGTGACCACAACTCTTCCTCTTCCTCTTCACGCTCATCTACGGCCTGATCCAGCACTCTTCGCAGGGCACGCTCCAGTTAGGAAACAAATGGGATGATGTCGCTGATGGTCCCTTCAGTGCGACTGGCTAGGTTTGTCACCTCTTCAAAAGGATGCATGAGCCTACAGGCATTGCGCATGAGCGTCCAGTAACGTGGCAAAAAAATACCCAGCTCCGCAGAGGCTGTCCTGGCACCCCGGTCATACAAATACTCGTTGACGGCTTTTTCTTGTTGGAGCAGGCGGTCGAACATTAGGAGTGTTGAATTCCAACGTGTCGGGCTGTCGCAAATCATTGCGCCTCACTGGCATGTTGTTTCGCCGCTGAATATCGGAAAAGTGCGCCATGGCCATGTAGGAACGCCTGAAATGGCCACATACCTTCCTGGCCTGCTTGAGGACGTCCTGTAAGCCTGGGTACTTATGCACAAAGCGTTGTACGATCAGATTCAACACATGTGCCATGCACGGCACATGTGTCAACTTGCCCAAATTCAATGCCGCCAACAAATTGCTTCCGTTGTCACACACCACTTTGCCAATCTCCAGTTGGTGCGGAGTCAGCCATTGATCCACCTGTGCGTTCAGGGCAGATAGGAGTGCTGGTCCGGTGTGACTCTCTGCTTTCAAGCAAGTCAACCCCAAGACGGCGTGACACTGTCGTATCCGGGATGTGGAATAGCCCCTGGGGAGCTGGGGGGGTGCAGTTGATGTGGAGCAAGATGCAGCAGCAGAAGAGGACTCAGCCGAGGAGGTTAGCGAAGAGGATGGAGTAGGAGGAGTAGAGGAGGTGGCAGCAGGCCTGCCTGCAAGTCGTGGCGGTGTCACCAACTCCTCTGCAGAGCCACGCATTCCATGCTTGGCAGCCATCAGCAGGTTTACCCAATGCGCAGTGTACATGATATACCTGCCCTGACCGTGCTTTGAAGACCAGGTATCAGTGGTCAGATGGACCCTTGCCCCAACACTGTGTGCCAGATATGCCATGACTTCCTTTTCCACAATAGAGTACAGGTTGGAGATTGCCTTTTGTGAAAAGAAAATTTGGCCGGGTACCTTCCACTGCGGTGTCACAATAGCTACAAAATTTTTGAAGGCCTCAGACTCCACCAGCTTGTATGGTAAAAGCTGGCGGGCTAAGAGTTCCGACAAGCCAGCTGTCAGACGCCGGGCAAGGGGGTGACTCTGACATTGGCTTCTTACGCTCAAACATTTCCCTGACAAACACCTGACTGTGGGCAGATGAACAGGAACTGCTGAAGGTGAGAGGTGGAGTGGCGGGTGGTTGAGAGGGGGCAAGGAGGACAGCAGTGGTTGACGTGGCTGAAGATGCTGGACCAGGAGGAGGATGGTGGCTTTGAGTTTGTGTGCTGCTTGTACTCATCATGTGTTGATCCCATAGGCGTTTGTGATGTGAGATCATGTGCCTTCGCAAAGCAGTTGTACCTAGGTGGGTGTTGGACTTCCCACGGCTCAGTTTCTTTTGGCACAGGTTGAAAATGGCATCGCTGTTATCAGAGGCAGACACACAAAAAAAATGCCACACTGCTGAGCTTTGCAATGACGGCATTCTGGTGGTGGCAACAGCATGCGTTGATTGGCGTGCTGTCTGGCTGACCCCGGGTGCCGATACATGCTGTCTGACTGTGCCACTAGCTCCTTGCGACGACCTCCCCCTGCTTCCAACTCGTCTCCTCCTCCTCTCTATCTCCCCATCTGAACTTTCCCCCTGTTCTTCTTCTCTTCGAGCGGGCACCCACGTGACATCCACAGACACATCGTCATCATCAACCGCTTCACTTGTATCTGACAACTCAGCAAAGGAAGCAGCAGCGGGTACAACATCATCATCATGACACCATACGTCCATGAGTGTAATGCTGCCTGACTGAGACATATCCCTGTTATCTACATCCTCTGGTAATAATGGTTGCGCATCACTCATTTCTTCCAACTGATGTGTAAATAACTCCTCTGACAGATCAAGTGAAGCGGCTGTGGGGCTAGTGTTGGTGGTGGCGGCAGGCGGGCGAGTGGTAACTTGAGTGGTGCCCGAAGCTGAGCTGGAGGAGGATGGTGCGTTAAGGTTCCGAGCTGAAGCTGTAGAAGATTGGGTGTCCTGTGTTAGCCAGTCAACTATGTCCTCAGAACTTTTCGAGTTCAGGGTACGTGGCCTCTGAACACTGGGCATTATTCTAGGGCCAAAGGAAATCACAGCACCACAACGGCCCCTGCGGGGTGGCCTGTCATCTTTTTTTTAGATTAGTGCTACTATGCGTGCAAGGTATTGTGCCACCTGATGTGAGTGGTGGGCAGTGGGCACAGTACAGTCTGTGGGCCTGACACACACTGGCAGGCAAATATATATATACATATATATATATATAAAACACAAAGAAATAGCAGCAGCACTACTTAGCAGATGAAGCCGGGTGCAAAAATCCTCTGACCTTAGGCTGTTGGGTCAAATTATTGTAGATTTTTCAAAGAAGAGGCAGCACTCCAAGATACGGTGAAAAAACGACCCTCTTTATTTCCCCTGTGCAACGTTTCAACTGCTCATTGCAGTCTTTCTCAAGCATAACAGTGGTGTCACAGCATTTACATTTATACCCACAATGCTTAGTGGGTCAATTAACACAGTAATTGACAACAATATAGTCAGATCAAATATAAAAACGTGAATTACAATAAAATATTTTCATGATCATAGGTGTAACATGTATGCCGATCACAATCTTTACATACATCGTGCAAATTCATAAAAATCACAGATCAGTAAACAATACCAAGTGCATAAAGTGCCTTGTGCTTTGTGCCCAATTATAGTGATCACCTGTGTACATTAATTACGCGGTACAAGGCCGCATGGTTAAAAAAAACTTACATAGTGGAGTGTAACGATGGCAGGCATCTCGGCGTCCCTGTAGCCTCACCGCGCATGCCCGGTATCCTGGATACCGATGTACACAATCGGAAGACGCAACCGGAAGTGACGTCAAACCCGATGCGCACACCAGCATCCCGGCGCCAACCCCACAGCATGACGGAATGGGGGGACATTGAATCCCTGGAACAGTTTCACTGCTATCTGAATGAGATGGACAGTGAGATTGCATTCACATTAACACACTCCGATAAGCAGGTTCAGTTTCTCGACACAATGGTATCCATTGTTGGTGAGAGATTGTCTACGGACATCTTCACCAAATCTACCGACTGCAATACGTTATTGCGGTATGAAAGCTGTCACCCTAGAGCGTGTATTGATTCCCTACCACGCAGTCAACTACTGCGGGTGAGGAGAATCGTACAGGACCCAAAAAACTTACCTGTCAGGTATGGAGAAATGGTCAAGAAGTTTAGACAGAGGGGGTACCCGCAAAAAAAATTTGTGAGACATCTGGAGAAAACTCAGTATCCACAGGAGGAGGAAGAGAGAAGACCAAAATTTGAACAGATCCCGTTTATAACAACTTACTCTGAACAAAGTAAGGATATAGCTGGTATTTTAAAAAAACACTGGCCTATCCTACAGAGTAATTTCCCTAAGATTGAGAAATTAATGAGACCTCCTCTCTTATCATATAGACGGCCCACTAACCTGAGAGACAGATTAGTGAGAGCCGATGTCCCTATTAAAAAGAAGGTGCAGACATTTCTTGGTGCAAGGAGGACGGGATGTTTCCCGTGCCTTTCATGTGTGAACTGCACTTATATGATCAAGGGTAATGTCTTTACACATCCGGAAACTGGAGCACAATATGACATTCGTCATTATTTGACGTGTGACAGCACGTTTGTTATTTACGTGTTGAAATGTCCATGTGGTCTCCTCTATGTGGGGGAGACCACATGTGACATGAAAACGCGGTTAAATAACCACCGGTTCTCGATAAGATGCAAAAGATTGGACCTACCGGTCCCTAAACACTTTGTGGAGTATGGACATACTGAGAAAGACCTTAAGTGTATGATTATAGACCAGGTTCAGAGGGGTAGACGAGGTGGCGACTGTACAGTGACCCTTAAGCAACGGGAACTGCGGTGGATACATCGCCTACAGTCACTCAAAGGGTCTAAATGTGGACTTTAAGTGGAATATCATGTAAACTGGGTCCTATTGCGCCTGTGTGGGGTTTCAGTCCGCCAAATTGATTATGTGACCACCTTTGGTGTCAAAATTTAAATTACTATATTTACTTATTCCTTTTATTCTCTTTTTAGGACTATTTGGATCCTAAAGGGATATACTTATTCTTCAAGTTATTTTCATGGTGGAAGAGAATGATGGCGGTCGCCTTGGCGGCATAAGTTTGGAATGGGAGAATGGGGCACACAATTGAATCATGGAATCATGGCATCACATTGAAAGAAAAAATGGATAAGTCGTGAATGGAGGAAGTCATGGGTATAGGAGATTTATGGGGGGTAGAAGAAGGCGTGTGGGGATGCGGGGTGTGGACAACACTTTGCACCCCGCGGGCCTTCAGGTTTATGGGGATGGTCACTTGTGTGGTTCATCCTTATGGACCATACCCCCCTTTCTCCATAAAAACAACAAAAAAACAAAATTAAATAATATATGTGTTGTCCCCTTTAAGGAGTACAATCCTCCGATATTCACGATTTGACATCCTGTTCTCTATATATCTTTATACTTCAGTTTTTTACTATAACCATGAGAATAGTGTGCATGACCTTATCATTCTCCAACTAATTTGTCCCTGATATAGCTTTCACGACCGTGCTCTGATCGACCCCGGAGGTGGCATAGTGTTGAGGGTAAGCGCTTCCTGGTTGCCAGGCAACGATACACGTGACAAAGTCATGTGATCGGGAGGCCGGACAGGGAGATGCTGCCCTCCATTCCGTCATGCTGTGGGGTTGGCGCCGGGATGCTGGTGTGCGCATCGGGTTTGACGTCACTTCCGGTTGCGTCTTCCGATTGTGTACATCGGTATCCAGGATACCGGGCATGCGCGGTGAGGCTACAGGGACGCCGAGATGCCTGCCATCGTTACACTCCACTATGTAAGTTTTTTTAACCATGCGGCCTTGTACCGCGTAATTAATGTACACAGGTGATCACTATAATTGGGCACAAAGCACAAGGCACTTTATGCACTTGGTATTGTTTACTGATCTGTGATTTTTATGAATTTGCACGATGTATGTAAAGATTGTGATCGGCATACATGTTACACCTATGATCATGAAAATATTTTATTGTAATTCACGTTTTTATATTTGATCTGACTATATTGTTGTCAATTACTGTGTTAATTGACCCACTAAGCATTGTGGGTATAAATGTAAATGCTGTGACACCACTGTTATGCTTGAGAAAGACTGCAATGAGCAGTTGAAACGTTGCACAGGGGAAATAAAGAGGGTCGTTTTTTCACCGTATCTTGGAGTGCTGCCTCATCTTTTATATATATATATATATATATATATATATATATATATATAAAAAGCAGACTGATGTACTTTTTGGGGTGCTGTCAGGACGCTGTCCTTACAGCAGATGAGTCTTTGAGGACTGGAGTGGACACAGAACACTGGCCTAGCTAACGATTTCCCTATTAATATAGCAGCAGCAGCACTCTCCCTGCTCTCACTAACACTGCAGCTTCAGAATGAATCTAAGATGGATGCTGTTCTTGCTTTTTGATAGGAGGTGGGAGGGTCTGGGACGGAGGGTATGCTGATTGGCTGGAATGTGTCTGCTGACTGTGAGGTACAGGGTCAAAGTTTGCTCAATGATGACATATAGGGGGCGGACCGAACATTGCATATGTTTGCCAGCGCGGCGAACGCGAACAAGCGATGTTCGCTGGGAACTGTTCGCCGGCGAATAGTTCAGGACATCTCTAATCTCTAATAGTCTATCATAAATTATGGATCCAGACTTCTGAAAGGGGATGCCTTTACTTTAGCTAATGCCATTTATCATGTAGAGAAAGTTAATACAAGGCACTTACTAATGTATTGTTATTGTGGTCAGGACCAAAACGAGTGGAAGATGCCCAACCACCACCCCCCTACCTAATTGGCCTGAGGTGTGCCTTGGCCTCACTAGGTCGGTATGCCTGAAAAAGGGGGCATACCCTGAATGTAATGGTTGAATGACTGAATGAAGAATGGGAATGGGTGGGCAGGGGATGTCCGAATGCCGACGTGCTGCCTGGGAGAGCCAGACTGCTTAAGACAGGTACCGGCCCCTCCCACAAATCCAGGCTAGCCTGCGGCCAGCCTTAACACTTGTGGTCAGGACCAAAACGAGTGGAAGATGCCCAATCACCACCCCCCTACCTAATTGGCCTGAGGTGTGCCTTGGCCTTACTAGGTCGGTATGCCTGAAAAAGGGGGCAAAACCCACCAGTGAGGGAAGGATTGGCCTGAGGTGCTACTCTGCCAATGTACTGAATGCTTGGACCAGCTCCGCTTGTGGCTCCGGGATATACCGTACAAAGCACCTCGAGCGCCAGCGCCCCAAGTGTTTAATGATATGCACAGGGACTCCATGCTTGGACGCTGCGGATGCCGCACCGATGCGGAAAGAATGCCCCGAGAATTGAGCCGGATTCAATCCTACACTGGTCAACAGGATGCGAATATGTTTGATGAACTGGCTGGACGTCAGTGGACCAACAGGGAATAGAAGTAATGGGTCGGTGGGGCTGTGAAGACTAAGGGCCAGCAAGAGGTTGTCCAAGACTGACACTGGACACCATGCGTTTGTGGTCTGGAAGAACCTAACTACATGGCTGGGACCTACCTGTCTTGTTTTGTTGTGAGGCAACTGCAAATGAGTTACTGCCCATCCTGACTAAATCTCCCTTGCGGAGAGCCACCGCCCCTTGTCTGGCCTGTGTCACTTCACCTGGTCTTAAAACCCGTAAAACGCCAAGTACATCGCCGCCTTGATCACCAGGCTGGGAAGGACTCCGAATGGTGACAATGTGAGAACTTCCGACAGGCTACGAAACGTGTCCCCCTTAATAGGTCGACGGACCGACTTGACCGTGACCTGGCTTTTTTGAATGCCTCTGAGGATGGCCTTGATCGGGTGAGCTGAAAATATAGAGGGTCTGTCTGGCTCTTGAAGTGCCAAAAAATGCTGCACCCCAGCCAAATATAGCCTAATGGTGTTGTAGGATAAAGCCAATACCGAATGACAATAAGACACGAAAGCCACCATATACTTGACCTGACCTGTGTCACATCTAGGATATGCCAACTTAAAGTTTGAAAAAACCACCCACGCTCGGCGGTACGACCGCAACGTACTGGCCGACAAAGACTTGGTAATGAGTGAACTGGCGACCACCATCAGAGAGTCTAATCCAAGACCAGCAGCCGCCAGTCCGGTACCGGGGTGCCCACTGAGTCTGCTTCTGGGTTCTGTAAGAAAAATCAAAACGAGATAAAGCATCAGCTGCAACGTTGCTGACCCCGTCCAAAAACAGGGCATGAAAATGAAACCCCTGTTCCAGAGCTATCCAGGTCAATCTACGCATGAAAGACATGATGAGTAATGATTTAGATCTGCCCTTGTTAATGATCTCTGCGGTCGCCATGTTGTCAGTGTGGAAAACCACCGTGTGACCCGACCACCTATGCCCCCAGACTATAGCAACTGCTACGATAGGATAGATCTCGAACAATGCCGACATCTGAGAAAACCCCGGCAACTGTAGCACGTGTGTGGGCCATGAGCCGGCGAACCAATGTGAGCCAAATATGGCCGCGAAACCTACCGAGGCAGCCGCGTCTGAAAATAAATGTGGAGAATCAGAAGTGGCCCTCGGAATAAACATGGAAATGCCGTCCACCCACTGAGAAATCTGTCCCACATGAACAGATCTGCTCGGGCGTTCGCATTAAGATGCACTGATGCGTCCAAATCACTGGTCTGTTGTAATAAGACTAGCAATCTTGAAATGAATGATCTACCCTGAGGAATGATCCTCATGGCAAAGTATAACATGCCCAACAGAGACTGCAATTCTCTCTTGGTGCAAACCTGAGA
This sequence comes from Bufo bufo, assembly GCF_905171765.1. Taxonomy (NCBI): domain Eukaryota; kingdom Metazoa; phylum Chordata; class Amphibia; order Anura; family Bufonidae; genus Bufo; species Bufo bufo. The sequence goes on along the minus strand of NC_053391.1, from coordinate 356,407,697 downwards.
CATGAGCAAGGAACGGACACCTGATTTGATTCTGTCGAGTTTGTCTTGTGGCAGACTGGCTGACATGGCACGTGAATCCAGAGAGATCCCCAAGAACGTGACAACCTGCGCAGGCCCTTCTGTTTTGTGTTCGGCCACTGGAATGTTTAACTCCTTGAAAACCTGCAAGAGAACCTGCAAGTCAACAGGTGCCTGTGAGGGTTCTTCGATCAACAGAAAATCATCCAGGTAGTGAATGACATTCTGGCAACCCTGTTCCAACAAAATCCATTCCAGTGCCTGCGCTAACCTGTCAAACAGACTGGGGCTGCTCTAGGAACCAAACGTTAACTTGGTGGCGAAATAGTACGCATCTCTCCATTTGATGCCATGCCACTGCCAGAGAGATGGGCTAATGGGCAGCAGTTTGAACGCATCAGAGACATCTGCTTTGGACAGCCAAGCCCCCATGCCTGTCTGAAGAATGACCTGGATAGCCTGGTCTACGGAAGTATACTTCAAGGAAAATTCCTCGGACGGAATCAACGAGTTGAGACTAGGAACGTGGGAAGAATGTGGAGCAGACAAATCATAAATCAAACGAAATTTATTGGAATATTTTTCCTACACCACCCCCACCGGGCTCACCCTCCAAGTGCAGAAAGGAGGGGACTGGAAAGGACCAATGATGAAACCCTTGTCCAGCTTAACTGCCAAGAGTGAATCCACCAGACCAGCATGTTTAGAAGCCGACTGCAAGTTGGGGCATTCATGAGTCTGCTGGGGCAAGGTGATGAGCCCAATGTGAAACCCCCGTGAAAACCCTACCACCAGGAATGTACGGAACGGCTGAACCGGATGAATCCGCAGCAGCTGGTCTAGTGCCTCCACATTCACCCGGCTCAGTCACGCTGGCTTCAATGTGCAGACCGTGACCGGATGTGCCCTAAAACATGTGGCACAGACATGCAGGAGCCTGCACTGGCTGAAGTTACAGATGGCGTAGACCACTGCAAGCAACACAACAAACACCACAAAACAACAACAACAACAAAAAAAAACGAAGAAAGAAAAAGAGAAGAGAAAAAAAAACAACCTGTTAACCCTACGACCTGCTGCCCGTAAGCTGACGAACAAGATGACGGAATCTAAGCCCCTCCCCTTCCCCCCCCAGCAGCGTGAAACGATTGAACGAAAAGCCTTCGAGGCTGACAGGGAGTATGATAGTCGTTTCCACTGACGTATGAAGCGAGCCTGAGTTTGTGTGAATCTGTGACGTGGCAGATTAATTAAAAAACGAATACTGCGGGCTAAAGAACCTACAGACGTGGTAGGTGATGTATGTAAGTATAGGATTTGTGGAAAACAGACCGTATGACGTATGACACTAGTCTACGAGATGAAACGGGGTGTGTATGTCGTGCGAGCGTGTAGCTGTATTGGCGGATGTACCTATGCTAGAGGTGTATGGATGAAGCTTGGTGGATAAAGGTTTTTTTTTATCCCAAAAAATTCTCTTTTTTATTTTTATTTTTTTCTTTATTTGAACAACCCACTTTTTTTTTTTTTTTTTTTTAACTTTATTTAACAATCCACTTGTACCTTTTTTTTTTTTTTTTTTTCTTTATTTGAACAACCCACTCTTTTTTTTTTTTTTAACTTTATTTAACAATCCACTTGTACCCTTTTTTTTTTTTTTTTTTTTTTTCGTCAAACTGCCTGATGTGCGAACTATGTGTCTAAGGTATGTATGTAGTGTATGTGATGAGTGTCAAACATGTGCACAAGCAGCAACCTTGTAAGTAATCAACTCAGTAATGGCACCAGGACCCAGCTGCCAGAGTTTAACCTGCTGAGCCCAGATGACTCGCAGCCCCTGTATGAACTTAGATACAGGTTATGCTGAGACAGGCAATGAGCTCCAACTATGTGACAATGCTGCCCATTGGTGCCAAAACTTGAATTGCATGTGCCTGAACGCAGTGAGGAGAAGTGATCCTCCGGCACACTTCCCCCTCTCTACACACCCTCCTACCCTCCTCCACGTTGCCACGCTCCCCAAACAAACCAGTTATCTTGGAAAACGACCTGAACAGCTTGCAGACTGAAGGGAAAGGTACACCCGGCTTCTCTGAGATCCGACTCGTGCAGGACGCTTGCTGATGACGTCACACCCGGAAGTAGCAGACGTCCGAATGCCGACGTGCTGCCTGGGAGAGCCAGACTGCTTAAGACAGGTACCGGCCCCTCCCACAAATCCAGGCTAGCCTGCGGCCAGCCTTAACACTTGTCCATATTGCTTCCTTTGCTTGTCTGTGCACACTCCCACATTCAGGCCACTAGAGAGGCCAGCACTTTTTCTATTGCGTGCAAGCATGCCCACCACAGCTCGATTGTAGGGTGTTCGTAACCCCAGGAAATGAGCAGTGTATAAGGTGATGGAAAAATTAATCAAACCAACAAAAGAGGCAATATGGACAATCACAATACATTAGTAAGTGCCTTATATTTGTCTACATGATGAATGCAATTTGCTGAAGTGACACAACCCCTTTAAAGTACAAACAAAGCGGGGAACAGAGATAAAGATTTCTGTATCAGAAAAGGAAAGCTCCAAATGCTATTAAAATATATAAATTAATCACTACATAATTGTGACCCTTAAAACAACATGATGATAAAAAGATGGCAATTTACTTTAAAGGGGTGTTCCAGTAATAATTAAATTGTATCTAATACCAGCAGCCTGAACAGAATTATCATTCTTACCTGCTCCTCATAGCTTCAGTCCTCTGCACTGCATCCATTGTCTCCAATTTTCTGGTCCCTGCACTGTCTACATTCGGCAGTGCATGGGCATGGTCACATGACTCACTGCAGCCAATAAATGGCTTCAGCAGTGATATGGGCAAAATCAGCAAGTCACCACTTAAGCCAGTTATTGGCTGCAGCAAAGCATCATGCCCATAGCCAACCAGATGTAAACAGTGCAGGGACCAGAAGATGGAGACAGCAGAGGCAGCATGGAGGATGGGGAGAAGGTAAGTATGAATTTTCTTTTTCAGTAAGCAGACTGCAGGCATTAGATAAAATGTAATTATTTGTGGAAAACCCATTCAAAAGCTTTGTCCAATAATGATTGGCTATCCTTAAAATAAGGCATCATGATCAGATACGTTGGGGACTGATTCTCTGTACCCCTACCAATCATCTGTTTGAAGGGGGCTGTACAGATCAGGCAAGTGGTGCAGCCTCTTCAATGTATACTTTGGTATGTTCACCAGAATATCATATACCTACTAAACAAACCAAATACATTTTTCAGTTTGTAAAATACATTTTTCGGTTTGTATAGTAGATATCCCTATATAAAACACATCATTTAGATGGAAGATTCCTTGATGTTAAGGCTATGTACACCTTTGGGGGCAATTTAGTATCATTCATTGTACTCATTTTGAGCTAAAAATCATTTTTTAAATGATCTTTATTAAAAATGTTGAACCCCTGTCTCTGTACAGTCTTGAGTTTCTCTAGCAGTAGGCTCTGAATTTTCTCTCTGTTCCATCAAGCAACTCAGCTGATGGTTCCTTATCTCTGATCGCTTAAATACTTACTATAGCTCAATTCTTATCCTACTGTTAAGAATGTTGCTTAAATAAATGTTTATGAGTTGACCTTCTAGTAATTTAGAGAAAAGGTTTATTAGATGACTGACAAGTGAAAGTACAGTCGTGGCCAAAAGTTTTGAGAATGACACAAATATTAGTTTTCACAAAGTTTGCTACTAAACTGCTTTTAGATCTTTGTTTCAGTTGTTTCTGTGATGTAGTGAAATATAATTACACGCACTTCATACGTTTCAAAGGCTTTTATCGACACTTACATGACATTTATGCAAAGTGTTGGCCCTTCTTTTTCAGGACCTCTGCAATTCGACTGGGCATGCTCTCAATCAACTTCTGGGCCAATTCCTGACTGATAGCAATCCATTCTTTCATAATCACTTCTTGGAGTTTGTCAGAATTAGTGGGTTTTTGTTTGTCCACCCGCCTCTTGAGGATTGACCACAAGTTCTCAATGGGATTAAGATCTGGGGAGTTTCCAGGCCATGGACCCAAAATGTCAACGTTTTGGTCCCCGAGCCACTTAGTTATCACTTTTGCCTTATGGCACGGTGCTCCATCGTGCTGGAAAATGCATTGTTCTTCACCAAACTGTTGTTGGATTGTTGGAAGAAGTTGCTGTTTTGATACCATTCTATATTCATGGCTGTGTTTTTGGGCAAAATTGTGAGATGAGAAGCAACCCCACACATGAATGGTCTCAGGATGCTTTACTGTTGGCATGACACAGGACTGATGGTAGCGCTCACCTTTTCTTCTCTGGACAAGCCTTTTTAGAGATGCCCCAAACAATCGGAAAGAGGCTTCATCGGAGAATATGACTTTGCCCCAGTCCTCAGCAGTCCATTCACCATACTTTCTGCAGAAGATCAATCTGTCCCTGATGTTTTTTTTGGAGAGAAGTGTCTTCTTTGCTGGCCTTCTTGACACCAGGCCATCTTCTAAAAGTCTTCGCCTCACTGTGCGTGCAGATGCGCTCACACCTGCCTGCTGCCATTCCTGAGCAAGATCTGCACTGGTGGCACTCCGATCCCGCAGCTGAATCCTCTTTAGGAGACGATCCTGGCGCTTGCTGGACTTTCTTGGATGCCCTGAAGCCTTCTTAACAAGAATTTAACCTCTTTCCTTGAAGTTCTTGATGATCCTATAAATTGTTGATTGAGGTGCAATCTTAGTAGCCACAATATCCTTGCCTGTGAAGCCATTTTTATGCAACGCAATGATGTCTGCACGCGTTTCTTTGCAGGTCACCATGGTTAACAATGGAAGAACAATGATTTCAAGCATCACCCTCCTTTTAACATGTCAAGTCTGCCATTTTAACCCAATCAGCCTGACATAATGATCTCCAGCCTTGTGCTCGTCAACATTCTCACCTGAGTTAACAAGACGATTACTGAAATGATCTCATCAGGTCCTTTAATGACAGCAATGAAATGCAGTGGAAAGTTTTTTTTTGGATTAAGTTAATTTTCATGGCAAAGAAGGACTATGCAATTCATCTGATCACTCTTCATAACATTCTGGAGTATATGCAAATTGCTATTATAAAAACTTAAGCAGCAACTTTTCCAATTTCCGATATTTATGTAATTCTCAAAACTTTTAGCCACGACTGTACATTCACACAGATGGACAGTTAACCCTTTGTGACAGAACAGCTCAATATTTTTTAATAACAACCAATTGAAAAAAAATGATTTTTAGAACAAAATGAGTAAGATGCAATCATCAAAAAATATGCCCCCGAAGGTGTACATAACCTTTAGGTATTACATTTGTTAGTTCACACAAAATGTAACCGTTTTGCAATTAGAATAATTTTTTTATAAACTGTCCTTTGTCTAGTTAGGGCTCATTCACACGGCCGTAGGTGGGCCGTTCCGTGCATTGGGGACCGTAATTTGCACGGGCAAACTCAGTACTGCCGCCGTGATGAATCCAGACTCATTCAACTTGAATGCGTCTGCATTCGTCCGTTCTGCAAAAAGATAGGACATGTTCTATCTTTTTGCGGAACGGAAGTACGGAACGGAACCCCACAGAATACTACATAGTGCTTCTGTAGGGTTCCGTTCCGTGCCTCCGTTCTGCACCGCTCCGTGAATGGGTCTGCATCCGTGATGTGGAATGCACACGGAACGGTGTCTATTTATTGCGGATCCGCATATGCGGTCCACAATACGGAAACGGAACCCATGCATTCGTGTGCATGAGCCCTTATTCCTGTTTCATCCTTGTTATAATTCCTCTGGTGTTCTTTTGTTTCTTGCGTTTGTGTCCTCTGTTAAGTAGCCACTTCTAGGCCGACAATTATTTGCTCGCTTGCTCAATAGCAGGAGTTACTCCGCTGTCCAAATGTATAAGCAGATACCAGCAGGGGCACTGAGCTACTGGGCATGTATTTCACCCCGCAAGTACGTTTTCACCCAGTACTGGTCTTTGCCCTTTATACTTTTTATACCGGGGTCCCTCTTCAAACACTGGAGCATGAAGGCCCCCATTTGCACTAAATTGGAAGCGGTGGAGCTCCCTGGCTCCTGCTTATCACCCAGGAAAATGTCATCTCCTCTCCCCAGCCACGGACAACACCAGGGATACCCGAAAAGTTTAAAGTCCCCCTCAAAGCCTGCTCTTCTTGCTCCTCCTCCTCCTACTCCTCCTCCCCCCAGCCACCATCGTCCTCTGACTCCTCTTCGGACTCCTGCTGACTTGTCTCAGATGGAGTAGCCCCCCCTGGGAATTCATTCAGCATTGCGACTTCCTCATCTTCCAGCTCATGCTCCTCGACGCCTTGATCAATGACACGACGCAATGCACGCTCCAGAAAGAAGGTGTAAGGTACGATGTCACTGGTGGTTCCCTGGCTGCGACTGACCAGTTGGTGATCTCATCAAATGGCCGCAGAAGTCTGCACGTGTCGCGCATGAGCAGCCACTGGCGCGGTATAAAGAAACCGAGCTCCCCAGAACCTGTCCTGCTGCAGAGTTCGTACAGGTAGTCATTAATGGCACATTGCTGCTGGAGCAGCCTATCAAGCATATACAAGGTGAAATTCCAGCGCGTCGGCCTGTCACAAATCAGACATCTGGCGGGCAGGTGGTGTCGCCGCTTAACGTCAGCAAGGTGAGCCATGGCCTGCCGCAAGACGTCTATAAAATGGCCAGAGATTTTCCTGGCCTGCCGCAAGACGTCCTGGACCCGGGTTTTTTTGGCAACGAATCGCTGCCGGACTAAGTTCAGGACGCGTGCCATGCACGGCACGTTTGTCATTTTGGCCTTTTTCATTGAGCTCAGTGGATTGGCATCGTTGTCGCACACCACTTTACCAACTGTTAAATTGAGCAGGGTTAGCCACTGATCGGCCTGTGACCGCAGAGCTGAAAGCGGTGCAGGACCAGCGTGGCTTTTTGGCTTCCAGGCACAACAGCCGTAGCACAGCATGGCAACGTCTCACCTGGCACGTCGAATAGGTTCTGGGGAGATTGGGGGGGTGCAGCGGAACAGGCGGTAGCAGTGTAAAAGGAGGAGTCAGCCGAGACGGAGGATGGAGTAGGAGGAGGAGAAGAAGGAGCAGGCCGAATCAACACTGATGCCACGTATTACATGCTTGAAGGCCGTCAGAAGCTTCACCCGAGGGGCAGTAAAGTTTATGTACCTTCCCTGCCCGTGTTTTCTAGACCACGTCTCTGGTCAGATGTATCTTGGCACCGACACTGTTCCAGAGATATAGTCACTTGCCACTGAACGTGGCCATACAGCTCTGGGATGCCCTTCTGGGAGAAATATTTCCTTCCGGGGACTTTCCATTGCGGTGTGCTAATGGTCACAAATTTTCTAAAGGTCTCTGAGTCCAGTAGTTGGCGGGCTAGCAGTTCCGACAAGCCAGCGGTCAGCTGTTGGGCAAGAGGGTCATCCGGCGTCATCAACTTTTTACACTCGAACATTTGGGGCACAGAAGCCTGCCTTCTGACAAATGAAGGCGACAAAGGCAAGGTGGAAGGTGGAGTGGAGGACAAATGGGAGGAGAGAGGAGAAGGAGAAGAGGCAGGTGAGTGTTGGGCTTACCGCAAATTATGCGTTGATAGCACAGGCTGCAGATGGCAACACTATTGTCAGCAGCTGACAAGTTAAAAAAAAGCCCATACTGCAGAGCCATGTGCCCGTGTCCTGTGAGCGCCAGATGTGACCGTGCATGGTTGATGGCTTGCTCCAGATACATTTGCAGTCTGCTTTTTGCCTCCTGTGCACTGCGAATTCTGCCTGCTTCTCCTCCCTATCTGCTGCTCCATCTCTCCCTCTGAACTTCCCTCCTCTTCCTTTCTTGTGGGCACCCACGTGACGTCCTTCAACACGTCATCATCGTCACCTTCACCACCACTGACATTAGAGATCTCGCAGTAGGCAGCAACAGCGGGAACCACCGTCCTTGGGCTGATCTGGGTACTATCGTCAGACTGCTGGGTGGCGACCATTGATACCTCCTCTTCCTGATCCAATGGCTGCGCATCGGTAAGGTCTTGTAATGGATGGGAAAATAATTCCTCTGACTCGAGCGGAAGGGATATGGTGGTGGTGGTGTCTTTGGGGGTGCACACAGCAAAGAGTGAGGAGGGTGCAGATACAGAGGCTGAGGAGGGTGCAGAAGCGGAAGGCTGAGTGAGCCACTCAACCAACTCTGGTGCGTCTTTTGATGTAATCACATGCACCTTCTCAAACTTCCCACTTAGGCTCCAGCCTGGTGCACCTGCCCGACCCCTACCACCCCTGCGGAACGGCCTGCCTCTTCCTCTGCATGTCATTTTCAAAATGAGCCTGTGCCAAAGTCCCTAGAGAAGAGCAGTATTTGTGTAAGCAGGTGTATCGCAGGATTCAATCAATATTTGGTGGAAGCAGTTATATCAATCCACTTAATCAGTATTTTGTGGAAGCAGGTGTATCGTACGCCTCAATCAATATTTGGTGGAAGCAGGTATATCGCACCCCTTAATCAGTATTTTGTGGAAGCAGGTGTATCGCAGACCTCAATCAGTATTTGGTGTAAGCTGATAAATCAAACCCCTTAATCAGTATTTTGTGGAAGCAGGTGTATCGCAGGCCTCAATCAATATTTGGTGGAAGCAGTTATATCAATCCCATTAATCAGTATTTTGTGGAAGCAGGTATATAGAACCCATTAATCAATATTTGGTGGAAGCATGTATATAGCAACCTTCAATCTGTATTTGGTGGAAGCAGGTATATCAAACCCCTTATTCAATATTTTGTGGAAGCAGGTATATCGCACCCCTCAATTAGTATTTTGTGGAAGCAGGCATATCAAACTACTTAAGCAGTATTTTGAGAAAAAAGGTATATCGCACCCCTCAATCAGTATTTTGTGGAAGCAGGAATATAGAAAACCCTTATTCAATATTTTAAGGAAGCAGGTATATCACACCCCTCAATGTGTATTTTGCAGAAGCTGGTATATCAAACCCCTTAATCAGTGTTTTGTGGAAACAGGTATATTGCACCCCTCAATCAGTATTTTGTGGAAGCAGGTGTATCGCAGGCCTCAATCAGTATTTGGTGGCAGAAGGTATATAGCAACCCTCAATCAGTATTTGTGGAAGCAGGTGTATCGCACCCCTCAACCTGTATTTTGTGGAAGCTGGTATATCAAACCCCTTAATTAGTATTTGGTGGAAGAAGGTATATAGTAACCCTTAATCAGTATTTTGTGGAAGCAGGTGTATCACACCCCTTAATCAGTATTTTGTGAAAGCAGGTGTATCACAGGCCTCAATCAGTATTTGGTGTAAGCCGGTATATCAAACCGCTTAATCAGTATTTTGTGGAAGCAGGTGTATCGCAGGTCTCAATCAATATTTGATGGAAGCAGGTATATCAATTCCCTTAATCAGTATTTTGAGGAAGCAGGTGTATCGCAGACCTCAATCAATATTTGGTGGAAGCAGTTATATAAATCCCATTAATCAGAATTTTGTGGAAGCAGGTATATAGAACCCCTTTATCAATATTTGGTGGAAGCAGGTATATCGCACCCCTCAATCTGCATTTGGTGGAAGCAGGTATATCAAACCCCATAATCATTATTTTGTGGAAGCAGGTATATCGCACCCCTCAATCACTATTTTGTGGAAGCAGAAATATAGAAACACTTATTCAATATTTGGAGGAAGCAGGTCTATCACACCCCTCAATCTGTATTTTGTGGAAGCTGGCATATCAAACCCCTTAATCAGTGTTTTGTGGAAGCAGGAATATCGCACCCCTCAATCAGTATTTTGTGAAAGCAGGTGGCTCGCAGGCCTCAATCAGTATTTGGTGGAATAAGGAATATTGCAACCCTCAATCAGTATTTTGTGGAACCAGGTATATCAAACCCCTTAATCAGTATTTTGTAGAAGCAGGTGTATCGCAGGCCTTAATCAATGTTTGGTGCAAGCAGGTATATCAATCCCCTTAATCAGTATTTTGTGGAAGCAGGTGTATCGCAGGCCTCAATCAATATTTGGTGGAAGCAGGTATATCAATTTCCTTAATCAGTATTTTGAGGAAGCAGGTATATAGAACCCCTTAATCAATATTTGGTGCAAGCAGGTATATCGCAACTCTCAATTAGTATTTTGTGGAAGCAGGTATTTCAAACCCCTTAATCAGTATTTTGTGGAAGCAGGTGTATCGCAGGTCTCAATTAATATTTGGTTTAAGCAGGTATATCGCACCCCTCAATCAGTATTTTGTGGAAGCAGGTATATAGAACCCCTTAATCAATATTTGGTAAATGCAGATATATCGCCACCCTCAATCTGTATTTTGTGGGAGCAGGCATATCAAACCCCTTATTCAGTATTTTGTGGAAGCAGGTGTATCGCAGCCCTCAATCAGTATTTGATGGAAGAAGGTATATCAAACCTCTTAACCGTCTCCGGACCGCCTAACGCGTTCCGGAGGCGGCAGCCCTGCGCACAGTCACGCATATATGCGTCATCTCGCGAGACGCGAGATTTCCTGTGAACGCGCGCACACAGGCGCGCGCGTTCACAGGATCGGAAGGTAAGCGAGTGGATCTCCAGCCTGCCAGCGGCGATCGTTCGCTGGCAGGCTGGAGATGCGATTTTTTTAACCCCTAACAGGTAAATTAGACGCTGTTTTGATAACAGCGTCTAATATACCTGCTACCTGGTCCTCTGGTGGTCCCTTTTGTTTGGATCGACCACCAGAGGACACAGGTAGCTCAGTAATAAGTAGCACCAAGCACCACACTACACTACACCCCCCCGTCACTTATTAACCCCTTATTAACCCCTGATCACCCAATATAGACTCCCTGATCACCCCCGTGTCATTGATCACCCCCCTGTCATTGATCACCCCCCTGTAAGGCTCCATTCAGACGTCCGTATGATTTTTACGGATCCACTGATACATGGATCGGATCCGCAAAACGCATATGGACGTCTGAATGGAGCCTTACAGGGGGGTGATCAATGACGGGGGTGATCACCCCATATAGACTCCCTGATCACCCCCCTGTCATTGATCACCCCCCTGTCATTGATCACCCCCCTGTAAGGCTGCATTCAGATGTCCGTATGTTTTTTACGGATCCACGGATACATGGATCGGATCCGCAAAACACATACAGGCGTCTGAATGGATCCTTACAGGGGGGTGATCAATGACGGGGGTGATCACCCCATATAGACTCCCTGATCACCCCCCTGTCATTGATCACCCCCCTGTCATTGATCACCCCCCTGTAAGGCTGCATTCAGATGTCCGTATGTTTTTTACGGATACACGGATACATGGATCGGATCCGCAAAACACATACAGACGTCTGAAAGGAGCCTTACAGGGGGGTGATCACCCCATATAGACTCCCTGATCACCCCCCTGTCATTGATCACCCCCCTGTAAGGCTGCATTCAGATGTCCGTATGTTTTTTACGGATCCACGGATACATGGATCGGATCCACAAAACACATACAGACATCTGAATGGAGCCTTATAGGGGGGTGATCAATGACAGGGGGGTGATCACCCCATATAGACTCCCTGATCACCCACCTGTCATTGATCACCCCCCTGTCATTGATCACCCCCTTGTAAGGCTCCATTCAGACGTCCGTATGATTTTTACGGATCCACTGATACATGGATCGGATCCGCAAAACACATACTGACGTCTGAATGGAGCCTTACAGGGGGGTGATCAATGACAGGGGGGTGATCACCCCATATAGACTCCCTGATCACCCCCCTGTCATTGATCACCCCCCTGTCATTGATCACCCCCCTGTAAGGCTGCATTCAGATGTCCGTATGTTTTTTACGGATCCACGGATACATGGATCGGATCCACAAAACACATACGGACATCTGAATGGAGCCTTATAGGGGGGTGATCAATGACAGGGGGGTGATCATCCCATATAGACTCCCTGATCACCCCCCTGTCATTGATCACCCCCTTGTAAGGCTCCATTCAGACGTCCGTATGATTTTTACGGATCCACTGATACATGGATCGGATCCGCAAAACACATACTGACGTCTGAATGGAGCCTTACAGGGGGGTGATCAATGACAGGGGGGTGATCACCCCATATAGACTCCCTGATCACCCCCCTGTCATTGATCACCCCCCTGTCATTGATCACCCCCCTGTAAGGCTGCATTCAGATGTCCGTATGTTTTTTACGGATCCACGGATACATGGATCGGATCCACAAAACACATACGGACATCTGAATGGAGCTTTATAGGGGGGTGATCAATGACAGGGGGGTGATCACCCCATATAGACTCCCTGATCACCCCCCTGTCATTGATCACCCCCCTGTCATTGACCCCCCCCCCCCCTGTAAGGCTCCATTCAGACATTTTTTTGGCCCAAGTTAGCTTAAATTTATTTATTTTTTCTTACAAAGTCTCATATTCCACTAACTTGTGTCAAAAAATAAAATCTCACATGAACTCACCACACCCCTCACGGAATCCAAATGCGTAAATTTTTTTTGACATTTATATTCCAGACTTCTTCTCACGCTTTAGGGCCCCTAGAATGCGAGGGCAGTATAAATACCCCACATGTGACGCCATTTCGGAAAGAAGACACCCCAAGGTATTCGCTGAGGGGCATATTGAGTCCATGAAAGATTGAAATTTTTGTCCCAAGTTAGCGGAAAGGTAGACTTTGTGAGAAAAAAGAAGAAAAAATCTATTTCCGCTAACTTGTGCCAAAATTTTTTTTTTCTATGAACTCGCCATGCCCCTCATTGAATACCTTGGGGTGTCTTCTTTCCTAAATGGGGTCATTTGTGGGGTTTTTCTACTGTCTGGGCATTGTAAAACCTCAGGAAACATGACAGGTGCTCAGAAAGTCAGAGCTGCTTCAAAAAGCGGAAATTCACATTTTTGTACCATAGTTTGTAAACGCTATAACTTTTACCCAAACCATTTTTTTTTTACCCAAACATTTTTTTTTATCAAAGACATGTAGAACAATAAATTTAGAGAGAAATTTATATATGGATGTCGTTTTTTTTACAACTGAAAGTGAAAAATGTCATTTTTTTGCAAAAAAATCTTTAAATTTCGATTGATAACAAAAAAAGTAAAAATGTCAGCAGCAATGAAATACCACCAAATGAAAGCTCTATTAGTGAGAAGAAAAGGAGGTAAAATCCATTTGGGTGGTAAGTTGCATGACCGAGCAATAAACCGTTAAAGTAGTGTAGGTCAGAAGTGTAAAAAGTGGCCTGGTCATTAAGGGTGTTTAAGCTAGGGGGGCTGAGGTGGTTAATCAGTATTTTGTGGGAGCAGGCTTAATGCAGGGCTCGACAAATCCCAGGCGCCAGGTCGTCATGGGGCCCAGCACACCAGCAGCCGGGTGCAGCCACAAAGAGGACCTTTCATCTGGCAAACAATTGTGAATTAAGTGTCATGATCTGTACAGCGGCACCCAGGGATCTTACTGCACTTACTACTATCCCTGGGCGCTGCTCTGTTCTCCTGCTATGCCCTCCGTTTTGTCACTGGGTTATAGTAGGAGGAGACTGCCCTTGTTCTCTTGGGCATCTTCTTTTCCCAGGCTGTAGCACTGGCCAATCGCAGCGTAGAGCTCACAGCCTGGGAGTTTTTTTCCCCCAGGCTGTGAGTCTCATCCTACTATAACCCAGTGACCGAACATACCGGAGGGCATAGCAGGAGAACGGAGCGGCACCCAGGGATAATAGCAAGTGCAGTAAGATCCCTGGGCGCCGCTGTACAGATCATGACACTTAGTTCAGTGTCAGTGTCAGCTGGCCACGGAGTGACACACGACATGTACATGGCAGCGCTCACCTGCCCGCTAGGCGATCTCCACCGCACACCTCATATCCCGGGAGCAGCGCAGGTGAGTACTGCAGGGTTTCTGTTTTCCTGTACGAAGACTCTTCCAACGTTTCCCAGAGAGGAGCCGTCTTATCACCGTAAAGCCTCATGCACATGTCCGTGACACACGGTCCTGTTTGTCGGAGGGATCTCGGAGTCCTGTGAGTGCGCTAAGCCTCATGCACACGTCCGTAGAACACGGACCGTGTGATACTGACCTGTTTTTCTTCTGAGTGCAGGAGCGCACTGCGTCATTGGTTGCTATGACGCCGTGCGCTTCCTGCTGCCGCCGCAGTACAGTAATACACTGGTATGATATACCAGTGTATTACTGTACTGCGGTGGCAGCAGGAAGCGCACAGCGTCATAGCAACCAATGACGCCGTGCGCTCCTGCACTCAGAAGAAATCCAGGCCGGTATCACACGGTCCGTGTTCTACGGACGCGTGCATGAGGCTTAACGCACTCACAGGACTCCGAGATCCCTCCGACAAACAGGACCATAGCCCCACCCCCTCCCCATCACAGCACGGGATGTAGATCCGGCAAGAGCTGGAACCAAATCCCAGCCTGGACGCAGTGCGCGTCCACTGCGGAGGGAGCAGAAGGACGGCCCTGGAGACGCCGAAAACAGCGACTCCATTATCCCCCGGACAGGACAAATAATCCGGGACAGCAGAAGGGCAGTGATCCCACAGTGACGGCAGATCCAGGCGGCAACGAGGGACATTTCTCTTCAAACCCAGCGCTGCTTCAGTTTTATCTAGTCACAAAATAAGTTTACTAGAGAAGAACTATGAGATGAATGATGAGGCCAGATCAAAAATCCTGGGGAAGGAATCTCAGTTCTGTCAGCTGCAGCGCAGGGATTATACACACAGTGACGTCACAGCGCAGGGATTATACATACAGTGACATCACAGTACAATGATAAACAATGAAGAGATGCGGCACACAGTGACGTCACAGTACACTGATGATAAGCACTGAAGAGATGCTGCACACAGTGACATCGCAGTACACTGATAAACACTAAAGAGATGCGGCACACAGTGATGTCACAGTACACTGATAATAAACAATGCCCATGTTGTTTGGTTCTAGACTTCTTTATATGTTAATTTAAGAGGTGTTATTTTTGTCGCTGAAAATAAGGCTTTATAAGGTAAAAAAAAAAAAAACTTCTCCTAACTTTTTTAGCTGGCTCCTAGATTCCAAGGAAATTTGTCAAGCCCTGCCTTAATCAATATTTGGTGGAAGCAGGTATATCGCAATCATCAATCAGTATCTTGTGGAAGCAGGTATATAAAACCCCTTAATCAGTATTTTGTGGAAGCAGGTGTATCGCAGGTCTCAATCAATATTTGGTGTAAGCAGGTATATAGCACCCCTCAATCAGTATTTTATGGAAGCAGGTATATAGAACTTCTTAATCAATATTTGGTGGAAGCAGGTATATCGCACCACTCAATCTGTATTTTGTGGAAGCAGGTATATCAAACCCCTTAATCAGTATTTTGTGAAAGCAGGTGTATCACACCCCTCAATCAGTTTTTTGTGGAAGCAGGTATTTCAAACCCCTTAAGCAGTATTTTGTGGAAGCAGGTGTATCGCAGGCCTCAATCAACATTTGGTGGAAGCAGGTATATCAATTCGCTTAATCAATATTTTGTGAAAGCAGGTGTATCGCAGGCCTTAATAAGCATTTGGTAAAAGCCAGTATATAAAAAAAACACTTAATCACTATTTTCTGGAAGCAGGTGTATCCCAGGCCTCAATCAATATTTTGTGGAAGCAGGTATATCAATCCCCTTAATCAGTATTTGATGGAAGCAGGTATATCAAACCCCTTAATCAGTATTTTGTGGAAGCAGGTGTATCCCAGGCCTCAATCAATATTTTGTGGAAGCAGGTATATCAAACCCCTTAATCAGTATTTGATGGAAGCAGGTATATCAATCCCCTTAATCAGTATTTTGTGGAAGCAGGTATATCGCAGCCCTCAATCAGTATTTTGTGGAAGCAGGTATATAGAACCCCTTAATCAGTATTTTGTGGAAGCAGGTGTATCGCAGGCCTCAATCAATATTTGGTGGAAGCAGGTATATCAATCCCCTTAATCAGTTTTTTGTGGAAGCAGGTATATCGCACTCCTCAATCAATATTTTGTGGAAGCAGGTATATAGAACCCCTTAATCAGTATTTTGTGGAAGCAGGTATATTGCACTCTTCAATCAGTATTTTGTGGAAGCAGGTATATAGAACCCCTTAATCAATATTTGGAGGATGCACGTATATCGCACCACTCGATTTGTATTTTGTGGAAGCAGGTATATCAATCCCCTTAATCAGTATTTTGTGGAATCAGGTGTATCGCAGGCCTCAATCAATATTTGGTGGAAGCAGGTATATCAATCCGCTTAATCAGTATTTTGTGGAAGCAGGTATATAGAACACCTTAATCAATATTTTGTGGAAGCAGGTATATCGCAACCCTCAATCTGTATTTTGTGGAAGCAGGTATATCGTACCCCTAAATCAGTATTTTGTGGAAGCCGGTATATCGCACCCCTCAATCAGTACTTTGTGGAAACAGGTATATAGAACCCCTTATTCAATATTTGGTGGAAGCAGGTATATCGCACCCTTCAATCTGTATTTTGTGGAAGCAGGTATATCAAACCCCTTAATCAGTATTTTGTGGAATCAGGTGTATCGCAGACCTCAATCAATATTTGGTGAAAGCAGTTATATCAATCCCCGTAATCATTATTTTGTGGAAGCAGGTATATAGAACCCCTTTAATCAATATTTTGTGGAAGCAGGCATATCGCACCCCTCAATCAGTATTTTGTGGAAGCAGGTATATCAAACCCCTTAATCAGTATTTTGTGGAAGCAGGTATATAGAGAACTCCTTATTCAATATTTGGTGGAAGCAGGTATATCGCACCCATCAATCTGCATTTTGTGGAAGCAGGTATATATAAAACCCCTTAATCAGTATTTTGTGGAAGCAGGTATATCACACCCCTCAATCAGTATTTGGTGGAAACAGGCATATAGATCCCCTTAATCAATATTTTGTGGAAGCAGGTATATCACACCCCTCAATCATTATTTTGTAGAAGCAGGTATATAGTACTCCTTAATGAATATTTGGTGGAAGTAGGTATATCGCACCCCTCAATCAGTATTTTGTGGAAGCGGGTATATCGTAGGCCTCAATCAATATTTGGTGGAAGCAGGTATATCGCACCCCTCAATCGGTATTTTGTGGAAGCAGGTATATCAAACCCCTTAATTAGTATTTTAGTATTTTTTGTGGAAGCAGGACTTTTGTGGCCCTATTAGCTAGCTTTTGGTGTCCCTAACAGTCTGTCCCTGCTCTACAAAGCAACCTCTCCCTACACTGGCAAAACACAGAATGTAAATGGCTGCCAGATCGGGTTCTGTTATAGGGTGGGGGTGTGTCCATGTTCTGAAATGTCTCAATTGGCTATCCTGTCCCACCTGATGTGTGTAATTGGTCAAAGTTCAGCGCAATGCAAAAGAATATGGTGCTGGCGGACATCGCCATATGTTTGCATGTTTGGCAAATGGCGAACGTGCAAAGTTCGCCGCGAAACAACCGCCAGGCGATCCGCAAGACCATCTCTATTCTTCAGTGAAGTATTGGGGGTGGTAGGATGGGGTGTTCAGAAGGTGGGACGATGATGGAAAAGTAGGAAACGAATACGTCTGTTTGTTAAACTCTGCAGAGACAAGAGATTATGAAAGAAATCATCATGGTGGTCTGGTCTGAATGGAGAAGATAAGGAAAGAGAATGTCAGAACATCAGAGGAGACATCACTGGGTTTAAGAGGTATGTAGTGCTGTATTACCCTGCATGTTTTGTAGTGCAGTATATAATGTGTTGCAAGTGTGTCTTTAACAGTAGGGCTGGAGAGAAGAGGTTAGGTTGAGAATTTGGCATAGAGGGGGTGCTATTTCATTTTCATCTCAGGCAGCTACGTGTACCCCCGGATCAGCTGTTTGAAGGGGTGGTGGCACTCGTATGAGCGCTGCTTCCTCTTTAAAATTGCCTGTGTGCAGTCTCGTTTGAGGAGGTGGCACAGTGTAATTGCAACTGCTCATCTTATTCACTTTCCACTGCAAAGGAGTGCAGGTAATTTTGAAGAATCCTGAGGGCCATCAATGAAAAGCCACAACTCCTATAAATAATACCTGAAGAGGGCCAAAATATGCCTTTTATGGGTCAGTCTAGTGGTGACAGAAATGTTTGCACTTCAACAACAAGGCAAGGCAGAAGAACTACTGACATTGCAACTGGTACTGTGGTTAACTTTGGACTGAATTCCACTGTCCAAACATGACCACATCCCTTTTATCATATGTGTTCTTTGAAGCACCTTCCACTGGCCTTCCTCCTTCCTTCTAAGGCCTCAAGTACATTACATGGCAGAGCTTTTGTGGCAGTACCTATGTTTCAGAGTTGTGTGCCCCCTCATGCTGCATCTCTACAGCACCATATTCTAGCTGTGAAAACCTCAGTAATATGTTATCTGCTGGAACACAGCATTTTTTTTCTCACAGATTCCATATGAATTCATGGGAAAAAAAAGTCTGTGTATTCCACTACATAGACTCTGTGGCACATGGAGGTACAGTAGGGACCCACAGATATTAGGTTTTATACAGTATAACGTAGAATTATAATACAGTCATATGCATGAGGCATTGGTTGCTCAATATGGATGAACAAGACCAGTGTCCATGCTTGGTCTCAGGGGAAAATGGGAGGAAAGTGAATTTTCTCACTAAGTACTGTCTATCACAACAAATCTGTGGGGAAAAAAATCTTATGTGCTACTTAAGATGTGCTTTGCCTGATTATTCTACAACATGCCCTGAATCCTACACATTTTTGCCTGGTGTGTATGGGGTTTTGATAACTTCATTCACAGGTATAGCACCATAAACTGTTGCTGATTTTTGCTGCATAGTCTGCACTGTAAATCTGCAAAAATGCAGCTTTTTTATTATTCACAATTTGCTGGTTGTTTCAATTTGCCAGCACAAAAAATTGTTCATCCATCATTTAGTTATCTTTTAACTTAGATAGAATAAAATATATAATTTCTATAGAATGTAAAACCTGTAAAACAGCAGCAGAATTTAGCAAAAGTAAAACCACAGCTCCTCTTAGTGGTGTCTCAAGTGTAGTGATTTTTCATATAAGGAGAATACAAATGAAATTATGAGAGCTTTTTTTTAATAATAATTATTATTCAAATTTATTTCAAAGCACCATTAATATCAGGGTGCTGTACATATGAAAAATTAATAAGTACATAACTTAACAGTAAAATTAAGTACAATAAACTAGTAAATGAATGATGGACTGGTACAGAGAGAGAGATAGAGAAAACCCTGCTATTGATGGCTTACAATCTAAAAAAAGAACAACTTCTCTACAGTTTTTCACCCACTGTGCTAAACCTTTTTTCGGTAATCTAATGAATTGAATGTAAAAAATGAAATAAATGAATTTGAAGAGTAAAAAAAAGTACTAAAAGCAGGTAAAATTCTCAAATTAAAAACAGTTTTAATTGAAATACAAGTCATAAAACTATATATAGTGATAAACGAAGTTTTTCAAAATTTGATTCGGATCGAAGTCAATTTGCTTGGCTTCAATTCGCTCAACACTAACTATATACATAGAACAAGTTGTTTTTTTTTATTGTTCCACGTCAAATGAAAATGTAAAACATACTTAAAGGGGCTGTCCGGGTGCAGAGGTGCACCCGGACATACCTCCATTTTCACCCAGGGACCCCCTTACTTGAGCATCGGAGCAGTTCATGCCCCGATGCTCTCCTTTGCCCTGAACTAAATTGCACAGGGCAAAGGCATTTTCAAGAGTTCCGGTGATGTACCGGGCTCTCCATGGGGCTGCCAGGAAGCCTGGTGATTTCACTTGCACTGATCGGTGGGCTTTAGCGCTACCCTAGCCAGTAAAACGGCTAGGGCAGCACTAAAGCACACCAATCAAAGCCGGTGACATCACCGAACACACTGCCGGACAAAGCTTCCACCCGGCAGTGTGTTATTGTAAACAAAAGAGCCCATGCCCTGCGCAGTCTAGCGCAGGGTAAGGGAGTGCATCGGAGCATGAGATACTCTGATGCCAACATCAGGGGTGCTGTCTGGCTGAAAATAAGGGTATGTCCAGGTTCAGCTCTGAACCCAGACAACACCTTTAAGGTGCTTTAAGAATGAGATGAAAAAAGTATGGAAATGAAGGGAAAAAAAACTGAAAAATATGTGTCATAAAGGCCAAAAATAGTTGTAACCATAGGAGGTTTAAACATTTTTTGGTTCAATCATGCTAGTGTCATATATGTTCAGATTATTTATTTTACTTACATAGCGCTGCTATATACAGTGCTTTACAGACATTAGCATCAAGCTGTGCCCAAAAGGGCTCACAATCTAAGTTCCCTATCAGTATGTCTTGGGAGTGTGGGAGGAAACCCAAGCAAACACAATGAGAACATACAAACTCCATGCAGATGTTGTCCTTGGTCAGATTTGAACCTAGGACCCCAGTGCTGCAAGGCACAAGTGCTAACCTCTTAGCCACCGTGCTTTTACATAGTTACCTAAGCCTTGGAGCTGGTATGTAAGTTGGCACCTTTTGCAAATGATAATTATTTAAAAAAAGCCCTGAAATGATCAGGCTGGGGGAGTGCAAGCTACCATTTATTTCTGAGGATAATCCACACCTCAAAGCCTTCCCCACTTTATCTGAGCATGGTGATGCATTCGCCTACACATTTCATAAATGAATGATGCAGCTGGTTGTTATCCGGGCATAAAAATAAAGCAATGGCCGGACTGAGGGGGGGCGGAGCCCCCTTTAGGGGAGGCCCCCATGACGGAGGTTTGGGTTTAATGAGCCTGCATTTAGCAGGCTGGGGTGGAGTGAGAGGGGAGGCTATAGGTAGGGAGAAGAGTCAGGATAGGGCAGTTTGAGTAAGGGGGGTGGAGTTAAGGGGTTAAATAGGCAGGGAGGAAGAAGGCAGGGCGCCATTTTAGGTGGAAAGAAGGTTGTTGGGGTTGGGTTTTTTGGAGGGTTTTAGAATTCCGTTCGTGCCGGGGGGGCTGTGTTGCTCCGTTCGTGCCGGGGGGAGCATCCGGAGGTAGTGGGGAAAAGCTGGGGAAGGAGGTGATGCTTGGGCGGATGGCGGGCCCGTTTTTTGGAGCCGCCCGTTTGCAATTTGCGGGTGTCACCGTTGGGTGTTGTCCCTAAGAAGGAGGCAAATAAGCTTTGCCTTATCCATCATCTGTCATTCTTGAGGGGCTCCTCGGTCAACGACGGTATTGACCCGGCAGTTTGTTCTGTAGTATATACGTCGTTTGATGCGGCAGTGGGTTGGGTGAAGCGTTTCGGGGCCGGGGCTCTGTTGGCAAAGACGGACATCGAGGCAGCGTTTAGGTTGCTACCGGTTCATCCGGAGTGTCAGCATTTGTTGGGGTGTTTTTGGGATGGGGGTTTTTTGGTGGATCGTTGCTTACCCATGGGGTGTTCGCTGTCATGCGCTTACTTCGAAACGTTCAGCTCGTTTTTGGAGTAAGCAGTAGGGGACTCGTCAGGTTGTGAATCTGTGATTCATTACCTGGACGATTTTTTGTGTATTGGTCCCCCGGGGGGCGCCGGTTTGTGCATTGTTGCTGGAGACGCTGAATTTGATTTTTGGGAAGTTTGGGGCCCCAATGGCGGATGGCAAGACGATGGGGCCTGTTACTGAATTGAGTTTCCTTGGCATAGTGATTGATTCGGTGAGAATGGAGTGTAGGTTGCCGGGGGATAAGCTGGAGGATCTGAAAGGACTGGTGGCTAGGGAGAGTCGGGCAAAGAAATTGCAGTTGAGGGAGCTTCAGTCGCTGTTGGGGAAGCTCAATTTCGCTTGTCGGATAATGCCCATGGGTCGAGTGTTTTGCAAGCGGTTAGCGCAGGCGACCGGGGGGTGGTTGTTCTGCATCATTATATCCGGTTGGAGAGGGATCTGCGGGCGGACTTGCAGGTTTGGAGTTCTTTTCTGGACCAGTATAACGGTCGCTCGCTGTTTATGGGTGAAGTTGTTGATTCTTTTGATTTTGAATTGTTTACCGATGCGGCAGGGGGTTCGGGTTTTGGGGCGTTTTGTGGGGGTCAATGGTGTGCTGGGGTTTGGCCGGCTGTGTGGGTTGAGCGGGGCTGGGCGAGGAATTTGGCTTTGTTAGAGTTGTTTCCCATCGTGCTGGCGGTTTTGTTATGGGGGGAGCGTTTCCGGGACAGGAAGGTGCGTTTTCACTGCGACAATATGGGGCTAGTTCAGGCGATCAATGGTTTGTCGGCATCGTCCCCGTTAGTGGTGCGGCTGCTGCAGCGGTTGGTGTTGGAGTGCTTGTCGCTTAATGCTTGGGTTGTAGCGGTACATGTGCCAGGGGTGGACAATTGTATTGCTGACGCCCTTTCTCGTTCGCAGTGGAATCGTTTTTGGCAGTTGGCTCCGGAGGCAGACGCGGTTGGCCTGGAGTGTCCGGCTTGCCTGTGGGAGCTGTTGAAGGAACATTATTGGGGCTCATTCGGGCGTCGTTGGCTCCTGGTACGTGGGCTATGTATATGAGGGTTGGAGGGCTTGGGAGGATTGCTGTACCGGTTTTGGAGTAGGAAATGAGGAGCCGGAATTGTCCTTATTAATGTTTTTGGGCTATTGTAGAAACATAGAAACATAGGGAGCAAGGTTGGTCGGTTAGCAAGATTAACGGATACATGGCAGGGTTAGCGTTTGGTTTTAAAGCTCGGCGTATGGTGGATGTTACGAAATCCTTTTTGGTGGTGCAGGATTAAAAATGGTGGCGGAGGATGGGTGCGGGAGTGGATGGGAGGAGGTATCGTTTGGGTTGTTGCTTCAGTTGGGGGGTCAGTTGCGGGGGGTTTGTAGGTCAGAGGGGGAAGTTCGGTTGTCTTTGTCATTGGCGTTTTTTGGGGCGATGCGTGTGGGTGAGCTGGTTTGACCATCGATGAGTCGGGTGGGGAGACTTCTGAGGGGGGGATGTTGACTTGTTTGCGGATATGGTGGAGTTTGTTATCCGGCGGTCAAAAACGGATACGTTGGGGAGGGGTCGGAAGGTGGTGCTTTTTCGGGTTGAGGGTTGTGATATGTGCCCGGTTCAATGTCTACAGGATTATGGGGCGGGGCTTAGGGGGGGGGGCGTCCCCTCTGTTGGTTTATGCAGATGGCACTTTTTTGTCTCGTTTTCAGTTCTCGGCGGTTTTTTATGTGTTTGAGCCGGGCAGGGTTGGATAGGGATGGGTATTCTAGCCAATCCTTCAGGATTGGGGCAGCGACGGAAGCGGCAAGGTTGGGCCTGGGGGAGGATGTTATTAAGCGGATTGGACGGTGGGAATCGGCGAGGTTTAAGTCGTATGTTCGTTTGGATCGCCTATAGTGGAAAGGGGGTAGTTGTGTTCAGGGTTTGTCGTGTTGAGTGTAAAAGCTTAACACGATTATCAGTATTATGTTATGGTTATTTTATAATTGTTATTTAATAAACGGCTGCTGTGGCCATTACATTTCCAATTGGTGGTCCGAGTCTTATTGGGATCGGGGAATGGTGGCGAGGAGGTGTAATGGTGGGGAATGGGAAGTCAAAGGAGTGTATTAAGGTAAGTGGAGGAGGCAAACGAGGCATAACCAATACCCCCGTCATGTTGCGTGTCATTTTTATAAGCACAGGTTGTTTCTCATTTCTGGGAAGCAGCCATCTGTATGATTGCAACAACATAAACATTTGAAGAAGACCAGAACTGGTCAATCGTGGCCAATGTGTACCATGGTTTCCAAGAATACCTAGTCTGCTCCTAGTAGTAAAAGGAATTGTTTCCATTTTCTTCTGTCATGGAAACATTCCTCTAACAGTTCATCCAGAGGTGCACCCGGACATACCTCCATTTTCACCCAGGGACCCCCTTACTTGAGCATCGGAGCAGTTCATGCCCCGATGCTCTCCTTTGCCCTGAACTAAATTGCACAGGGCAAAGGCATTTTCAAGAGTTCCGGTGATGTACCGGGCTCTCCATGGGGCTGCCAGGAAGCCTGGTGATTTCACTTGCACTGATCGGTGGGCTTTAGAGCTACCCTAGCCAGTAAAACGGCTAGGGCAGCACTAAAGCACACCCATCAAAGCCGGTGACATCACCGAACACACTGCCGGACGAAGCTTCCACCCGGCAGTGTGTTATTGTAAACAAAAGAGCCCATGCCCTGCGCAGTCTAGCGCAGGGTAAGGGAGTGCATCGGAGCATGAGATACTCTGATGCCAACATTAGGGGTGCTGTCTGGCTGAAAATAAGGGTATGTCCAGGTTCAGCTCTGAACCCAGACAACACCTTTAAGGTGCTTTAAGAATGAGATGAAAAAAGTATGGAAATGAAGGGAAAAAAAACTGAAAAATATGTGTCATAAAGGCCAAAAATAATTGTAACCATAGGAGGTTTAAACATTTTTTGGTTCAATCATGCTAGTGTCATATATGTTCAGATTATTTATTTTACTTACATAGCGCTGCTATATACAGTGCTTTACAGACATTAGCATCAAGCTGTGCCCAAAAGGGCTCACAATCTAAGTTCCCTATCAGTATGTCTTGGGAGTGTGGGAGGAAACCCAAGCAAACACAATGAGAACATACAAACTCCATGCAGATGTTGTCCTTGGTCAGATTTGAACCTAGGACCCCAGTGCTGCAAGGCACAAGTGCTAACCTCTTAGCCACCGTGCTTTTACATAGTTACCTAAGCCTTGGAGCTGGTATGTAAGTTGGCACCTTTTGCAAATGATAATTATTTAAAAAAAGCCCTGAAATGATCAGGCTGGGGGAGTGCAAGCTACCATTTATTTCTGAGGATAATCCACACCTCAAAGCCTTCCCCACTTTATCTGAGCATGGTGATGCATTCGCCTACACATTTCATAAATGAATGATGCAGCTGGTTGTTATCCGGGCATAAAAATAAAGCAATGGCCGGACTGAGGGGGGGCGGAGCCCCCTTTAGGGGAGGCCCCCATGACGGAGGTTTGGGTTTAATGAGCCTGCATTTAGCAGGCTGGGGTGGAGTGAGAGGGGAGGCTATAGGTAGGGAGAAGAGTCAGGATAGGGCAGTTTGAGTAAGGGGGGTGGAGTTAAGGGGTTAAATAGGCAGGGAGGAAGAAGGCAGGGCGCCATTTTAGGTGGAAAGAAGGTTGTTGGGGTTGGGTTTTTTGGAGGGTTTTAGAATTCCGTTCGTGCCGGGGGGGCTGTGTTGCTCCGTTCGTGCCGGGGGGAGCATCCGGAGGTAGTGGGGAAAAGCTGGGGAAGGAGGTGATGCTTGGGCGGATGGCGGGCCCGTTTTTTGGAGCCGCCCGTTTGCAATTTGCGGGTGTCACCGTTGGGTGTTGTCCCTAAGAAGGAGGCAAATAAGCTTTGCCTTATCCATCATCTGTCATTCTTGAGGGGCTCCTCGGTCAACGACGGTATTGACCCGGCAGTTTGTTCTGTAGTATATACGTCGTTTGATGCGGCAGTGGGTTGGGTGAAGCGTTTCGGGGCCGGGGCTCTGTTGGCAAAGACGGACATCGAGGCGGCGTTTAGGTTGCTACCGGTTCATCCGGAGTGTCAGCATTTGTTGGGGTGTTTTTGGGATGGGGGTTTTTTGGTGGATCGTTGCTTACCCATGGGGTGTTCGCTGTCATGCGCTTACTTCGAAACGTTCAGCTCGTTTTTGGAGTAAGCAGTAGGGGACTCGTCAGGTTGTGAATCTGTGATTCATTACCTGGACGATTTTTTGTGTATTGGTCCCCCGGGGTCGCCGGTTTGTGCATTGTTGTTGGAGACGCTGAATTTGATTTTTGGGAAGTTTGGGGCCCCAATGGCGGATGGCAAGACGATGGGGCCTGTTACTGAATTGAGTTTCCTTGGCATAGTGATTGATTCGGTGAGAATGGAGTGTAGGTTGCCGGGGGATAAGCTGGAGGATCTGAAAGGACTGGTGGCTAGGGAGAGTAGGGCAAAGAAATTGCAGTTGAGGGAGCTTCAGTCGCTGTTGGGGAAGCTCAATTTCGCTTGTCGGATAATGCCCATGGGTCGAGTGTTTTGCAAGCGGTTAGCGCAGGCGACCGGGGGGGTGGTTGTTCTGCATCATTATATCCGGTTGGAGAGGGATCTGCGGGCGGACTTGCAGGTTTGGAGTTCTTTTCTGGACCAGTATAACGGTCGCTCGCTGTTTATGGGTGAAGTTGTTGATTCTTTTGATTTTGAATTGTTTACCGATGCGGCAGTGGGATCGGGATTTGGGGCGTTTTGTGGGGGTCAATGGTGTGCTGGGGTTTGGCCGGCTGTGTGGGTTGAGCGGGGCTGGGCGAGGAATTTGGCTTTGTTAGAGTTGTTTTGTTATGGGGGGAGCGTTTCCGGGACAGGAAGGTGCGTTTTCACTGCGACAATATGGGGCTAGTTCAGGCGATCAATGGTTTGTCGGCATCGTCCCCGTTAGTGGTGCGGCTGCTGCAGCGGTTGGTGTTGGAGTGCTTGTCGCTTAATGCTTGGGTTGTAGCGGTACATGTGCCAGGGGTGGACAATTGTATTGCTGACGCCCTTTCTCGTTCGCAGTGGAATCGTTTTTGGCAGTTGGCTCCGGAGGCAGACGCGGTTGGCCTGGAGTGTCCGGCTTGCCTGTGGGAGCTGTTGAAGGAACATTATTGGGGCTCATTCGGGCGTCGTTGGCTCCTGGTACGTGGGCTATGTATATGAGGGTTGGAGGGCTTGGGAGGATTGCTGTACCGGTTTTGGAGTAGGAAATGAGGAGCCGGAATTGTCCTTATTAATGTTTTTGGGCCATTGTAGAAACATAGAAACATAGGGAGCAAGGTTGGTCGGTTAGCAAGATTAACGGATACATGGCAGGGTTAGCGTTTGGTTTTAAAGCTCGGCGTATGGTGGATGTTACGAAATCCTTTTTGGTGGTGCAGGATTAAAAAGGGTGGCGGAGGATGGGTGCGGGAGTGGATGGGAGGAGGTATCGTTTGGGTTGTTGCTTCAGTTGGGGGGTCAGTTGCGGGGGGTTTGTAGGTCAGAGGGGGAAGTTCGGTTGTCTTTGTCATTGGCGTTTTTTGGGGCGATGCGTGTGGGTGAGCTGGTTTGACCATCGATGAGTCGGGTGGGGGGACTTCTGAGGGGGGGATGTTGACTTGTTTGCGGATAGGGTGGAGTTTGTTATCCGGCGGTCAAAAACGGATACGTTGGGGAGGGGTCGGAAGGTGGTGCTTTTTCGGGTTGAGGGTTGTGATATGTGCCCGGTTCAATGTCTACAGGATTATGGGGCGGGGCTTAGGGGGGGGGCGTCCCCTCTGTTGGTTTATGCAGATGGAACTTTTTTGTCTCGTTTTCAGTTCTCGGCGGTTTTTTATGTGTTTGAGCCGGGCAGGGTTGGATAGGGATGGGTATTCTAGCCAATCCTTCAGGATTGGGGCAGCGACGGAAGCGGCAAGGTTGGGCCTGGGGGAGGATGTTATTAAGCGGATTGGACGGTGGGAATCGGCGAGGTTTAAGTCGTATGTTCGTTTGGATCGCCTATAGTGGAAAGGGGGTAGTTGTGTTCAGGGTTTGTCGTGTTGAGTGTAAAAGCTGCGGTATTGCTCTTGTGTTTTCTCGTTGCAGATGCGGCACCCGCTCTGGTGTGGATTCTGGGGCATTCTTACGTCTTCTGGGGGGCTGTCCGGGCAGCGGTTCGGCCGGACGGTCAACAGTTGGGCTTTGACAGGGAGTCTACGGTGGTAAGGTGGATTGGGAGAAGGGGTATAGTTTGGAAGGGAGTGTTGCCTGAGATTCATAGGTTTGTGAGAATGGATAGGGCACCTGATGTGTTAGTGGTCCATGCGGGGGGCAACGATCTGGCAGCGAAGCCTATCCGGGAGCTGATTAAGGAGGTTAAGTGGGATTTCTTGCAGTTGTGGTCATTGTTCCCGGGTATGGTGACCGTGTAGTCTGATATTGTTTCCCGACAGGTGTGGAGGGAGGCTCGGTCAGTGAATGCGGTGAATAAGGCGCGGGTGAAGGTGAATAGGGCAATAGGGCATTTTATGGCTAGGAACGGGGCGGTGGTAGTCAGGCATAGGGAGTTGGAGGCTGGAGTGGGGGCTTTTTGGAGGTCGGACGGTGTTCACTTGAATGCGGTGGGGCTGGATATGTGGAGTTTGGCGTTGCAAGATGGTATTGAGGTGGCCCTAAGGTTGTGGAGGAACGCCCGGAGTTGAGGTGGTCAAGTCCGGTCGTCGGTGGCGGTGGGGGGGGGGTCCTTGGAGTTGGTCACGGTGGAATCTGAGGACAATTGGGGGGCCCCACGGTTGGGGCTGGACTCCCAGGTGGACCGAGCGGGGGTGAATCGAGGGGGGGTCATTCAATGGTGCCTTTGAGCTGGGGGTTACGGCTGGAGGCAAGAATGGCTCGCCCTGTTTCGGCAGCTCGATGTTTTGGGGCTTCAAGGACCTCCCCCCCATTGGGGATTATCAGTATTATGTTATGGTTATTTTATAATTGTTATTTAATAAACGGCTGCTGTGGCCATTACATTTCCAATTGGTGGTCCGAGTCTTATTGGGATCGGGGAATGGTGGCGAGGAGGTGTAATGGTGGGGAATGGGAAGTCAAAGGAGTGTATTAAGGTAAGTGGAGGAGGCAAACGAGGCATAACCAATACCCCCGTCATGTTGCGTGTCATTTTTATAAGCACAGGTTGTTTCTCATTTCTGGGAAGCAGCCATCTGTATGATTGCAACAACATAAACATTTGAAGAAGACCAGAACTGGTCAATCGTGGCCAATGTGTACCATGGTTTCCAAGAATACCTAGTCTGCTCCTAGTAGTAAAAGGAATTGTTTCCATTTTCTTCTGTCATGGAAACATTCCTCTAACAGTTCATCCAGAGACAAGATTCATGGATACAAGGAATACAAGAATTTCTAGAAAATCTGGCCAAATGTTCTGTCAGTCATTGTAACTTTGCTGCCAATACTGAAAATCAGGGACAATGCAATTCTTACAAACTTTTCACAGACACAAAGGGGGTAATTTATTAAGACCAGCGTTTTAGACGCCGGTCTTAATAACCCATATAGCTGGGGGTGGATCCGCTGAAGTTATGTAGAGGTTCCTAGCTGTCTTACATTTAGACCATTTTCTGCGCCTAAATCAGGCATACAATAATAATATATTGGGGATCATTTACAAAAATCTAAAATCAACACCAGTCATTGTTTCTTCCCTGCAGCTGCCAGAGGATTCTCCTAAATTATGATGAGGTGTGCACCTTGTCATAAATTAGGAGCACTTCCAGCAGCCTGTGTGCCTCTGACTGGAGCAGTTTTTAATCCTCATTTACACCTGAAAACAGTAAGTTTCCCAGATCCGAATCCCACCAAATCCTGCCACTACCAACTAGTGACGACAGTGTAAAAATGCCCCTGCAACATAATACTGTCTCACAGGCGCTTAAAAAGTCGCAAAAGGGGGTCTTGTGACATGTATATACCAAAAACTGGCATAAAAATGTCTCCCTTTGTCTACATTCTCCTTAGTGCATATGTTAATATCTATTTGTACAACTCCTCAGAAGTACCGGTAAGTCTTTAGCAAGACGTGTCAAACCCTATATAAGTCACTGAAATCTGATGAATAAACCAGGATTGTCTGTCAGGTCTTGCCATGTTATTATTGATGCAGGAAATGACAAATGTGAGTCATAAAGTGAGTTTAACAAAGTTATATGACATAAAATGCATACACACTCAGTAAACATGATTCACCCAATTACAGCACTCTGTGATCACTTTTCCTGATATTGCATATCCGTAATCTATAGTTGTTAGTCACACTCTTCTACTTCAGTGGTAAATTTGCTAGCGCTTAAAGGGGTTGTCTCATCATGGACAATGGGGGCATATCGCTAGGATATACCCCCATTGTCTTATAGGTGCTGGCCCACACCTATATCGAGAACAGAGCTCCGTAAGTTAATGAGGGAGCACTGCGCTCCCATTCACTTCTATGGGGAGCCGGCTTGGTGGTGGTAGGACCGGAGTCCTCCAGCCACCAACTTGCGGGGCTCCATTCTCCATATAGGTGCGGGTCCCAGGGGTGGGACCCGCACCTATAAGACAATGGGGGCATATCCTAGCGATATGTCCCCATTGTCCGTTATGAGACAACCCTTTAATGCTCATTGCATTTTTCATATATAAATTAATTGAATTTACTAAACTAATTTAATGATGAAATCTGCAGCTATGTCCCTTTTGAGTCCCCTTGTCTCCTAAAACTCCAGTTCTGTATTAGCTCCCACACAGGCAGATAGCTTTTTGCCCTCCCATGTCGGTGACGGATATGAAGGGGCCATTTTGTCGGGCTTAGTTCATTAGTTAGACCAGCCAACTTTTTTTTCTCAGTCATGATGGAGAAGGGACTGTGTTACCTAATGAACTGACACAGATGGCCAATCCCTTTTAAAGGGGTTCTCCTCTATTTAGTGAAATTTGGCAAGGGAGCAGTTTAAAATTTTAAAAAAGAAAGCTTTACTGTTAAAATTTCCCGCCAGTTATGTGCTGTTGCTCTGGTCCCCACCACTTTAATCATTGCTGGGCCTGTACTGATGATGTTGCCTTTACTGTTCCTGTGACCACTACAGTCTACCAGTGGCCACAGTGGTTACATGCATGTATGTCACTGCGAAGGACAGTGATTGGCTTTTTACCAAATCCCGGGGCACCCCTTTAACCAAATAAGTCCACAGATAGGGAGAGGAATCTCAGAACAAATGTGGAGGGGGACTAAAATCGGGACATCCCTGAAGATTTCATAATTAAAGGGCATCTGTCATTAAGATCAAATACTTTTTTAGCAGATCTGTCATGCAGTTTGAGAAATCATTGTTTTCATTAATATTCAAATGAGGGCATAAGTGCACCCGAGGGTGGGCCCTAGCCTCTTGATGCATCTTAGCTCTTCTCTGCAGCGAAGGTCTCTCCCCTCCACTTTATTGAAATGGCCAGGTAAGATGACGCTACTCGCTACTGATACCTGGTCCTGTCAATAAAGGGGAAGTGGAATGTCCAGCACTGCAGAACAGAGGATCTAAGGTGCACAGTCCCAAAAAATGAGAAAGATCTTCCTAGATTACACAGAGCCTCTGCTCTGATTGGACAGTGCCAGAGCGATGCTGTAGACGCCACCTGCAGAAAAAAGATTTGGTTGCCACTTCGATAGCAGACCAATTGTTAATTGATTTTCAGAAGTAAAATGTTGTGATTTAAAGGGGTTTTCCGAGATTTTTTAACTGATGACCTAAACTCCATCCGTGTCTGATAGCTGGGGGTCCGACACTCAGGACCCCCACTGATAAGATATTGATGACCAATGCAGAGGATAGGTCATCTGTTCAAAAGTCTCCGAAAACCCTTTTAATGTTCAAAGCATTAATTTTGTCTATGCATTGTGTATCCCACATGGTGATGTATAGGCAACAAACAGTTACCACTAGCAGTGTTAGCGTGGTTCCCACTCTCTTTGCTGGTATTCAAAATCCAAAGAGAAAAACCACAGCAATTTCAGTGGTTTTCAGCAATTTCTAATATATCGGAATATTTTGAGATTGTTGAAATACCGTTTGTGGATTTTTTGTGATTGCTGTGTAGCCCAATCCTAAGTATTCTCATGTCCTACTATACATGCATCACTACAATATATTATAACATATAAGCATTGTAAATGAATAGTACCGGTGACCAGTGGCGTACATAGAGAAGTAAGGGCCCCATAGCAAGGATCAAACCAGGTCCCCCACACAGGACAGAAGGGTTTCTGCCTAAACCCTTTTCAGTGACCCCCTGGGCCATTTTTCCACTGCCTCATTAGCTAAAAGTTGTTCCTTTTTAGAAGGTAGAGTCCTGACCAAGTTTTCACCTCCAGTAGAAGAGGGGATGGTCCCAACTGGGCCCCCTCTTGCCCTGGGCCCCATAGCAGTCGCATCGTTTGCCGCTATGGTAGTTACGCCCCTGCTGGTGACTATAGGAAACTCTCTAATATACCTTACCATGTGCATTGATTGCACATCCTCATTTGATCAAACTGTGCTGTATACAAAGTGCCTTGTGTACATGTTTATAATTATGGTTAGCACCAATAGATCAATGCCTGTGGATGTTATATACAGTGAAGGTAGACCCACTGTGCCAACCAACTGGTTTGACTTTGGACTAGTCCTAAGGGCGCTATCTTGGCAGTTCCCTGGTTTTAACCCTTTAACCACTATACAGGGTTCCAGTGTGGTTGGCTGCTGATCCAGGGGGGTCAAGAGACACCATTGCAAAATACTAAGGGAACAGGCAATACTTGTGATCAGGAAACAGGCAAAGGTCAGGGCAGCCAGGTTTGTGCAACTCCATGAAACGTATCTGAGATAAGAGCTGGCAGCAAAGGGTCAGTACATTGAACAGGCAGTGGTCAGGTCAAGCAGGGTCATAATCAGTAGACAGACAGAGTTCTGTACAAGGGCAGACAAACAGGAACAGCAGACCTTCACTTGGGACTAGCAAGGCTGGTCAAGATTAGGGTGGGCGCGCTGGCCCATTAAGAGTTGGGAAGTGTACACTCGCATGCCCTAGGGAACAAGCGAGGAGACCTAGTAGACCAGCACAGTCTGCGGCCTGCAACAGGAAACACAGAGATCCAGCGACTAGGCCTCTGCAGGTTTGCAGAGGAAGGACAGTGGAACCCGGCCTCTGGGCAGAAGGAGCAGCACTGAAAGGAGGGTGAATGAGCTGCCGCCTGTTCCCGCCTGGAGGAGAGGGGTGGCACCAGGCACAGAATGCCAGCATAACAGTAGATATGTGAGCCATATCTATTTTCAACAGTTCTGGTATAATGTCCTACATTACTGCTGCTGCTAATGAGGGTTTGCCACAGGGAGTTAGAAAGGAGAATCTCGTTCTATGGGCAAACACCATAGCAGCAAGTCTCCACCCACTCACTTAAATAAAGCTAAGAATTAGAGACTGAGATTTCAGAGGGGTTATCTAGTCAAAAAAAATGCAGGATACTACTGGCAAGACATGGTATTCCTCATGTATAGGGATGAGCGAACCCGAACTGTATAGTTCGGGTTCGTACCGAATTTTGGGATGTTCTTTACACGGACCCGAACTAGAACATTTTCGTAAAAGTCCGGGTTTAGGTTCGGTGTTCAGCGCTTTCTTGTCGCTTTTTGAAAGGCTGCAAAGCAGCCAATCAACAAGCGTCATACTACTTGCCCCAAGAGGCCATCACAGCCATGCCTACTATTGGCATGGCTGTGATTGGCCAGTGCAGCATGTGACCCAGCCTCTATTTAAACTGGAGTCACGTAGCGCCACACGTCATTCTGCTCTGATCAGTGTAGGTATAGGATGCAGCTGCTGCTGTTAGGGCCAGATTAGGCAGGGATTTACTTACTGAAATGATCGATGTACAGCTGTGTATCATTCAACCTCTGCTATTTAATTGCTCACTGTTTTTAGCCTGCCCAGAGCGTTTTTCAGTCACTTTTTTCTGGGGTGATCGGCGGCCATTTTGCGTCTTGTGGTGCGCCAGCACAAGCTGCCACCAAGTACATTTAACCATCAATAGTGTGTTGTTTTTTTTTGCTATATCCAACATCAGGGGCTTGGCTGTGCTTGCTATTTTATTGAGGGGTGAAATACAATTGGCAAAATAGCAGTACCCTAAATCTGGTGTTTCAGCTGTGGCTAGCCAATTGTAATACTGTCTGCTGTCTGGCAAAGGATATATTTTTTTCTGGGTTGAAATACAATTCCCAACTTAGCAATTCCCTAAATCAGTGGTTTCTGCTGTATCTATCCATAAAAGGGTATATTAGATTGAAGGTGCGGATAGGGTCATTCTCAATAACGTCAAACTCTACCGTGCATCTCCAAGTCTAATTCTGTCCGTAAACGTATACCTGTCATCCATCCAGGGCCTAAATAATAGGCCTACAATTTATATTCAGCTAAATCTGTGTTTACTGCTGTGCCTGTATTAGTGTAATACGGTACCTAAGTAGATAGCCAGATAGTGTTAGGTGCCTGTAAAAAAAAAGGCCTGAATTTGAATTCAATACATTGGGCAAAATAATTTTTTTCTTATTGTGGTAACAATAAGGAAAACATCTAGTAAGGGACGCGGACATGGTCGTGGTGGTGTTAGTGGACCCTCTGGTGCTGGGAGAGGACGTGGCCGTTCTGCCACAGCCACACGTCCTAGTGTACCAACTACCTCAGGTCCCAGTAGACGCCAGAATTTACAGCGATATTTAGTGGGGCCCAATGCCGTTCTAAGGATGGTAAGGCCTGAGCAGGTACAGGCATTAGTCAATTGGGTGGCCGACAGTGGATCCAGCACGTTCACATTATCTCCCACCCTGTCTTCTGCAGAAAGCGCACAGATGGCGCCTGAAAACCAAGCCCATCAGTCTGTCACATCACCCCTATGCATATCAGGGAAACTGTCTGAGCCTCAACTTATGCAGCAGTCTCTTATGCTGTTTAAAGACTCTGTTGGCAGGGTTTTCCAAGGGCATCCACCTAGCCCTTCCCCAGCGGTGGAAGACATAGAATGCACTGACGCACAACCACTTATGTTTCCTGATGATGAGGACATGGGAATACCACCTCAGCACGTCTCTGATGATGAAACACAGGTGCAAACTGCTGCTCTTTCTGCAGTGTGCAGACTGAACAGGAGGTCAGGGAGGAAGACTGGGTGGAAGACGATGCAGGGGACGATGAGGTCTTAGACCCCACATGGAATGAAGGTCGTGCAACTGACTTTCAGAGTTCGGAGGAAGAGGCAGTGGTGAGACCGAGCCAACAGCGTAGCAAAAGAGGGAGCAGTGGGCAAAAGCAGAACACCCGCCGCCAAGAGAGTCCGCCTGCTACTGAACACCGCCATCTGGGACCGAGCACCCCAAAGGCAGCTTCAAGGAGTTCCCTGGCATGGCACTTCTTCAAACAATGTGCTGACGACAAGACCCGAGTGGTTTGCACGCTGTGCCATCAGAGCCTGAAGTGAGGCATTAACGTTCTGAACCTTAGCACAACCTGCATGACCAGGCACCTGCATGCAAAGCATGAACTGCAGTGGAGTAAACACCTTAAAAACAAGGAACTCACTCAGGCTCCCCCTGCTACCTCTTCTGCTGCTGCTTCGGCCTCTTTCTCCACCTCTGGAGGAACGTTGGCACCTGCCGCCCAGCAAACAGGATGTACCACCAACACCACTACCTCCGTCACCAAGCATCTCAACCATGTCACACGGCAGCGTTCAGCTCTCCATCTCGCAAACATTTGAGAGAAAGCGTAAATTCCCACCTAGCCACCCTCGATCCCTGGCCCTGAATGCCAGCATTTCTAAACTACTGGCCTATGAAATGCTGTCATTCAGGCTGGTGGACACAGACAGCTTCAAACAGCTCATGTCGCTTGCTGTCCCACAGTATGTTGTTCCCAGCCGCCACTACTTCTCCAAGAGAGCCGTGCCTTCCCTGCACAACCAAGTATCCGATAAAATCAAGTGTGCACTGCGGAACGCCATCTGTGGCAAGGTCCACCTAACCACAGATACGTGGACCAGTAATCACGGACAGGGACGCTATATCTCCATAACTGCACACTGGGTAAATGTAGTGGCGGCTGGGCCCCAGGCGGAGAGCTGTTTGGCGCACGTCCTTCCGCCCGCCAAGGATCGCAGGGCAACATTCTTTGCCTCCTGTTGCCTCCTCCTCCTACTCGGCTTCCTCTTCTTCCACCTGCTCATCCAGTCAGCCACACACCTTCACCACCATCTTCAACACAGTCCGGGGTAAACGTCAGCAGGCCATTCTGAAACTCATATGTTTGAGGGACAGGCCCCACACTGCGCAGGAGTTGTGGCGGGGTATTGAACAACAGACCGATGAGTGGTTTCTGCCGGTGAGCCTCAAGCCCGGCCTGGTGGTGTGCGATAATGGGCGAAATCTCGTCGCAGCTCTGGGACTAGCTGGTTTGACGCACATCCCTTGCCTGGCGCATGTGCTGAATTTGGTGGTGCAGAAGTTCATTTACAACTACCCCGACATGTCAGAGCTGCTGCATAAAGTGTGGGCCGTCTGTGCGCGATTCCGGCGTTCACATCCTGCCGCTGCTCGCAAGTCTGCGCTACAGCGTAACTTCGGCCTTCCCGCTCACCGCCTCATATGCGACATGCCCACCAGGTGGAACTCCACCTTGCACATGCTGGACAGACTGTGCGAGCAGCAGCAGGCCATAGTGGAGTTTCAGCTGCAGCACGCACGGGTCAGTCGCACTGCGGAACAGCACCACTTCACCACCAATGACTGGGCCTCCATGCGAGACCTGTGTGCCCTGTTGCGCTGTTTCGAGTACTCCACCAACATGGCCAGTGGCGACGACGCCGTTATCAGCGTTACAATACCACTTCTATGTCTCCTTAAGAAAACAATTAGGGCGATGATGGAAGAGGAGGTGGCCCAGGAGGAGGAGGAGGAGGAAGAGGGGTCATTTTTAGCACTTTCAGGCCAGTCTCTTCGAAGTGACTCAGAGGGAGTTTTTTTGCAACAGCAGAGGCCAGGTACAAATGTGGCCAGACAGGGCCCACTACTGGAGGATGAGGATGAGGAGGAGGTGGAGGAGGATGAGGATGAAGCATGTTCACAGCGGGGTGGCACCCAAAGCAGCTCGGGCCCATCACTGGTGCGTGGCTGGGGGGAAACGCAGGAAGATGACGATACGCCTCCCACAGAGGACAGCTTGTCTTTACCTCTGGGCAGCGTGGCACACATGAGCGACTACATGCTTCAGTGCCTGCGCAACGACAGCAGAGTTGCCCACATTTTAACGTGTGCGGACTACTGGGTTGCCACCCTGCTGGATCCCCGGTACAAAGACAATGTGCCCACCTTACTTCCTGCACTGGAGCGTGATAGGAAGATGCGCGAGTACAAGCGCACGTTGGTAGACGCGCTACTGAGAGCATTCCCAAATGTCACAGGGGAACAAGTGGAAGCCCAAGGCGAAGGCAGAGGAGGAGCAAGAGGTCGCCAACGCAGCTGTGTCACGGCCAGCTCCTCTGAGGGCAGGGTTAGCATGGCAGAGATGTGGAAAAGTTTTGTCACCACGCCACAGCTAACTGCACCACCACCTGATACAGAACGTGTTAGCAGGAGGCAACATTTCACTAACATGGTGGAACAGTACGTGTGCACACCCCTCCACGTACTGACTGATGGTTCGGCCCCATTCAACTTCTGGGTCTCCAAATTGTCCACGTGGCCAGAGCTAGCCTTTTATGCCTTGGAGGTGCTGGCCTGCCCGGCGGCCAGCGTTTTGTCTGAACGTGTATTCAGCACGGCAGGGGGCGTCATTACAGACAAACGCAGCCGCCTGTCTACAGCCAATGTGGACAAGCTGACGTTCATAAAAATGAACCAGGCATGGATCCCACAGGACCTGTCCATCCCTTGTGCAAATTAGACATTAACTACCTCCCCTTAACCATATATTATTGTACTCCAGGGTACTTCCTCATTCAATCCTCTTTTTATTTTCATTTTACCATTATATTGCGGGGCAACCCAAAGTTGAATGAACCTCTCCTCTGTCTGGGTGCCGGGGCCTAAACATATCTGACAATGGCCTGTTCCAGTGTTGGGTGACATGAAGCATGATTCTCTGCTATGACATGAAGCCTGAATCTCTGCTATGGGACCTCTCTCCTCTGTCTGGGTGCCGGGGCCTAAAAATATCTGACAATGGCCTGTTCCAGTGGTGGGTGACATGAAGCCTGATTATCTGCTATGACATGAAGCCTGAATCTCTGCTATGGGACCTCTCTCCTCTGTCTGGGTGCCGGGGCCTAAAAACATCTGACAATGGCCTGTTCCAGTGGTGGGTGACATGAAGCCTGATTCTCTGCTATGACATGAAGCCTGATTCTCTGCTATGGGACCTCTCTCCTCTGTCTGGGTGCCGGGGCCTAAAAATATCTGACAATGGCCTGTTCCGGTGGTGGGTGACATGAAGCCTGATTCTCTGCTATGACATGAAGCCTGAATCTCTGCTATGGGACCTCTCTCCTCTGTCTGGGTGCCGGGGCCTAAAAATATCTGACAGTGGCCTGTTCCGGTGGTGGGTGACATGAAGCCTGATTCTCTGCTATGACATGAAGCCTGAATCTCTGCTATAGGACCTCTCTCCTCTGTCTGGGTGCCGGGGCCTAAAAATATCTGACAGTGGCCTGTTCCAGTGTTGGGTGACATGAAGCATGATTCTCTGCTATGACATGAAGCCTGAATCTCTGCTATGGGACCTCTCTCCTCTGTCTGGGTGCCGGGGCCGAAAAATATCTGACAATGGCCTGTTCCAGTTGTGGGTGACATGAAGCCTGATTCTCTGCTATGACATGAAGCCTGAATCTCTGCTATGGGACCTCTCTCCTCTGTCTGGGTGCCGGGGCCTAAAAATATCTAACAATGGCCTGTTCCAGTGGTGGGTGACATGAAGCCTGATTCTCTGCTATGACATGAAGCCTGATTCTCTGCTATGGGTCCTCTCTCCTCTGTCTGGGTGCCGGGGCCTAAACATATCTGACAGTAGCCTGTTCCAGTGTTGAGTGACATGAAGCCTGATTCTCTGCTATGACATGAAGCCTGATTCTCTGCTATGACATGAAGCCTGATTCTCTGCTATGGGACCTCTCTCTAATTGATATTGGTTAATTTTTATTTATTTTATTTTTATTTTTATTCATTTCCCTATCCACATTTGTTTGCAGGGGATTTACCTACAGTTTGCTGCCTTTTGCAGCCCTCTAGCCCTTTCCTGGGCTGTTTTACAGCCTTTTTAGTGCCGAATATTTTGGCATTCCTGGGAAGTTCGGCTGAACTTCTCGAACCTGAACATCCAGGTGTTCGCTCAACTCTACTCATGTACAAACACTGACAGATTATTCAGAAAAGTTATCAATATGTATCCTTGTAAACATACTATAGAAAGTATATACTGTATGAATTACAGAACTGTGTATATACAGTACTGTATTTACAGGATGTGTGGAAATACATATATACCAGGTGCCTCATTAATGCTGGCTCCATTAAAATATATCAACCATCAAAACATATAAAACTAAACATTCTTTCCTGTATATTTACTTGTATATAAAGTGCAAGTGCTGCCAAAAATTACAAGGAAGAGGTACTCCGATACATCCTGTATATCACATAATGGAGGGCCTCATTCACATTGTGGTACAATAGTTAAGGTAGTGGGATTCCTACACTCATAAAGCCTATGCATTAAATGAAAGGGCTGCCAAAAATTACAAGGAACTGGCACTCCAAAACACCCTTTGCTACACATAAAGGAGGGCATCATACACACCCTTGAAAAATTATGATTGATGGCCTGCTGGTGACCCTCAAAAACATTTGGAGCAAGGGCCTGCTGATCTGACCATCTAAAACATTAGGGGCGAGGTCCTGCTGCTGCATTGGTGTCTCTAGATAACCTTTGGGCGATTTCACGTCTCTGTGACGGCGACGATCCATTCGGATGTCTGCCCTATCAACTTTCGATGTTCTTTTCTGCGCCTACCATGGTAATCACAGGTAACGGGAAATCAGGGTTCGATGCCGGAGAGGGAGCCTAAGAAACGGCTACCACATCCAAGGTCGATAGCTGAAATCTGATTGGCTGCTGTTGCCTTGCCCCTCATTTTTCCTAATTGTAAACCACCCAGAGAGGGCCGGTCAAGTTATTAAAGCACAAGCGTCCAAGGAAGGCAGCAGGCGCACAGCAATTACCCACTCCCGACTCGGGGAGATAGTGACGATAAATAACAAGAGGCCCTGTTATTGGAATGAGTACACTTTCCGTTAACGAGGATCTATTGAAGGGCAAGTCTGGTGCCAGCAGCCGACTTGCTCCCGGACTGCATAAGAATCACCCAGTGTGCCGTCATGGTGAGGATTGTGTTGACCAGACTCTTGGCTACTAAGACTGGACTTGTAGGTGAGGGCTTGCTGCCGTTTTGTTGACTCTAGATAACTTCTAGGCGATCGAACGTCCCCGTGACGGCGACGATCCATTTGGATGTCTGCCCTATCAACTTTACGGTAAATTTTCAACAAGGACCTCTGGTATAGCGCCATTTTGCTTGTCCACTCCACCAGAGGAATGAGAGATAAAAAGTTCTCTTTGTAGCGGGGGTCGAGAAGGGTGAATAACCAGTAATCCGTGTTGTCTAAAATGTGTATAACGCGTGGGTCGTGGGAAAGGCAGCCTAACATGAAGTCAGCCATGTGTGCCAGAATACCAACAGGCAAGACTTCACTGTTGCCATCAGAAGGTGAGCTGACCCTGTAAAAGATTGTAGGTGAGGGCCGGCAGGTAAGCTGACCGTGTAAAACATTATATGCGAGGGCCTGCAGTTGAGCTGACACTGTAAAACATTATATGCGAGGGCATTATATACGACGAATAAGATTGTTGATATGATGTAAGAGGAGGATGAGAAAAGGAAGATTTAACCATATACCCTTTTTTGTGGTGGAAGGGGTGCATGGGAATACAGTCTATTAACTATATTAAAAACCACACATGCAAAGTGCCTTTGTTCATATGATTTCCTCTGGTGGAGTCGAGAAGTCTGGGGCAATCCAGACCTTGTTCATATTTATAAGAACAGTCAACCTGTCAGCATTTTTAGTTGACAAACGGATACGCTTATCTGCTATAATGCCACCAGCAGCACTAAATACCCGCTCAGACAAAACGCTGGTCGCAGGGCAGGCCAGCACCTCCAAGGCATAGAACGCCAGTTTGTGCCACGTGTCCAGCTTGGACATCCAGTAGTTGTAAGGCACTGAGGACGCTGACATGGTCTGCTATGTACTCCTTCACTATCTTCCAAAACTTTTCCCTCCTTGTGACATTAGGCCGCGCATCAGGGTGAGGGTGTACTGCTGGTGTTGTTCTTAATTGTGAGCAGCGAGCCTTTTGTAGTGTACGGGGACTGTAATGCCCGTCACTACAAAAGTGTTACTTGGTGTGCTGTCGTCCCTCCTTGGTCATGGGAAGTTGGTATATGTCCGTTTTATAAAATGTCATGTAATGTAATGCTATGTATTTCCCTATTGCTGTGAAACTTGCATGTACAGGCCTGCTAGGGGTGTCATTCCAGCTTCTAGTCGCTAGAGGGAGCTAGGGAGCCCTAGTTTATATAAGGCCCAGTCAGGGAAGTGAAGGGGAGACGGAGTCTAGTGTCTGTAGTCTACAGTTGGAGATTAGACAATGTCAGAAACCAGTCCAGGCCTGAAGCCTGCCTTCAGGAGAAGGTCTCCCTCCTGAATTCCCTTATGCAGAAACAGGAATACTGAAGTTAAAGAGCCTGAGGAAGCTGAGAGCGAGACAGAGGCAAAGATCAAAGGGAGCAAGAGGTACTCAAGAGAACAGAGGAGGTACTCTATAAAGCTAAAACCAAGGATATAAAGCCAGAGCTAGGTTATTGGGCCTTGGAGAAGATTTGCTATATTCCAGGATCAGTCAGAGATAGAGTGCAAGCTCCTGTACTGCAAGTCCTGTGGTTAACACTCTGTAATCACCTTGCTCAATCTGTATTGCCTGCATCAACCGTATTGCAAAATCGACTGTATGCCAAGGAACTGCGATTCCATTATCGTCTCTATGAAACCTACTAAAGTTGGAGTTCTGCTTTAACCTCACGGTGTTCCTCATTTATTCCTGCTATCCGCAAACGGCGTGCCACCGTTTAATTGGCACTGGCGTCACAAACTATTTCTTACCATCACCTGCCTATGCAGAGAGTCAGCCGTCTCAGGTTAGTGTCATTGCACTACTACCCCCAGAAACTCTATTACACACAACTTGAGTACGCTGCACCTCTCTTTTGGCGTCACGAACAGGATACGCACGCTTTCTAGTGCAAGAAGCGTGAACTTTGTGCCTTATACAGTTGCCCTGTGACCAAAGTGACAAATTGCCTGTTTTATTAAAGTGGACTTTGTGGACTGAAAAACATACCCAAAGTGTACCTAAAACTTCTAAAAAGCGCTGTGCAGTGTTGCGCTACCAAAAGGAAGAAAATCGCCACATTGGAGTGTGGTTTTGTGGACTTTTTACAATCCTGCTTGCTGTCAGTGAATAGACAGCGTTTCTTGCTAAAGATGGCCGCTGAGCTTGCTGAAATAACTGCTGCGTCATCTTCATCCCGAAAAAGCGGGAAAAATTGGCGCCTTTCCGAGGAAATAGCGGGAAGGAGTTCAAGGTCAGGCGCCACTGCTTATCTGGACATTTGCATGTCTGCCAGCATGGACACCGCCTTCCATATACTGGAATACCTGGGGGGCGGCCTCCCAGTGCAATGGGAGGAGCTGGCAGCTCTAATTGACGCGACCCTATCGCTCTCCTCAGAAGGATCGAGCATGTTGGAAAGTGCACAGAGCGTTGCTGCAGCGTCCGCGCCTGACATACCAGAGATGACTGATATTGGTGTAGAGCCAGAGGAGGCTCCACCGGCCTACTCTCCGGGACCGGAGAAACCCGCCTGCCGCCCAAGGGAGAAAGAACCAGAGCCCTGCTATGGCTCGTGGAGAGACTTTTTTCAGCCCTCTTTCAAATGGTCCTCACTAATGGCGGAGATCCGGGAGGCCGCTATAAAGCGGAATACCAAGACCAAAATCGTTTATGAAGAATTGACTAAAACCATCCATGAAAAGCACACTAACACCCAACCCCGCCTGGAAAGGAGGAAGGGAGTGGTGGTGTCCTTCGACAAAATCCGTGGCTACGGGTTTATCCAAGACTATCTGACTGGCAGAGACCTATATGTGAATAGAAGGTCTGTCAAAAGAGACTACCTCCCTTCTTATCAGCACAGCCTCCGTGAGGGAGAGGAAGTGGAGTACACCCCTGCCGAGAGCCTGCGAGGCCCGTATGCGACTGCTGTGACCCGTCCCAAGCGAGAACCTGAGGACTGGGAGGCAGAAGAAGAAGAAGACTACTCTGGCTGCGAGCGGGAACCGGAACGCTCTCCAGAGCCGGCCCATCACGCCTTTCAGGAGCGGAGCTCCTTCATTGGGCCTAACGTCTTCTGGCAGCCAACCGTGTTGGAGAAATGGGTGAGCCCCTATCCGTCCCCCGAGCTGCCTCGTCGGGAGAAGACCATACAAGATATGGAAAACTTGAAAGGACTTCATGCTACCTTGGAGAACATCCGGAAGGGTCGGAGACCCGATGCATCACCAGAACCTACAGAGGCCGAGTCCGAGCCGTCATTCCCTGTACCTGCGCCGGCGGCGCCAGCGGATGACCGCGACTCTGACACGGAGAGCATCGGTGAGCAGATTGTCCGGCTGGAGGAGAAGTTGCGGGAGCTGCGCAAGATCGCGACCGCCAGGATCCAGACGCCGCCAAAGAAGAACGAGGTAAGGGTGCCTGTCACCACCCGTAGACCACCTTCTGCTGCCACAGCTCCGTCAGTGCCCCAAAAGAGACCCCCGGTTGTTGTGAATAGCTGCGCAGAGCCCACCGGACCGCTTGAGACGGCGGTAACCACTCCGTTCCATCCCACCATTATCATGCCGGGACCGGTACGGTCCACCCAAGGGTTTACCCCTAGGCCCATGGGGCCAATACCTATTAGGGGCCCCTTTACTCTGCAGCTGCCCCCTAATACCGTTATGTGGGCCCATCCTCCTGTAGAGGACTACTACA
Source organism: Bufo bufo (assembly GCF_905171765.1). Classification (NCBI taxonomy): domain Eukaryota; kingdom Metazoa; phylum Chordata; class Amphibia; order Anura; family Bufonidae; genus Bufo; species Bufo bufo. Next base: position 356,363,795 of record NC_053391.1, on the reverse strand, counting down.
GGCCATACTGGCCAGCAGAGCCAAGTGGTTATGATATGCCACTATGAATCAGCCTGCTAGGCCTTTGCTTTATTTCACCGAAGAAGTATTGTGTTAACCCTTCCAGGACAGGAGTCCTATGTTCCCTGGTCCTTTGTTGCGGCTGCCAGTTCATCCACGGCTCAGTGGTAGGTGTTGGCCACTGAAGTAATAAAGCCAACAAAGCCACGTTTGTTTCCAGGACCTCCTGCCTGCTTTTGCTACCCCACGCCAAGTTGTGCCTGTTCCTGAGTTGCACCTTTTACCCTTCACCCCCTTTTCAGGTTGATCAGGGGTATTACAGCACATGCCTTTGCTGTCCTTTTTTTTTGTGCAACTTGATACTAAGGAACCGTGCCCGGAGACAGACTCAAAAGAACCTGAGCCTCTGAGATTTTTGCTCTTTTAAAGTGAATGTGCCCAGAGATGGACTCCACCGCATGAGAGCCTCTGTGATTTATTAGGAAAATAACCTGGGTACGGACTCATGTTTGTTCTTTGAGCCTCCAAGAACTTTTATACTATTTTATCTATTGTGCTGTTCTATTATGGACTTATTCATTGTCATGGACTATCCTGGTTATAATGTTACGCTGTGCCAGGTCAGCGCCCCAGTTCCATTCACTATCCTGAGAGAAGAGAACGACGCCCCTTGTCACCACCCTTCACTTTTGCCAATTGGACCTGATGTGAATGTAAATGCAGATGGATTACATACAGTATATGTATGCCTGCATGTCTCTTTTTTCTGTTTCAGGTAGAGATTCCAGTTGGGCGAGCCCTGATGGAGTACGAGGTCGTACTCAGCTTAAAGCAGTGGGGTATGTAGTGTACGGGGACTGTAATGCCCGTCACTACAAAAGTGTTACTTGGTGTGCTGTCGTCCCTCCTTGGTCATGGGAAGTTGGTATATGTCCGTTTTATAAAATGTCATGTAATGTAATGCTATGTATTTCCCTATTGCTGTGAAACTTGCATGTACAGGCCTGCTAGGGGTGTCATTCCAGCTTCTAGTCGCTAGAGGGAGCTAGGGAGCCCTAGTTTATATAAGGCCCAGTCAGGGAAGTGAAGGGGAGACGGAGTCTAGTGTCTGTAGTCTACAGTTGGAGATTAGACAATGTCAGAAACCAGTCCAGGCCTGAAGCCTGCCTTCAGGAGAAGGTCTCCCTCCTGAATTCCCTTATGCAGAAACAGGAATACTGAAGTTAAAGAGCCTGAGGAAGCTGAGAGCGAGACAGAGGCAAAGATCAAAGGGAGCAAGAGGTACTCAAGAGAACAGAGGAGGTACTCTATAAAGCTAAAACCAAGGATATAAAGCCAGAGCTAGGTTATTGGGCCTTGGAGAAGATTTGCTATATTCCAGGATCAGTCAGAGATAGAGTGCAAGCTCCTGTACTGCAAGTCCTGTGGTTAACACTCTGTAATCACCTTGCTCAATCTGTATTGCCTGCATCAACCGTATTGCAAAATCGACTGTATGCCAAGGAACTGCGATTCCATTATCGTCTCTATGAAACCTACTAAAGTTGGAGTTCTGCTTTAACCTCACGGTGTTCCTCATTTATTCCTGCTATCCGCAAACGGCGTGCCACCGTTTAATTGGCACTGGCGTCACGAACAATTTCTTACCATCACCTGCCTATGCAGAGAGTCAGCCGTCTCAGGTTAGTGTCATTGCACTACTACCCCCAGAAACTCTATTACACACAACTTGAGTACGCTGCACTTTGAGTAGACACAGAAGTGGGATGGTTACGCTGATAATAGCGTTATCGCCGCTCACCATCTGTGTTGATTCCTCAAAGTTCCATGCCCACTCCTCGCTTCTGATTAGCAGAAGCTGACTGGAAAGGCGACGACCATGTTGCAGCTGGTATTCCACTACTGCCCTCTGCTGCTCACAAAGCCTGGCCAACATGTGGAACGTCGAGGTACAGCGCGTGCTCACATCGCACAACAGCCGGTCAGTTGGCAAGTTAAAGCGCTGCTGCAGCGTTGACAGACCAGCTGAAGCTGTCGATGACTTGCTGAAATGTGCACGCACACGGCACATCTTCACCAGTAGCTCAGGCAAATTGGGGTAGGTTTTGAGAAACCGCTGAACCACTACGTTTAAGACGTGGGCTAGGCATGGGATGCCACCAAGTTACGGCCATTATCACACACAACCATGCCTGGTTGTAGGTTGAGTGGCAAGAGCCACAGCTCAGTCTGGTCTTTAATCCCCTGCAACAGCTCTGCGGCGGTGTGCTGTTTGTTCCCTAAGCATCAGAGGCGTAGCTAAAAGCTCATGGGCCCTGGTGCAAGAGTTCAGCTTGGACCCCCCCCCCCCCCCCTTCCCTCATTGCTTTATGGCAAGGGAGCCTATGCCAAATTCTCAACCTAACCCATTCCCTCCAGTCCTACTGTTAAAGGGGTTGTCCTCTATTTACTACTGATGACCTAGCCTCAAGACAGGTCATCAAAATCAGAGTGGCAGGGGTCTCCCGGCACCCCGGCTGATCAGCTGGTTTGAGGAGAGGGCAGCGCTCATATGAGAGCTGCTTTCTCTGCTCTGTTTACCTGCTCGCTGCAGCAATTGCAATGATGAGCAGGTAAACAAAGCAGAGAAGGCAGCGCTCGTACGGGAAAAAAAGCAGACAACCCCTTTAAAGACATACTTGGAAAACATTACATACAGCGCTACAGAACATACAGGGTAATACAGCGCCACATATGTACCTCTTACATCCAGTGGTGTCTCCTCTCTGATGTAGATATTCTCTTTTCTCATCTTCTCCTTTCAGACCAGACCGCCATGGTGACTTCTTTTAGCCGCGTCTCGTCCCTGCAGAGTTTAATAAACAGACATCTTACTTTCCTACTTTTGCCCCATCCTCCTCACCTCAACACCCCATCCTGCCCCCCCCCCCCCAATACTATACTGCAGAAACAGTCCCCCTGAAAATACTGGTACCATACAGATAGCGTGCCAGTACTAAAAAATACCCCCTTACCTTTCAGATCAGACCCCCATATCAAACCCCAGATGAGACCCCATCTCAAACCAGACCTCCTTTAGACCTCTGTCAGACCCCATATCAGACTCGCCTTAGACCTCCATGTCAGACCCAGCCCCAATATCAGAGCTCAGATAAGACCCCCATTAGACCTCTAAACCCCCATTAGACCTCAGACCAGACCTCTAGACCCCCATTAGACCTCCAACCCCCAATTTCTGACCCCCATTAAACGTCCAGACCCCCAATCATCTGATTAGACCTCCAGACCCCCAATCAGACCCCCATTAGACCTCTCCACACCCCCATTATATCTCTCTAGACCCCCAGTCAGACCCCTAATCAGACCTTTCAGACCCCGAATAAGACCCTTCAGACCCCCAACCACACCTTTCAGGCCCCCATATCATACCTCCAGTCCCCCCCATTAGACCCATCAGACCCCATATCATACCTCCAGTCCCCCCATTAGACCCTTCAGACCCCCATATCATACCTCCAGTCCCCCCATTAGACCCTTCAGATCCCCATATCAGACCTCTAGTCCCCCCATTAGACCCTCCAGACCCACAGTCTCCCCCCATTAGACCCTTCAGACCCCCATATCAGACCTCAGATCAGACTAAAATAATAAAATAACTTACCTGTCCTGCTGCCACTCTCTCTGTCCTGGCTCTCTTCTTAGGGCCCGCACTGCAGTCACCTGACTGCCTGCAGCGTAGGGTCAGAGTGCGCTCTGTACGTCCTGACGCTGCAAGCAGCCAGGACAGAGCAGCGTGGGACCTGAGAAGAGTGAGCAGGAGGAGGGGGTAAGTACGGCGCTCACATCGCTTCTCTCCCTGCCTCCTGCATACTAGTGAGCGCTTCCATAATGGAAGCGCTCACTAGGATTCTCTTTATAAGATGCAGTCCATCTTATAAAGGGAAAATACAGTGCCACTGGCAAGCGGGGCCCTCTGGACCCCCCTGGCTTGGGGGCCCGGTCGCAGCTGCGACCGCTGCGACCCCTATAGCTACGCCACTGCTAAGCATATCAGCTTCAGCACGGCCTGTTGACGCTTACCCACTGCAGTGCTACACTGCTTCCAGCTACCGACTGATGGCTGACTGGTGCTGCACGTGGATAATTCAGAGGTGGAAGTGGAGGAGGAGGCGGAGAAGAAGAAGTGGGGGTTGGAGCCACTAACGTTGGTGGAATTAAGGCCCACAATCCTCGGCGTCGGTAGCACCTGTGCCATCGCAGGGTAGGACTCGCTCCTGGCCTCCACAATGTTTACGCAGTGTGCTGTCATGGAAATGTAGCGTCCCTGGCCAAATGCACTTGTCCATGTGCCCGTGGTTAAGTGGACCTTCCCAGTAACTGTGTTGGTCAGGGGACGTATGACGTTTCGGGACACATGTTGGTGTAAGGCAGGCACGGAACATCTTGAAAAATAGTGGCGGCTGGGGACAGAGTACCATTTGACGGCTATCAACATCAGGCTGCAGAAGGCCTCAGTGTCCACAAGCCTAAATGGCAATATCTCCAGGGCCAGTAATTTTGAAAGGTGTGCATTTAGTGCTATGGCCTGTGGGTGTTTGGCTGGGTATTTGTGCTTGCGTTCAAATGCCTGGGGTAATAACATGCTGCGCTGGGACAGGGAAGTGGATGTGGTCGCTGATGGTGCTTGCAAAAGTCCAGGTGCAGGGCGGGAGGCATCCTCGCCTGTGCCTTTGACAGGCGATTGACCAGCACGTACCATAGGGGAAGAGGAGGCAGTGGGGTGACCCGCAGACACAGATTGTGGACCCAGGCGTTCGTCCCACTTATTGCGGTGCTTGGATGCCATGTGGCAGGTCATGCTGGTGGTGGAGGTGGTGAGGTTGCTAGTGTTCACGCCCCGGCTCATTTTAGTGTGGCACAGAATGAAAACTACTATTCTTTTGTCATCCGCACTTTACTCAAAAAAGCGCCATATGTGAAACAGTTGCAGGCCTGTTTAGTGTGGCCAGCCTTCTCCCTTTTGCCACCACACTGCGTCTTCCAGCCTGTTGCGGTGCTGCAGATACCTCCCCCTCTGTACTGCTGTCCTCGCTCGGCTTTCCACCTTCCCAGGTTGGGTCAGTGACCTCATTGTCTACCACATCCTCTTCCACTTCCTCACTCTGATCATCCTCTTGATTACTTGACCTAACCACAACCTCAGTGATTGACAACTGTGTCTCATCCTCTTCATCAACCTCGTGAGACAGTAATTGCAATTGACTCATTGGCAACTGTGTCTCATCATCATCCACCTCATTAAACACTAATTGCCGTTCAAGACCGTCATGTTCTTGTGACTGTGGATGCTCAAGAGGTTGGGAATAAGGGCACAAGATCTCATGTCCCTCTTCAAGCATGCTTGGCGAGAGGGCCAAATCAAGTAATGGTGATGAAAAGAACTCCTCGGAATTTCCGAGTGTGGGATCATTTGTTTGGCCAGACTGTAAATTGTGGGAGAAAGGAGGATCAGGGTGAGGATTCTGTTGACCAGACTCTTGGCTACTGAGACTGGACTTGGTGGAAGACAGGGTGGTGCTTAACCGACTGGAAGCATTATCTGCTGCAATCGAACCGACCACCTGGTTGCACTGGTCTGACTTCAACAGTTTTGTCCTGCGACGTCCTGCAAACTGGGACACGAAGATAGGTATCGTGGATGATTGTTTTTCTTGTGCTCTGGCAGCAGGCACAGTTTCAACGCGCCCAGGGCCATGGCCTCTGCGTCAACCATCAACATCACGGCCACTTCCCGTCCCTTAACTTTCGCCTTCTTCATATTAAATGTTATATGTATGCTTGACACACAAGATGTGGCACGGATGTCACGGTTCACAGCAAGCACAGTACATGGAAAAAGTACGTAAAAGTATAGGGAAAGGAAAATAGATTTCACTTATATTTTTCCTATCTCTGGCCCTGACACACAGAAGGTATTGCACAGATGTCACAAGTCACTGCAGACACCCTCTATAGAAAAAGTATTGAAAATAATGGAAAAAAATATACTAGTTTACACTTATTTTTTCCTATCTCTGGCCCTGACACACTGAAGGTATTGCATAGATGTCACAAGTCACTGCAGACACCTTCTATAGAAAAAGTATTGAAAATGATGGAAAAAATATACTAGTTTGCACTTATATTTTTTCATATATCTGGCCCTGACACACAGAAGGTATTGGACAGATGTCACAAATCACTGCAGACATCCTCAATAGAAACAGTATTGAAAATGATGGGAAAAAATTGATGGCTATATTATATTGCTGCCACCACACGCAATAGTCCTTAAAAGGACTTTTGGGTCTTTGAAACGTTTTTCAACTAAATAGATTGCGAATCTTGCGATCCCACTCCCTACACTATCTGTCCCTTCCTAAGCGCAGCTCTCCCTGACTACAACTGAGCAGAACATGCGTCATCGGGTGCTATATAGCACCCGATGATGTGTTTTCCGGCCAGCCAATCACAGTAATGCCAGTAGCCAACATGGCTACTGGCATTACAGTGAGGGCAGTACTTACCTGCATGTTTATTGGCTGCATAGCAGCGGCGATACGTGCGGGGAGGAGACTTGAGCATGGCGCTAGAGTACATGCGGTATAGCATAGCGATGCTCGAGCCAAACAGCAGTTCAGCCGAGCATGCTCGCTCAACACTAGTTCTAAAGCATTTTTTTGCATGTATTAGTGGCACAAAAAGTATTTGCAGTTGTGTGGTGAAGTGAGAAAATTACAGCCCTTTTTGGCTTGGTTCAGTGGCAAAAAATATATATATTTGCCGTTCAGTGTTGCAGTTATATGTTCTAAAGCCTTTTATGGCATGTATAAGTGGAAAAACGTAAGGGCCTATTTGCCGTTCAGCGGTGCAATGATATGTTCTAAAGCCTTGTTTGGCTTGCATTAGTGGAAAAAAAAGGGCTTATTAGCCATTCTGTGGTGAAATGAGAAAATTACAGACTTTTTTGGGGTGTTTTAATTTTCTTTTTATTTATTTATTTGATCTAACAGTATGTCAGACAGAGAAGTGCCAGGCCCTTCACAGGGGAGTGGCAGAGGCCTAAATGTTTCTGGCGCAGGCACAGGTAGCAGTAGAGTAAGGGGGCGTGTCAGCAGGAGTCGCAGTGAGAGGCCTGAGCTCCCGATGTCATCTAGCGGTCGAGTCTTGACCAGGCAGCAACCCAGCGGTTCTTGAATGGTTGATTCGGTCATCCACTTCGTCCCAAGTGACATCAGACACCCCCAGCAAAGAATCGGTGGGTTTGTCAGACAAAACTAGAGTTGAGCGGACACCTCGATGTTCGGGTTCGGCAGAACTTCACAAAAAAGTTTGAGTTCGGGACCCGAACTTGACCCCAGACCCGAACCTCAGTGAAGCCAATGGGGACCTGAACTTTGGAGCACTAAAATGGCTCTAAAAAGGGCATGAGGGCTGCAAATGGCAGCAAAATGTGGTTAAGAGCATGACAAGTGCTCTGCAAACAAATGTGGATAGAGAGATGACTTTAAATAACATAAAATACGTAAAAATAAAAAAAAATAATCTTGATCTAGGAGGACGAGGTCCATATGGAATAGGAGGTTGAGGAGGCAGTGGATGTGGCGGTGTAGGTGGAAGCGGCGGTGGAGGAGGAGGAGGTAGCCTACACTGTTTTTTGGTTAAAATTTTTTATTTTTTGTTTAAATTAGGGTACACCCCAAAACATTGGGAAATATAACCGGTGATAACCCATCCAGTCGTGCTAAACGCTCAGACATCACACTGGCTGCAGGGCAGGCCAGCACCTCCAAAGCGTAAGGGGCAAGCTCAGGCCATGTGCCCAATTTGGTGACCCATAAGTTGAAGGGGGCAGACCCATCAGTCAGTACGTGTAGGCGTGTGCACACATACTGCCCCACCATGTCGCACGTCCCCGTGATGTTCACGATCAAATTGGATATCTTCTCTATCAACTTTATATGTTCTTTTCTGCGCCTACCATGTTGATCACGGTTAGCGGCAAATCAGGGTTCCAAGCCGGAGAGGGAGCATGAGAAAGGGATACTACATCCAAGGGAGGTCAATGGATGAAATTCAATTTGATAGAGCGGAAATGTGGGACAAAATATTGAAGCAGAAGCTTCTAAGTTAAGGAGGGGGCGCACAGCAATTACCCACTCCCGACTCGGGTAGGTAGTGACGATAAATAACAATACAGGACTCTTAAGAGGCCCTGTTATTGGAATGATTATAAAAAAATTATAGGGAATGTCACTGGGGTATTTTGGATTTGGAAACGTTAGACAGGAGAGGCCCTGATGCTGCTTTGTTGACTATAGATAACTTCTGCCTGATCGCACGTCCCCGATCCATTTGGATATCTTCTCTATCTATTTTCGATGTTCTTTTCTGCGCCTACCATGTTGATCACGGTTATCGGCAAATCAGGGTTCCACGCCGGAGAGGGAGCATGAGAAAGAGATACCACATCCAAGGGAGGTCAATTGATGAAATTAAATGTTGATCGAGCGGAAAAGTGGGACAAATTAAAGAAGAATTTTTTAAATTTAATTCCCTGTCACCTATGCAGAGCAGGGGTCTACTGTGCCCCACTGTCAGGTGGGAATGCCACCAGCAGCGTGTCTACCAGCGTGCGCATGTACTCGAGCATCTTACGATCACGCTCCAGTGACGGAATTAAGGACAGTACGTTATTCTTGTAATGGGGATCCAGCAGCGTGGCGACCCAGTAATCAGCACAAGTTAGAATGTGGGCAACTTGGCGGTCGTTGCAGAGACACTGCAGCATGTAATCGCTTATGTGTGCCAGGCTGCCCAGAGGCAACGACAAGCTGTCCTCTGTGGGAGGTGTATCGTCTGTGTCCTCTGTATCCCCCCAGCCACACAACAGTGATGGCCATGAGCTGGTTTGGGTGCCACCCTGCTGTGAAAATGGTTCCTCCTGCTCCATCTCCTCATCCTCCACCTCATCATCCTCCAGAACTGTGCCCTAGCTTGACAATCGTGTACCTGGCACTTGTGGGTGCAGGAACCCACCCTCGGAGCCACTTGTGAATGACTGGCCGAAAAACCCTATGAAATGATCCCTCTTCCTCCTCCTCCTCCTGTGTCACATCCTCTTCCATCATCGCCAGCAGCGTTTTTTCAAGGAGGCATAGAAGTGCGATAGTAACGCTGAGAACTGCGTTATCGGCACTGGCCATGTTGGTGGAGTACTTGAAACAGCGCAACAAGGAACACAGGTCTCGCATGGAGGCCCAGTCATTGGTGGTGAAGTGGTGCTGTTCCGCAGAGCGACTCACCCATGCGTGCTGCAGCTGAAACTCCACTATCGCCTGCTGCTGCTCGCACAGTCTGGCTAGCATGTGCAAGGTGGAGTTCCTCCTTGTGGGCACGTCGCATATGAGGCGGTGAGCGGGAAGGCCGAAGATACGCTGTAGAGCAGACAGCCGAGCGGCGGCAGGATGAGAACGCCGGAAGCGCGCACAGACGGCCCGCACTTTATGCAGCAGCACTGATATGTCGGGGTAGTTGTGAATGAATTTCTGCACCACCAAATTCAGCACATTCGCCAGGAAAGGGATGTGCGTCAAACCGGCTAGTTCCAGAGCTGCAACGAGATTTTGCCCATTATCGCACACCACCAGGCCTGTTGGTCTGTTGTTCTATACCCCGCCACAACTCCTGCGTGGTGTGGGGCCTGTCCCCCAAACACATCAGTTTCAGAACGGCCTGCTGGAGTTTACCCCTGGCTGTGCTGAAGTTGGTGGTGAAGGTCTGTCGCTGACCGGATGAGGAGGTGGTAGAAGAGAAGGAGGAACCTGAGTAGGAAGAGGAGGCAACAGGAGGCAAAGAATGATGCTCTGCGATCCTTGGCGGCGGAAGGACGTGCGCCAAACAGCTCTCCGCCTGGGGCTCAGCCGCCACTACATTTACCCAGTGTGCAGTTAGGGAGATATAGCGTCCCTGGCCGTGCTTACTGGTCCACGTATCTGTGGTTAGGTGGACCTTGCGACAGATGGCGTTGCGCAGTGCACACTTGATTTTATCCGATACTTGGTTGTGCAGGGAGGGCACGGCTCTCCTGGAGAAGTAGTGGCGGCTGGGAATGACGTACTGTGGGACAGCAAGCGACATGAGCTGTTTGAAGCTGTCCGTCTCCACCAGCCTGAATTTCATAGGCCAGTAGTTTAGAAATGCTGGCATTCAGGGCCAGGGATCGAGGGTGGCTAGGTGAGAATTTACGCTTTCTCTCAAAGGTTTGTCAGATGGAGAGCTGAACGCTTCCGTGTGACATGGTGGAGATGCTTGGTGACGGAGGTGGTGTTGTTGGTGGCACATCCTCTGTTTGCTGGGCGGCAGGTGCCAACGTTCCTCCAGAGGCGGAGGAAGAGGCCGAGGCAGCAGCAGAAGAGGGAGCAGGAGGGGCCTGAGCCCTTTCTTGGTTTTGAAGGTGCTTACTCCACTGCAGCCCATGTCTCGCATGTAGATGCCTGGTCATGCAGGTTTTGCTAAGGTTCAGAACGTTACTGCCTCGATTCAGGCTCTTATGGCACAGCGTGCAAACCACTCGGGTCTTGTCGTCAGCACATTGTGTGAAGAAATGCCATGCCAGGGAACTCCTTGAAGCTGCCTTTGGTGTGCTCGGTCCCTGGTGACGGTGGCCAGTAGCAGGCGAACTGTTTTGGCGACGGCTGCTCTGCTTTTGCACCCTGCTCCCGCTTTTGCTACGCTGTTGGCTCGGTCTCACCACTGCCTCTTCCTCCGAACTCTGAAAGTCAGTGGCACGACCTTCATTCCATGTGGGGTCTAGGACCTCATCGTCCCCTGCATCGTCTTCCACCCAGTCTTCCTTCCTGACCTCCTTTTTCGGTCTGCATACTGCAGAAAGACGCAGCAGTTGGCACCTGTGTTTCGTCATCATCAGAGACGTGCTGAGGTGGTATTCCCATGTCCTCATCAGGAAACATAAGTGGTTGTGCATCAGTACATTCTATGTCTTCCACCCCTGGGGAAGGGCTAGGTGGATGCCCTTGGGAAACCCTGCCAGCAGAGTCTTCAAACAGCATAAGAGACTGCTGCATGACTTGAGGCTCAGACAGGTTCCCCGATATGCACGGGGGTGATGTGACAGACTGATGGGCATTAGTTTCAGCCGCCACCTGTGCGCTTTCTGCAGAAGACTGGGTTGGAGATAATGTGAACGTGCTGGATCCACTGTCGGCCACCCAATTGACTAGCGCCTGTACTTGCTCAGGCCTTACCATCCTTAGAACGGCATTAGGCCCGACCAAATATCGCTGTAGATTATGGCGGCTACTGGGACCTGAGGTAGTAGGTTCAGTAGGACGTGTAACTGTGGCAGAACGGCCACGTCCTCTCCCTGCACCAGAGGCTCCACTAACACCACCACCACGACCATGACCGCGTCCCTCATTAGATGTTTGCCTCATAGTTAGCGTTCACTAAGCAAAGTAAAAAGTGGTTAAGTCTGTTAAAAATAATTAACCGCCAATAAAAACCCTGATGTAGGGTATTGCACTCAAATTATTATTTTTTTAAACTCTATATGACAGCAGTATTTGTGGCCTAAATTTCACAATAACTTATGCACGTCTAATCCCAGATGTGCAGTATATCAGAGTTTTTTTTTAACCCCAGTAAGCAAAAAGCCGTATTTGTGGCCTAAATGTGACACTCACTTATGCACGTCTAATCCCAGATGTGCACTATATCAGAGGGTTTTTTAACCCCAGTAAGCAAAAAGCTGTATTTCTGGCCTAAATGTGACACTCACTTATGCACCTATAATCCTAGATGTGCACTATATGAAACAGATGGGTTTTTTTCACCCCAGTATGCCCCAGTAAGCAAAAAGCCGTATTTGTGGCCTAAATTTCACAGTCACTTATGCATGTCTAATCCCAGATGTACACTATATCAGAGAGTTTTTTAACCCCAGTAAGCAAAAAGCTGTATTTGTGGCCAAAATTTCACAGTGACTTATGCACGTCTAATCCCAGATGTGCAGTATATCAGAGGGTTTTTTAACCCCAGTAAGCAAAAAGCTGTATTTCTGGCCTAAATGTGACACTCACTTATGCACCTCTAATCCTAGATGTGCACTATATGAAACAGATGGTTTTTTTTTCGCCCCAGTATGCCCCAGTATGAGAAAGCCGTATTTCTGGCCTAAATTTCACAGTCACTTATGCAGCTATAATCCTAGATGTGCACTATATGAAAAAAAGGTTTTTTTTAACCCCAGTGTCTCAAAGCAGTATTTCTGGGCTTGCAGACATGCAGATATCCTGAGCTGGTCCACTATTGTTGCATAAAATGGCTGCCGATTATGTATTGATATTGACTAACTGAAGGAAAAAAGTTTGTTTTCAGTAGTAGCAAAACACAGTTGCTGTAGATCGCTGAGTAAAGAAGCAGTTCTTCATAAGATTTCTCCCTGATCTCTCCTTCACAGCAGCTGCAGCCTATCCCTACACTAATCCGAGCAGAGTGACGGGCGGCGCTACGTGACTCCAGCTTAAATAGAGGCTGGGTCACATGCTGCAGTTGGCCAATCACAGCCATGCCAATAGTAGGCATGGCTGTGATGGCCTTTTGGGGCAAGTAGAATGACGCTTGTTGATTGGCTGCTTTGCAGCCAAGCGCCATAAAAATCGCCGAACACTGAACCCGAACTTTTACGTAAATGTTCAGGTTTGGGTCCGGGTGCCGAAAACCCTAAAGTTCGGTACGAACCTGAACTTTACAGTTCGAGTTCGCTCAACTCTAGTTGTCATAGCCTCAAAAGGGCAAACAAGGCCCAATTCAAAATTAGCATTCATGGTTTTGAAGATGGATGTTAAACAAGCTCATATTGGTTTGATGATCAAGTGTCCACATTCTTTTGGCCATACCATGTATATGTTTAGTTGCTGTATTGTACATACTGTACAACTTAAAAATCGCTTGGTTACAAAGCACTATTATTATGTGAGGAAATTATGTGATGCATTTTAGGCAATAGTCATAGTAAGGCTACTTTCACACTAGCGTTCAGAGAGGATCCGTCTGGTGTCTGCACAGACGGATCCTCTCCTATAATGCAGACGTTTGGATCCGTTCAGAACGGATCTGTCTGCATTATAGTTTAGAAAAAATTCTAAGTCTGAAAGTTGTTCAGACGGATCTGTCCAGACTTTACATTGAAAGTCAATGGGGGACGGATCCGTTTGAAAATTGAGCCATATTGTGTCAACTTCAAACGGATCCGTCCCATTGACTTACATTGTAAGTCTGGACGGATCCGTTTGCCTCCGCACGGCCAGGCGGACACCTGTCCGCCTGCTGAGCGGAGGCTGAACGCTGCCAGACTGATGAATTCTGAGCGGATCCGCATCCACTCAGAATGCATTGGGGCTAGACGGATGCGTTCGGGGCTGCTTGTGAGAGCCTTCAAACGGAGCTCACAAGCGGAGCCCCGACGCTAGTGTGAAAGTAGCCTTAGAGATGAACAAACTTCTTGAAATTCGTTTTATATTCGATTCATCAAATTTTTTTATTTTTTTTTATTCTTGGCCAAATATATTCTACATTAATAAAAAAAAATCTCCAATTGGCCTAAAATTTGTTTTTTGACACTTTGACTTCTCCTAGGACTCCTACCGTTTTTTTAATATCTTGTCATTTTTTTATATCTTGTCGGGTTTTTTTTAAAATAATTTTTGCTCTTTATCCCCTCCTCCCTTTTCAGCTCTTTAAGACAATGTCAGCAATAGCAAATAATTTCAGAGTGACCCTGGCATATATAGCAATGGATAAACGCATGGTTGACAGTGTTAACAAACAGTGTGTTTAACCACCTCAGCCCCCAGTGCTTAAACACCCTGAAAGACCAGGCCACTTTTTACACTTCTGACCTACACTACTTTCACCGTTTATTGCTCGGTCATGCAACTTACCACCCAAATGAATTTTACCTCCTTTTCTTCTCACTAATAGAGCTTTCATTTGGTGGTATTTCATTGCTGCTGACATTTTTACTTTTTTTGTTATTAATCGAAATTTAAAGATTTTTTTGCAATAAAATGACATTTTTCACTTTCAGTTGTAAAATTTTGCAAAAAAAACGAGATCCATATAGAAATTTTGCTCTAAATTTATAGTTCTACATGTCTTTGATAAAAAAAAAATGTTTGGGTAAAAAAAAAATGGTTTGGGTAAAAGTTATAGCGTTTACAAACTATGGTACAAAAATGTGAATTTCCGCTTTTTGAAGCCGCTCTGACTTTCTGAGCACCTGTCATGTTTCCTGAGGTTCTACAATGCCCAGACAGTACAAACACCCCACAAATGACCCCATTTCTGAAAGTACACACCCTAAGGTATTCGCTGATGGGCATAGTGAGTTCATAGAACTTTTTATTTTTTGTCACAAGTTAGCGGAAAATGATGATTTTTTTTTTTTTTTTTTCTTACAAAGTCTCATATTCCACTAACTTGTGACAAAAAATAAAAAGTTCTATGAACTCACTATGCCCATCAGCGAATACCTTGGGGTCTCTTCTTTCCAAAATGGGGTCACTTGTGGGGTAGTTATACTGCCCTGGCATTCTAGGGGCCCAAATGTGTGGTAAGGAGTTTGAAATCAAATTCAGTAAAAAATGACCTGTGAAATCCGAAAGGTGCTCTTTGGAATATGGGCCCCTTTGCCCACCTAGGCTGCAAAAAAGTGTCACACATCTGGTATCTCCGTACTCAGGAGAAGGTGGGGAATGTGTTTTGGGGTGTCATTTTATATATACCCATGCTGGGTGAGAGAAATATCTTGGCAAAAGACAACTTTTCCCATTTTTTTATACAAAGTTGTCATTTGACCAAGATATTTATCTCACCCAGCATGGGTATATGTAAAAAGACACCCCAAAACACATTCCTCAACTTCTCCTGAGTACGGGGATACCAGATGTGTGACGCTTTTTTGCAGCCTAGGTGGGCAAAGGGGCCCATATTCCAAAGAGCACCTTTCGGATTTCACTCCTCATTTTTTCCTGAATTTGATTTCAAACTCCTTACCACACATTTGGGCCCCTAGAATACCAGGGCAGTATAACTACCCCACAAGTGACCCCATTTTGGAAAGAAGACACCCCAAGGTATTCCGTGAGGGGCATGGCGAGTTCCTAGAATTTTTTATTTTTTGTCACAAGTTAGTGGAAAATGATGATTTTTTTATTTTTATTTTTTTTCATACAAAGTCTCATATTCCACAAACTTCTGACAAAAAATAAAAACTTCCATGAACTCACTATGCCCATCAGCGAATACCTTGGGGTCTCTTCTTTCCAAAATGGGGTCACTTGTGGGGTAGTTATACTGCCCTGGCATTCTAGGGGCCCAAATGTGTGGTAAGTAGGTAAATGACCTGTGAAATCCGAAAGGTGCTCTTTGGAATGTGGGCCCCTTTGCCCACCTAGGCTGCAAAAAAGTGTCACACATCTGGTATCTCCGTACTCAGGAGAAGTTGAGGAATGTGTTTTGGGGTGTCTTTTTACATATACCCATGCTGGGTGAGATAAATATCTTGGTCAAATGCCAACTTTGTATAAAAAAATGGGAAAAGTTGTCTTTTGCCAAGATATTTCTCTCACCCAGCATGGGTATATGTAAAATGACACCCCAAAACACATTCCCCAACTTCTCCCGATTATGGAGATACCAGATGTGTGACACTTTTTTGCAGCCTAGGTGGGCAAAGGGGCCCATATACAAAAGAGCACCTTTCGGATTTCACAGGTCATTTTTTACAGAATTTGATTTCAAACTCCTTACCACACATTTGGGCCCCTAGAATGCCAGGGCAGTATAACTACCCCACAAGTGACCCCATTTTGGAAAGAAGAGACCCCAAGGTATTCGCTGATGGGCATAGTGAGTTCATGGAACTTTTTATTTTTTGTCACAAGTTAGTGGAATATGAGACTTTGTATGAAAAAAAAAAAAAAAAAAAAATCATCATTTTCCACTAACTTTTGACAAAAAATAAAAAATTCTAGGAACTCGCCATGCCCCTCACGGAATACCTTGGGGTGTCTTCTTTCCAAAATGGGGTCACTTGTGGGGTAGTTATACTGCCCTGGCATTTTCCAGGGGCCCTAATGTGTGGTAAGTAGGTAAATGACCTGTGAAATCCTAAAGGTGCTCTTTGGAATATGGGCCCCTTTGCCCACCTAGGCTGCAAAAAAGTGTCACACATGTGGTATCGCCGTATTCAGGAGACGTTGGGGAATGTGTTTTGGGGTGTCATTTTACATATACCCATGCTGGGTGAGAGAAATATCTTGGCAAAAGACAACTTTTCCCATTTTTTTATACAAAGTTGGCATTTGACCAAGATATTTCTCTCACCCAGCATGGGTATATGTAAAATGACACCCCAAAACACATTCCCCAACTTCTCCTGAGTACGGCGATACCAGATGTGTGACACTTTTTTGCAGCCTAGATGCGCAAAGGTGCCCAAATTCCTTTTAGGAGGGCATTTTTAGACATTTGGATACCAGACTTCTTCTCACGCTTTGGGGCCCCTAGAATGCCAGGGCAGTATAAATACCCCACATGTGACCCCATTTTGGAAAGAAGACACCCCAAGGTATTCAATGAGGGGCATGGCGAGTTCATAGAAATTTTTTTTTTTTGGCACAAGTTAGCGGAAATTGATATTTTTTATTTTTTTCTCACAAAGTCTCCCGTTCCGCTAACTTGGGACAAAAATTTCAATCTTTCATGGACTCAATATGCCCCTCATGGAATACCTGGGGGTGTCTTCTTTCCGAAATGGGGTCACATGTGGGGTATTTATACTGCCCTGGCATTCTAGGGGCCCTAAAGCGTGAGAAGAAGTCTGGAATATAAATGTCTAAAAAATTTTACGCATTTGGATTCCGTGAGGGGTATGGGGAGTTCATGTGAGATTTTATTTTTTGACACAAGTTAGTGGAATATGAGACTTTGTAAGAAAAAAAAAAATAAATTCCGCTAACTTGGGCCAAAAAAATATCTGAATGGAGCCTTACAGAGGGGTGATCAATGACAGGGGGGGTGATCAATGACAGGGGGGTTGATCAATGACAGGGGGGTTGATCATCGACAGGGGGGTGATCAATGACAGGGGGGTGATCAGGGAGTCTATATGGGGTGATAACCACAGTCATTGATCACGCCCGTGTAAGGCTTCATTCAGACGTCCGGATGCGTTTTGCGGATCCGATCCATCTATCAGTGCATCCGTAAAAATCATGCGGACATCTGAATGGAGCTTTACAGGGGGGTAATCAATGACAGGGGGGTAATCAATGACAGGGGGGTGATCAGGGAGTCTATATGGGGTGATCACCACAGTCATTGATCATGCCCCTGTAAGGCTTCATTCAGACGTCCGGATGCGTTTTGCGGATCCGATCCATCTATCAGTGCATCCGTAAAAATCATGCGGACGTCTGAATGGAGCTTTACAGGGGGGTAATCAATGACAGGGGTGTAATCAATGACAGGGGGGTGATCAGGGAGTCTATATGGGGTGATCACCACAGTCATTGATCACGCCCCTGTAAGGCTTCATTCAGACGTCCGGATGCGTTTTGCGGATCCGATCCATCTATCAGTGCATCCGTAAAAATCATGCGGACGTCTGAATGGAGCTTTACAGGGGGGTAATCAATGACAGGGGGGTGATCAGGGAGTCTATATGGGGTGATCACCACAGTCATTGATCACGCCCCTGTAAGGCTTCATTCAGACGTCCGGATGCGTTTTGCGGATCCGATCCATCTATCAGTGCATCCGTAAAAATCATGCGGACGTCTGAATGGAGCTTTACAGGGGGGTAATCAATGACAGGGGGGTAATCAATGACAGGGGGGTGATCAGGGAGTCTATATGGGGTGATCACCACAGTCATTGATCATGCCCCTGTAAGGCTTCATTCAGACGTCCGGATGCGTTTTGCGGATCCGATCCATCTATCAGTGCATCCGTAAAAATCATGCGGACATCTGAATGGAGCTTTACAGGGGGGTAATCAATGACAGGGGGGTGATCACCACAGTCATTGATCATGCCCCTGTAAGGCTTCATTCAGACGACCGGATGCGTTTTGCGGATCCGATCCATGTATCAGTGCATCCGTAAAAATCATGCGGACATCTGAATGGAGCTTTACAGGGGGGTGATCAGGGAGTCTATATGGGGTGATCACCACAGTCATTGATCATGCCCCTGTAAGGCTTCATTCAGACGTCCGGATGCGTTTTGCGGATCCGATCCATCTATCAGTGGATCCGTAAAAATCATGCGGACGTCTGAATGGAGCTTTACAGGGGGGTAATCAATGACAGGGGGGTAATCAATGACAGGGGGGTGATCAGGGAGTCTATATGGGGTGATCACCACAGTCATTGATCACGCCCCTGTAAGGCTTCATTCAGACGTCCGGATGCGTTTTGCGGATCCGATCCATCTATCAGTGGATCCGTAAAAATCATGCGGACGTCTGAATGGAGCTTTACAGGGGGTTGATCAATGACAGGGGGGTAATCAATGACAGGGGGGTGATCAGGGAGTCTATATGGGGTGATCAGGGGTGATTAGGGGTGATCAGGGGCTAATAAGGGGTTAATAAGTGACGGGGGGGGGGTGTAGTGTAGTGTAGTGGTGCTTGGTGCTACTTTACTGAGCTACCTGTGTCCTCTGGTGGTCGATCCAAACAAAGGGGACCACCAGAGGACCAGGTAGCAGGTATATTAGACGCTGTTATCAAAACAGCGTCTAATATACCTGTTAGGGGTTAAAAAAAACACATCTCCAGCCTGCCAGCGAACGATCGCCGCTGGCAGGCTGGAGATCAACTCTCTTACCTTCCGTTCCTGTGAGCGCGCGCGCCTGTGTGCGCGCGTTCACAGGAAGTCTCGCGAGATGACGCGTATATGCGTGACTGTGCGCAGGGCTGCCACCTCCGGAACGCGATCCTGCGTTAGGCGGTCCGGAGGTGGTTAAAAACACTGCACTGTCACATTTTTTATGATTTTAATATTAGAAACCCTTAAAACACACACAATGTTATTGGGAAAAAACAATGGCTTCTTGGGACCAAGCGTCCAAAAATTATACCTCAACTGATGCAGATCCCTGCCGATGTTTTAATACACACAAAAGTTTATGTCAGAAGAAGCAGTGGCTTGTTCTGCACAACAGTCCATAAATGATGCATTAGTATTGTCACAATAAACAGTGGCTTGTTCTAAAGTAGAACAAGCCTAGAAAAATTATCCCTTTTATTTGCAAGCGGAAGCAGTACAGTGTGGATGTGGAAATGGAAAGGTGTGTAGGGGTAATAGTGGAATCAACATTGGTACTAGAAGTAGCAGCACAGTATGGAACAGACATGGCAACAAGTAGATGGCAGTGGCAGTCAGTGGCGGTTTTGACCACCACGCAAACAACACAATTGCGTGGGGCCCCTGGCAGGCGAGTCAGGGAAAGTCACATCTTGCCCAGGCAGCACCGTTCACTCTTATTGCCCTCTGACCACTAAGCCTGAAGCCTATGAGGCAGTACGATGAAACAGGCTGCCGCGATTACCGGAACCTCTTGTGTTAGGTCTTAGGCGACATGATGACATCTTCAAATCCACCTGTGTCTTGGCGTCATAACACCATCTGTACTGGGACACAGGTAACGCTTTGAAGTGAGGTAAGTACTTTTTTTTTTTTCTTCCACTACTGGGCAAAGTACAGAGGAAAGAGCATTATAAATAAAGTGGGAAATACTGGGGGGGCCATTATAATAAAATAGGTGCACTACTGGGGGGCATCATAAATACAGGGGGAACTGCTTGGGGACATTAAACATACTGGGGGCAATGCAGGGGGCATTATAATAATACAGGGGGCACTCCTGGGGGAAATTATAGTAATATAGGGGGCACTGGTAGGGGAAATTATACAGGGGGCAATACTGGGGCAGTACAGAGGGGAGAGTATTATAAATAAAGAGGGCACTTAATTATAATACAGGGGGCACTAAAAGGTGCAGTACAGAGTAGAGGAATTATAAATACAGGGTGCACTTCTTAGGGACGTTAAACATACTGGGCCACTACAGTGAAGCAATTACAAATATAAGGGGCAATAAATACTGATGGCACTATATATGGCATTAAACATATGAGGGGCAATACTGGGGTATTATAAATACTGGGGGCACTATAGGGGGTTTAATAACTGCATTATTACTACTGGGTGTACTGTGGGGGCATTATTATTGGGCACAATATGGAGGGCACTGCACTCTTGGAGACCATTATCACTACTGGGGGAACTGTAGGGAGCACTTTTATTAATTAAGTTTCTCTGGGAGATAATTTTTTGGGGGGAACTATCTGTATGGCATTGTTATTTTGTAAGTATTGTATTTGAGGGCATTTGGAACTACAGATGACACAATATTGGGAGTAGCAGCAGTATAATACCGTTGGGTCACCAGGAGGAGGATAATGGAAAAATGATACTAAAATGACAAAATTAATCTAAGTTGTCTGTGTGGTAAACACTGCAGACACAAGATGTGGCTGGAATACTTTGTTATGGCGGTCTGGTCTGAATGCAGAAGATGAGAAAAGAGTACATCTACATCAGAGGAGACGCTACTGCATGTAAGAGGTATGTAGTGCTGTATGTAATGTCCAATTCAAATATGCCTTTAGCAATAGGCCTGGGGATACAGAATATGATAGTAGGCAGGCAGACAGTAGTAGTGACATGATGGCAGCAGTGGCCATATGGTACAGAACATGATGGTAGGCAGGCAGACAACCGCTTGATGGGGCACCATCAACCATGGCATGTCTATTCATCGGGCTCAGGTGTGTAAAAATCCTCACAGAACCATGCCTGACAAAAAATATGTTTTCTACTCTAGTGGAAGACAACTTTGCCTGTTTGGGTGTGACCATGCCACCTTCCACGCTGAAAACTCTCTCAGAGATTGCACTGGAGGCTCACAAAGACAGTATAGAAAGAGCACTCTGGGCCGATTCTGGCCACTGTTCTAATCGCGCCTGCCAGTAGTTCATGGTGTCAGGAAACATGATATGTGCCAAAGAAAGCCCACAGTCTAGGTAAGAGTGAACCTGGTTGTTCAGGTGGTACTCCTCCTTTTGCTGATTTGCGTCAGCCTGGCGCAGCACATGAAAAACTGCTACATAATTTTCATGAGACTGAACTGGCTGCTGCTGCTGTGGCTTCTGCTGTTTGCGCTAGCGGAGACGGTGGCAGGTGGGTGAATTGGTGGGGGGTGGAGAGGATCCTCCTAGTCACACATTCAGGCAACGGCTCGCCAAAAGCTGTGGCAAGCTGTATACACAGTGTATCCTAGTAATAAAGAAATTTGGCCTCCCTTTTGGCAACAGGAAAACATTCCCCCATTTTGCTTTGATAACGATGACATTGTTCATGCTGCTGTTGTCCATACTAACAAATCTCTTGGCCTCTTAAAAGGGCCTGAGTATGCGTAGCTGATGAGCTGCCACTGCCTGACCTCAAAACAACACATGCTCCCTGCTGAGGTGGTGTAATACATAACAAAATCATTAACCACTTTATACTGCTCGTACAGATACTCTAGCATATGCAAGGTGGAATTCCAGTGAGTTGGAATGTGGCAGATCTGTGGAAAAGCAGTGCAATGGCAGACTATTCTGTCACTGCAAATCCAGAAGGGAGTATCTTGTCACATAAGGATCGGTGAAATGTGAAGACAAAAAATGTTGCACCACTAAATGTATCACATGTGCCATTCAGGAAGCATGTGTCATTTTACCCAAATGTAGCCATGATGCTCCTGCCATTGTCATTGACCACTTTGCCCAGTTAGTGTTGGTGATGAGAAAGATATTAGGATGTTTGCCACTTGAAAAGCTTTAACAACTGATCGGCTGTGTGGCTACTCTAGCCCAGGCTCATCAGCTCAAATATAGCAAGGCAGTGCTTAGCTTTACACAAATGCATAATAAGAGGCAGGGGGAGGGGGAACGACACTCTGCTCTGCTTCTGTTGGGGATGGGAGGATTTCCATGAAGGTGGACGTGGAGGAAGCGGATAAGCAACTGGTATGGGAACCAGACCAACACAAACAATTTTTTTGGAGGACCTGGCCTTGTTGCCGCTGCCATGAAAACAGTTGATCCAGTGAGCAGTGAAAGAAATGTACTGCCCCTGCAAGGAGTAGCCCACTTTCTCGGCCACGTACTACAAAAGGCAGGGATGGAGAAATAATGGCAGATAGGTATCTTCCAGTGAGGCTGAGTGCATGTCATAAGCCTCCTAAGTGCAGCAGAATCCACTAAGTGGTACGGCAGCGAATGCACCAATGCAGCAACTTGGCCAGATAGGAGTAAAGCTTGTGCACCAGAGGATTGCTGGGTGTGTAAATTGTCCACACATTCTGTTATCGATGGCTGATGACGGAGAGGAGTAGGAGGAGTAGTCTGCGCTGGAGAAGCAGTGACTGATGATGATGATGACAAGGACACTGTACTGCATACGAATGCAGCCTGGTTCCTGCAAAGGATACCGGTTGAAGGAGAACACTCTCAGATTTCTATTAGGATATATGGGACAAGGGATCATAAGATTCTAGATTCTAGCGCCCTAGAGGGGCTAAAAGTTATTGTTAAGAAAGTAAAAAATATATAAGCAGTAGAAAAATAGACATAACAGGTATCACAATGTCCAAAAATGTCTCAACTATTTAATTATAAAAATATTTTTCCTGTGCAGTAAACACTGTAATGGAAAAGAAATAAAAACATGCAATTTGCAATTTTTTGGTCACCTTATCCCCTCAAAAAAATTGAATAACAGTGATCAAAAAGTTGCATGACTGACAAAAATGACACCAATAAAACTACAGTCCGTCCCGCAAAAAGTCCTCTTACAGCATTGTGGACAAAAATATAAAAAAGTTATGGCTGTCAGAAAATGGTGATGCAAAGAAAATTTATATTTTTTTTTAAAGGTTTTTATATATTTTTTAAAGTTGTAAAAGCAAAATAAACGACAAGTTTGGTATCGCCATATTCGTATTGAGCTGTATAATAAGGATGTCATGTCATTTTTTGCGTAGTAAATGTCGTAATATCAAAACCCAAGAAACCTTGACTCAATTGTGGGGGGTTTTCAATTGAACCCCACAGAGAATTTTTCCCCTTTTACCAAAGACATGGTACATTAAATGGTGCCATTAAATTAAAAAAAAATAGTAATAATTTCTCAAAAAATAAAGTTTTTATTTTATTTTTTTGACCATGTTCATCTGAGGGGTTAGGTCATGGGGTATTTTTATAGAGCAGATTCTTATGGACGCAGCGATACCCAATATGTCTACTTTTTTATTTATTTGAGTTTTGCAAAATATAATTTTGGTGTCTCAAGTCTGAGAACCATAGTTTTTTTTCGATTGTCAGTGGCTAAATGGAATTAAAATTGGGGAAGGGGATTATAAATTTAGTACTCCATGGAAGTGTGGTACTCACTGAAGCAACCATCAATGCAGAGGCCCCGATGATCGGGGCACGTGTCACACTGAGTGGTGGTGTCCTTCCATATCCCCCTCCTGTGACACACTCTGCACTTTTTTTGGGACCGTCCCTTCTTTCCAGTATGGGGGACCACAACTGAAAAAGTGTTGGCCAGGGAAGATCCGGGTGCCTCCAGTTCCCTCAGGGCCTTGAGGACTGCCTCATAGAACTGGAGGAATTTCCCTGTGTTGCCAGCGCTATGGGACAGCACAAAAGAGTCGTACAAGGCAACCTGTACCAAATAGACCGCAACTTTTTTGTACCATGCCCGGGTTTTGCGCATGGCGTTATATGGCTTGAGAACTTAGAGAGATCAACTCCTCCTATATATCGATTATAGTTCACGATACAATCGGGCTTGAGGACCGTTGCCACGGTACCTCGCACAGGGACAGGGGTGATGCCATTACCGTGAATTGTGGACAGTACAAGGACATCCCTCTTGTCCTTATATCTGACCAGCAACAGGTTTCCACTGGTAAGGTCATGGGTCTCACCCCTAGGGATAGGTACCTGGAGGGGGTGGGTAGGGAGGCCGCATTGATTTTTCCGCACGGTCCCACAAGCGGACGTGGATCTGGCGGCGAGGGACTGGAACAAGGGGATAGTAGTAAAAAAGTTATCCACGTACAGGTGGTAACCCTTATCTAGCGGTGGGTGCATAAGGTCCCCCACACAAGTTTCCCACTAACACCCAGAGTGGGGGGACATTCTGGGAGTTCAATACGGGAATCTCGCCCCTCGTACACACAAAACTTGTAAGTGTACCCTGAGGTACTCTCACAAAGTTTGTACAGCTTCACGCCATACCTCATGGTTGATGAGAGACTCATCAACCGCAACCTCCCTTCCAGGTACATAGGCCTCCAAAAATTTGGCCCCGAAGTGATCGATGACCGGCCTGATTTTGTACAGGCGGTCATAGGCAGGATCACCTCAGGGGGACATGCTGCATTATCTGCATAATGCAGGCATTTTCGAATGGCTTCAAATAGGGTACGTGTCATGGCCGAACTGTAAAGTGGGGTCTGGTAGAGGACGTCCCCACTCCAGTAATGCCTGACACTGTTTTTTTTGACTAGGCCCATGTGCAGCATGAGGCCCCAAAACGTCTTCATCTCGGCTGCACTGACCGGAGTCCAGCCACCGGACCTAGCCAAAAAGGAGCCCGGGTGTTGAGAAATGAACTGTTGGGCATACAAGTTCGTTTGCTCCACCATCAGATTCACAAAGTGGTAACTGAAAAAAATACAAAAATAGTCATATTTAGTGAAGCACACTGTGGGAATCTGGATTCCTGCTTGGCCAACAAAATCAGGACTCACGGGCTCAAAATCCTCTGGGGTACACCATGCAAGTTCACCGGTAGGGGGCTCAGGTGGACATATCTGGTGGGCTGGAAAACTAGTACAAGCCCCAGAGCTGCTCATACTAGTGTGGGCCACAGGGTCCCTGGCATGGCAGTCTCGTTGCTCCGCCTGGCGGCGTCTCTGCCGCCTTGGGGGCTCATCATCATCACTAGACAAGAGGAAAGTGGGGTCATGCTCGTCCTCACTGGGGCTCGGAGGCAAGCAGGGTGTATGCCTCCTCGGCCGAGAACGTCCGGCGGGCCATAGGGGAGAGTGTGTGTGCGTGTGTGTGCATGCGTGGAAAACTTTATTCAGTGTGCGTGTGTGTGGGGGACGGGTGTTCACGTACTTTGCCCTACACTTAACAGAAAAAAAAATAATAACTTAAAAAATTGAAAGCCCCAAAAAGTGTAAAAAAAAAAAAAAAAAAAGATTCTAACTCGCTGATCAGCGGTACGAAGTTGATCAGCAGTGGGGTGGGCGATGCGCTAACAGTGACCGGATGCTAAGAGTGCCGGCCACAGTCAGCGCATGCAAAAACAAAAAAAAACACTTGCGCCCCAAAAAAATGTGTGTGTGGGGGCGGGGGGCAAGCTGCAGCACCCCTGGGGGGTCTAGGGTCACACAGCTGAGTGTTGTGGACCCCAGGCACCAGGGCTGGCCTTAGGTGTTCAGGCGCCCTGTGCAAGCTAATCTTAGTTGACACTGGGTATGATTAAGGGGGGCAGGGGACTGGGTAAAGGTGAAAGGGTATGATTAAGGGGGGCAGGGGACTGGCTATGGGTGACACTGGGTATTATTAAGGGGGCAGGGTCTAATTGAGGGGGCAGGAGACTGGGCAAAGGTGACACTGGGTGTGATTAAGAAGGGCAGTGTCACGAGGGTGTCAAGAGCCACGCCTGACTCCGTTATACCCGGGGTCAGGAAGTCGCAGCGGGTGGCTGCGCGCTCGATGTACAAAGACAGTGCTGTTTCGTAATGGTAGCTTTCTGGGTTTGCCTTGCAACCCTTTTGGCTCACTCAGGGATCTGTAGCTTCTCCTCCTCAGCTGTTTCTTGTCCAGCAATCCCAACCTCCTTATATTCCCATCTCCCACTTCTCTGGTTGCCAGATATAGAGCTTCCTGCCTGGACTTCTATACTGACCCACTGGAGCTGTGTAGTTGTGTTCCCTGGTTGTTGTTCCAGAACATTACCCTCCGGATCCCTGTCGGGCCTTGGTGGTCTGTTGTTGTCGCCCACCTGGGATTATATGTTTGTCTGTATTGTCTGTCCTCTCCTTGGTGTTTTCCTCTTAGTGTCAGTGGTGCGGACTAGTGATCCCACCGCCCCGTTCACTACTCAGGGCTCATCCTAGGGAAAGCCAGGGTTTAGGCACGTGATCGGTGTACGGGTGAGGAACCCGTCTAGGGACGTCAGGGCAGTCAGGTGCCAGTCGCAAGGTGAGTCAGGGTTCACCATCTTTCCCTCTCCCTTGGACAGGGCCTTCCCATTTCCCTCCCTTTGCGTGACGCCGGTCATTACATTATATCTGGCCCTTATTTTGTGTAGGTAAAAGAAAAAAAAAGAAAAGACTTTTTCTTTCTACCTACTTAGAATCCAGTATGGATCCAATTGCTGCTTTGTCAAAGCAATTTCAAGGCCTGTCTTTGGAGGTGGCAGGATTGAAGGCGTCAGTCCTCCAGCAACAGCAGCAATTGCAACAGACCGCAAGCCCAGTGGTTGCTACAGGTAACCAGGTTGTTGCAGAACCCAAGGTTGCTCTTCCTAACAGATTTTCTGGGGGAAGGGACAAATTTGGGACGTTCCGTGAGGCCTGTAAATTATATTTTAAACTGCGCCCTTACTCCTCTGGTAATGAAGAACAGCGGGTAGGGGTTGTTATTTCCCTGCTGCAGGGGGACCCGCAATCCTGGGCGTTCTCTTTACCCACTGATTCCCAGGCTCTCCGGTCAGTGGATGAATTTTTTGGGGCCTTGGGTCTCATATATGACGACCCTGACCGAGTTGCAAAATTACGGAGACTCCTACAGGGAGAGCGGCCAGTAGAGGAGTATTGCGCAGAGTTCCGTAGGTGGGCTACGGATACCCAGTGGAACGACCCGGCTCTCAGGAGTCAGTTCTGCTCCGGGTTATCCGAAAGGATTAAGGATGCGCTTGCGCTGTATGAGATATACCTAGATGATATTTTCATTTATTCGTCGGATCTGAAAATACATGAGGTGCATGTCAGACAGGTACTGCAGGTCCTACGGACGAATAAATTATATGCTAAAATTGAAAAGTGTGTTTTCGCCGTTCAGGAAATACAGTTCCTAGGGTATTTATTATCTGCTTCAGGTTTCCGTATGGATCCTGGGAAGGTCCAGGCAATTTTAGATTGGGATCTTCTTGAGAACCTCAAAGCACTGCAACGGTTCTTGGGCTTCGCAAATTTCTATAGAAAATTCATTAAAAATTATTCGGTGATTGTAAAACCCCTTACTGACATGACTAGGAAAGGGACAGATTTTTCTAAATGGTCTGACGCCGCTAAAATTGCTTTTTCCTCTCTAAAAGAGAGGTTTACCTCGGCATCTGTACTAATCCAACCTGATGTCTCCCAGCCTTTTATTGTTGAAGTAGATGATTCAGAGGTGGGAGTGGGGGCTGTGCTGTCTCAGGGTCCGTCTCCTGGCAAATTGCGTCCTTGTGCTTTCTTTTCTAAAAAACTATCTGCAGCAGAGAAGAACTATGATATTGGCAATAGGGAACTATTAGCTATTAAACTAGCGTTTGAAGAATGGCGTCACTTTTTAGAGGGGGCAATCCACCCCGTCACTGTGATTACGGACCACAAAAACCTTCTGAACCTCGAATCAGCTAAGCGTCTCACCCCTAGACAAGCTAGGTGGTCGCTATTTTTTTACCAGGTTTAACTTTGTTATTACCTATCGTCCTGGGGCAAAAAATACCAAGACAGATGCATTATCTCGTTGTTTCCCTGGAGGGGGTAATGTGAGTGATCCGGTACCCATTCTACAAAGAGGAGTGGTTGTCTCTGCGGTACACTCTGTTCTGGAGGGGAAGGTGTTAGAGGCCCAAGGGGACGCCCTGAGGGGCTCTTGCCCCTCAGAGAAATTGTTTGTACCGTTGAACCTGCGTCTCGAATTATTAAAGGAACATCATAATTCGGCACTTGCTGGGCACCCGGGTAGTAAAACAACCTTGGAGCTATTGTCTCGTCGTTTTTGGTGGCCAAGGTTGCGTCAGGATGTAATGGATTTTGTGTCTTCTTGTTCTACTTGTGCGCGCGCAAAAGTCTCTCATACACGTCCTGCAGGGTCTTTATTGCCACTTGTCATTCCCAATAGGCCATGGACACATCTGTCAATGGATTTTATCACTGACTTACCTTTGTCTGTGGGTAAAACAGTTATCTTGGTAGTAGTGGACAGGTTTAGCAAAATGGTACACTTCATTGCGTTACCCGCACTACCTAATGCTAAGACTCTTGCTCAGGTATTGATCAGTGAAATCGTGAAGCTTCACGGGGTCCCTTCCGATGTTGTTTCGGATCGGGGAACCCAGTTTATTTTTAAAATTTGGAAAGCTTTTTGTTCCCGTTTGGGGGTACACTTATCCTTTTCCTCAGCTTTCCATCCTCAGTCGAATGGACAGACTGAGCGTACCAACCAAAACCTTGAGACATATCTAAGATGTTTTGTGTCTGAAAACCAGGAGGTGTGGTCATCATATTTACCGTTAGCCGAGTTTGCCATAAATAATCGCCGTCAGGAATCTACTGGTAAGTCACCATTTCTTGGTGCATATGGTTTTCATCCCCAATTCTGTACTTTCAAAGAGGGACGGTCTTCTGGGGTTCCCGAAGAGGAACGGTTTTCATCATCTCTTTCATCGGTATGGCAGAAGGTGGAAGCTAACTTGAAAAATATGGGAGGTAAATATAAATGCATGGCTGATAAGAGACGGTCGCCAGGTCCGGACCTAGGAGTGAATGACTATGTGTGGTTGTCTACTAGGAATATTAAATTAAAGGTTCCCTCTTGGAAACTGGGTCCTAGGTTCATTGGCCCTTACAAAATAGTAGCCATCATTAACCCCCGTGGCTTTTCGCCTGGAGCTACCTCAGACTTTTAAAATCCATAACGTCTTCCATAAGTCGTTACTCAAGAAATATGTTCCACCTCTAGAACCATCACCGCTGCCACCCCCTCCTGTTGTTGTGGATGGTAATTTAGAGTTTCAAATATCCAAAATTGTTGATTCTCGTCGGGTCCGCCGCTCTCTTCAATATCTGGTGCATTGGAGGGGTTACGGTCCCAAGGAAAGAATGTGGGTTCCAGCGTCTGAGGTAAACGCCGACAGGTTAGTTCGGGCTTTTCATGCCTCTCATCCTGAGAGACCTAGTCCTGAGTGTCCGGAGGCCCCTCGTAGAGAGGGGGGTACTGTCACGAGGGTGTCAAGAGCCACGCCTGACTCCGTTATACCCGGGGTCAGGAAGTCGCAGCGGGTGGCTGCGCGCTCGATGTACAAAGACAGTGCTGTTTCGTAATGGTAGCTTTCTGGGTTTGCCTTGCAACCCTTTTGGCTCACTCAGGGATCCGTAGCTTCTCCTCCTCAGCTGTTTCTTGTCCAGCAATCCCAACCTCCTTATATTCCCATCTCCCACTTCTCTGGTTGCCAGATATAGAGCTTCCTGCCTGGACTTCTATACTGACCCACTGGAGCTGTGTAGTTGTGTTCCCTGGTTGTTGTTCCAGAACATTACCCTCCGGATCCCTGTTGGGCCTTGGTGGTCTGTTGTTGTCGCCCACCTGGGATTATATGTTTGTCTGTATTGTCTGTCCTCTCCTTGGTGTTTTCCTCTTGGTGTCAGTGGTGCGGACTAGTGATCCCACCGCCCCGTTCACTACTCAGGGCTCATCCTAGGGAAAGCCAGGGTTTAGGCACGTGATCGGCGTACGGGTGAGGAACCCGTCTAGGGACGTCAGGGCAGTCAGGTGCCAGTCGCAAGGTGAGTCAGGGGTCACCACCTTTCCCTCTCCCTTGGACAGGGCCTTCCCATTTCCCTCCCTTTGCGTGACGCCGGTCATTACAGGCAGGGGACTGTGTAAAGGTGACAGGGTATGATTAAGGGGGGCAGGGGACTGGGTAAGGATGACAGGGTATGATTAAGGGGGGCAGTGGACTGGCTCTGGGTGACACTGGGTATGATTAAGGGCCTTAATCATACCCAGTGTCACACCATAGCCAGTCCCCTGCCCCCCTTAATCATACCCTGTCACCTTTACCCAGTCCCCTGCCCTTCTTAATCATACCCAGTGTCACCCTTACCCAGTCCGCTGCCCCCCTTAATCATACCCAGTGACTGTCACGGTATCACCCACCTTATCCAGTCCTCTGCCCCTTAATCATAATCATACCCAGTGACTGTCACGGTGTCACCCACCTTATCCAGTCCTCTGCCTCCTTAATCATACCCAGTGTCTGTCACCCTTAGCCTTATCCAGTCCCCTGCCCCCAGGCCCCATTTAAAGAAAGATATTTGGTAAAAAAAAAAAAAAAGAGTACCGCACCATACCTGTTACATCCAGTGACATCTCATGTGATGTAGACTTTCCTCAGCATCTTCATTCGGAGATAGGACCGTCATGATAACTTCTTTCAGCCGCGTCTCATCTCTGTAGAGTTTCACAGAAAATTTTGGGGATTTCTCACTTTACTATCATCCTCAGATAACAGACCTCCCCTCCCCCGTAGTGCCCATAACTATAATGCCCTCTGTATAATTATAATATATACTGGCCCCTCTATATTATTATTATTATTATTATTATTATTATTATTTCCTCCTCTGTATTATTATTATTATTAATATTATAATGGCCCCCTCTGTAGTATTATAGTAATAATTATGCCCCCCTTCAGCCCCTCCAGCATACAGTCCCATGTAAGATACAACCTTCCCCCTGCCTTCAGCCCCTCTAGCATACAGTCCCATGTAAGACACATTACTTCCCTGCCTTCAGCTCCTCCAGCATACAGTCCCAAGTAAGGTACATCACTCTCCTGCCTTCAGCCCCTTCAGCATACAGTCCCAAGTAAGGTACATCACTCTCCTGCCTTCAGCCCCTCCAGCATACAGTCTCATGTAAAATACATCACTCCCCGCCTTCAGCCCTTCCAACATATAGTCCTATGTAAATAATATCACACTCCCTCTCTTTGCCGCCTGCCTTCAGCCCCTCCAGCATACAGTCCCATGTAAGATACATCACACCCCTGCCTTCCAGCCCATCTTGCACAGTCCCATGTAAAATGCATCACTCATCCTGCCTTCAGCCCCTCCAGCATACAGTCCTATGTAAAATACATCACTCCCCCTGCCTTCAGCCCCTCCAGCATACAGTCCAATGTAAAATATATCACTCCCCCTGCCTTCAGCTCCTCCAGCATACAGTCCCATGTAAGATACAACGCCCCTCCAGCATACAGTCCCATGTTAGACACATCACTTCCCTGCCTTAGCCCCTCTAGCATACAGCCCTTTGTAAAATAATATCACCCCCTTGCCTTCAGCCTCTCCAGCATACAGTCCCATGTAAATAATATCACCCCAACTACCCTCTCTTCAGACCCCTCTAACATACAGTCTCCAGTACAAAGATGATTCCTTCTCCCTTCAGCCCCTGCAAAAAGTCCCCCAAGTAAAAATAACAGTCACTATTCTCCTCCACATACTTACCTGCAGACTTTGCTCCTGCTCTGTAGAATCTCCTGCCCATCGTTAGGCCCCGCCCCCTGGATGACGAGACTCCGCCTCTTTCCCTGACATCATACCTCCTAGGATCAACTACATTCTAGACACTACGCTCGCTCTACTGCCTCATAGGCTTCAGGCGCTGAAGCCTATGAGGAAGAACGGAGGGGACTGGAGCCATAGGCTCCCATGATCCTCATTTTAGTATTTGCTGCCTGGCGCCCCCTGCAATTTTGCACCCAATCTCGGCTCAGGTCGGGCCGGCCGGCTGCTGTAGCCTGTAGAGACCGACTGCGAGCTGTGTCGGCCACCGGGCGCCCCTGTTGCCATGGCGCCCTGTGCGGCCGCACAGCTCGCACACCCCAAAGGCCGGCCCTGCCAGGCACCCGATCCGGTTGCTACACCACAATAAAAAAATATATATTTTTCTCCCTTAACTATCCCTCACTATCCCTGCCTAATCCCTACCTCCCTACCTCTCCCTCACTGTCCCTAATATGCTGTTTTGTGCCTGATGGCACAAAAAACTTACTCTGCAGGCTCTGCAGCTGGAGGCTCCTCTCTCTCCCCGCTCCACGGACGTGTATGAGCCGAGAGAGAATCTACGGCAATTCAAATCTGCCGCTCCACCCACCTGTCCAGCCAGCCAATCAGAAGCGATCCTGAGAGGTGCCGTGACCGCCACCTCTCAGGATCTAAGGACGGTGATTGGTGGTGTATTATCACACCACCGATCACCGTTCTATTCCGGGTTATCGTGTCACCAGAGACCCGAATAACCCGGCAACGCAGCAAACCACAGGTCTGAATTGACCTGCGGTTTGCTGCGATCGCCGACACGGGGGGGGTGGGGTCACAGGACCCCCCTGGGCATTGTACCAAGGTGCCTGCTGAATGATTTGAGCAGGCACCTTGTTCAGATCACCGTCCGCCGCACGGCGGTGATCGGAACTGCACAGGGCGTACCTGTACGCCCTGTGTCCTTAAGTACCAGGACATCAGGGCGTACGCCCTGTGTCCGTAAAAGGTTAAGTATGTATTTGAACAATAAATAAAGATCCATTTGTTGATAAGAACTAATATTTTGACTCAAACCAAAAAAAAAAAAAAAAAAGGATTTTAAGTTCTTAATCAGATGATACAGGCAATTAAAAACATGGGACAAATAAGTCCCTTGGTCGGTCCTCAAATGGTTAAAAGGGCAGTCACCGTTAAAGGGGCAGCCATTGTGAAAGTTATTTAATACAAAATTGCAATAAATAAATACCCGAGCAACGCCGGGTCATCAGCTAGTGTATATATATATATATATATATATATATAATATTAGTCTGGTTTATTTGTATGCCAATGCTTTTTGCCTAGGTTGCTGCATATTTTCCCTAAACATGTATTTATCTTAGGATAATGTAGTTAAAATGCTTGAAGGAAAGAATCTAATTCCTTAGTTTCTACTCCACCTTCAGGTATTTGACACACCCAGGCACTCTTTGTGTTCGAATTGTACACGGAGAGAAGACATGGCTGACAGCTTAAACTTTGAAGTCCGATCAAAAGCAGTAACTTTGGACTAAAGGCACATACTGGAGGATAGTTTTGGATCTTAGGTGGTCGTTTTTCTTTTACGGTGGTTTAGGCACATGAATATATTGACCTATGTTAAAGGTAAGCAGTTTTATGACTTTGAATAAGATGCAGTGATTCACTATAAAGGAACAAATACTGTGATCAGGATAGTATTGTGTACATACGATGTTCCTATATATACTCTTTATGTACTGAATCTGTTTTTTTAACCTTACAGAAAAACATTTTGTTATTGTTGGTAAACATGTGTAAAAGCATTAAGAGATGATTTTGTATCTTTCTTTATGTTCTACATAAACTGCTCAGTATTTTACAGGAATTTAATTTAACAAAGTTCAATGACACCAAACTATGATGAAAAGATAATGGACAGAGCGGATCTTTTTGGTAAACAGTCGCTACTGATATACATATTGTACATTCAGTTTTTGCTCTATATAATAGAGTTAAGAATGAATAATGCAGTACAGGACTAAGTTCATTTCTTGTCACTTCCATAGTCATAATTCACTTTCTTGTCACTATCATAGTCATAACTTCTTAAAGCCTTACCTAATACTCAAATTATTGGACATTAAAAGGAATCAGTCAACCTTTTCCATTGATTTAAAAGTATTTAGTTTTTTTTCATTTTCGTTTTTTACACCTTGCCTTTCCAGAGCCATAACTTTTATTTTTTTTGTTCACATAGCCGTATGAGGGCTTGGTTTTGGGGGGATAGGTTGTACTTTCTAATAGCATCATTTTATCTTGCATACGGTGTAGTGGGAAGCTGGACAAAATTCCAAATGGGGTGGAAATGGAAAATAAATTCATTTGTATCACAGTTTTATAGGTTTTGCTTTTACAGCGTTCCATATACAGTAAAACTGACCTGATCTCTTCATTCTCTAAGTTAGTACAATTGCAGTGATACCACATTAATATCGTTTTTCTTGTGTTTTAATACTGAAATAAAAATAAAAACATTAGTATAAAATTATTTCTTTCTTTGCATCACCATATTCTGACCACCATAACGTTTTACTGTTTCAGTCTATAGAGCTATGTGAGGGCTTAAGTTTTGTGGAGTTTTTAGTGATATGATTTTGGAGTGTGTATGCCTTTTTATGACTTTGTATTCCATTTTTGGGGGGTTTTGAAGCAACAAAAATGCGACAAATTGGCCTTTTTTTTTTTTTCACTGTTAAAAAGTTCACCATATGAGATAAATACATTTATATTTTAATAGTACTGATGTTTTGGGAAGCGGTGGTGCAGATGCTCTTTATTTTTATTTTTGTTATGGGGAAATGGAATTATTAGAATTTTAGATTTTTTTAGATTTTTAAAAACTTTTTTCCCCTCTTTTTACATTTATATTAAGTCTCCTTAGGGTACTTGAGCATGCGATCATTAGATTATTTGTCCCATAGATTGTAATGAATTACCAGTGCAGTCTATGGGACATTCAATACTTTCCTATGGACGCCTGCATCAGGCTGTGCTCCATTGGAACTATCACTGTCGTAGCCTCGGATTCTTAAGAGGGACTGAGGCTATCACAATGAATGAATGGCTCCACTGATCGCAACACAGGGTATCCATTTAGGCCCCAGGAGGGCATGTTCTCAGATGCTGTTGTCAAAATTTACCACGGCATCTGAGGGGTTAAACGTCTGATTGGTGTTATTGCCAATCACAGACATTTGCCCATGGTATCTGCTGTTAAAAACATGAGAAATCTGGTGGCTATGTTGCCCGCTGCTCTCTGGCGGGGCTCAATAGGAACTATTAGAGGGACCGAGGCTACCACAACAAATGAATGGCTTCCACGATCGCCACACATACGGCAGATATCAGGAAGGAGTTAAAAACAAAAGGAGAGACTTTTTCTTTGGCGCAAGTACACACTTGGAAAGTACTAGTTCTCCTTGCATAGATCCAATCAGTGTAGCAATTCTTAAGGTAATGGGGAAAATATGTAAATTAGCTCTCCTCCAGAAGGAAGAACACTGTCTTTCTAGTGTCATGTGTAGGTTGCTACCCTGTGAGTCAATGTCTGACCCATCTGAGACACCTTTCTACAGACATCACTGTTTCTGAGTTTTTGCTCGTCATCAGTGCAGAGTAGTTTTCTGGTTGGCTGGATGAGATGATGTTAATGCAGGCCTTTTAAAGTGTTATTTCTCCTTGCATAGATCCAGCTGACTAACACCATTACTACCTATAGGTGGCACTAGAGAGAGTTGTCTTCCTTTTGAGAAGAGCTAATTTGAATACAAACATGTCACATTTCCTGATGATCTATCTTCCCCTGAGAAATGTAAGGAATGAAGGAAATGCTATAACCATGTATAGCAAAATATAATAGCTTTCTGTATAGTATACACTTGTATCCCTTTCTATTTTGACACCTTTAACACATTAAATAATTATTGCAGCAAGTTACAACTAGTTTTTTAAATGATTGTTTTGCTGCAGTTGCTAATTTAATGTGCCAAGTGTTAAGCTAGAAATGGCTAAATCTCTATGTGACTAGTCTACATATATTTAAAAAAATAAAAACAGGTGGATGGTTTTTAATATATGGAAGTCACTCCATGTATTGTACTTTTTGTCCAGGTTCTTTAAGCTCATCATTTTTGGACTTTTATCACAGCAGGTAGTACCTGGTAGTACCTGGAAATGTTATGTTATGTATCTTATTGTTATGTAATGGTATGGTTGGTATGGGACAGGGCTAACAGCCAGGTTCCTCCTCTCTTGGTAGGAGTGGGCTAGTCCTGCTAGGAGGGGGGAGTTCTAGTCTAGCTATAGAGGAGGAAGGAAGCACTGCTAACTGCTCCTACTCCAAGGGTCTTAGGGGCCAGCTTTGTATGCAGTTTTTCTGTGAGAGCACTACACCAGAGAGTGTAAGAAATTCCAAGATACAGATACTTGAAAAGCTACAGTGTTTACAGTTAGCAGAGTGACCAGCAAGCCACAGCTTTACAAACCCTGCTGTAGGTGAGCCACTATGGATCAAACACCCATCACTTAGATAACATTCAGGCTAGACAACTCAAAGCCTGCATTTTACAGTGGACAACTATATCTACAAGTGCCAGAACACATCTGTTAGCCAGAAGCTCAAAAGGGAGATTCATCAGCAAGATAGCACATCAGAGGTCAGATTAACTGCCACTGTTTCAACCATCAAACCTCATCATCTGGAGATAGAAATTACTCTTTGTACAAACTACTGTTGGATGTACTACCAGTTATCCAGTTAAAGAGAGACTTTTATTCTTTTACTTCTGGCCTGAGTCTTTAAACCACCTTTCCACTGCACCAATCCCCAGGGAACAATGGCCTGAGAGTGTACACTATGACACTTCATCTTATCAGAGCCACTACCATTCTGATCCTCTGCACTGGCTCCTCAGGGGCTCGTTGCACATCTTCCTCTCATAGCAGCCGTAAACTGACAATGGATTACCTACATATTTTGGATGTCTTACCATTTTAGTTGACAGCTAGAAAGCAACTATGTTTTGTATCTAATTCTTAATAGCATAGGACTACTTAAATAAAAAATTTGGAGGTCATTTATAAGGCTGGCATTTTAGACGTCGGTCTTAATAAAGTCAATGCTCTGACAGTGGATCACCGAAGTTATGTAAAGGCGAAGGACTCTAAATAACTTTGGCGCATCCAATGCTGCTTCTAAATGTAAGCCAGCTTCCTAGCTGGTTTACATTTAGACCATTTTCTACGGCTAAACCAAGCGTCCCCTTCCCTGCCCACTTCACTCCCACTTTTTTAGACCTGGTGTGAGCGGAAAAAAGTTGCAGATTGCGGTGCAGCTAACCATTGTGATGCAATCTGCGCCTGAAAACGCCTAATATAATCATATTTCAGGTTAATAAATGAACCCCATTGTGTTTAAAAAATAACTTTTTTGATGGAAGTGTCCCTTTAAAAAAGAGGTATGCTTTGGTTTGATGATCTTGGAGGTAACAAGTAACCATGTTGTATACTATTTTCAGCTTTTGCTCAGTGCCCATTTAAAGGGGTTGTGCAGGATTTAAAAACCTGGCTGCTTTCTTCTAACATACCAAACATGTCCATAGGTACGATGCCACTGTTTATCCCCGTTCAAAGCAGCCACGTTTGGCTAATCCAGGACTATCCTTTTAGTTGTTGATTTATCCTTAAGGCGGATTTACACTGCCCAATTGTCAAGCAGATTTTCGAGGACAAATGTTCCTGTGAACGCTAGTTCCCAATAATCTTCCCGCCTAAAGGTGCTGTAGATCACCCAATGAACGAGCAAAATGCTCATTCATTGGGTGAAACTGTCATTAGTGCTGGCAAGTAAATTAGCATTTCTGGGCAGCAGATCATGTTGTCTAAACAGCACTTTGCTGCCCAGAAACAATGCAGCTGAATTAGGACGAACGATCGCAGTAGCCATCACTCGTCCTAATACTGTGGAGGTAATCACTGCATGTGTTTCACCTCCACTAATGAGCAGTCAATTGTCGGATTGTCGAGAAGGAACACAGGGAGCATTAGTCAGATTTTACACATTTTAATTAGCAGTTCAAGATCAAGAAAACTAATAAACCAATACTGCTTCCTCTATGATTAACATTGATAGCCACTCTTTTTAATAAGACAAATGTAGGTTATCACAGCCTTGCCACCTTCACAAGTATCTTTAAATATTACATCTAGTGATGAGCGAAGCAAGCTTCGGAAGTTACATCCGAAGTCGCTTTGTTCATAACTTCGGATTAATACTGTATGGAGATCTCTCTTTGAACAGTATTAGAATGTATGGGCTCTGATGAGCCAAAGTAAGTTATTCGTGAAGTTGCGCGTGACTTCGTTGAATAACTTCGGTAATTGATTTTTAAAGTGGAAAACCACTTTAAAACTTGAAACCGTACTTTATACTGCTTCACAACTTTATCCCTGACCTGTCTGGTTTGTTCCTTGGTTTTCATGATGCTGTTTGATCACTAATCTTCACTAACAATCCTATGAGGCCTTCACAGAACAGCAGTAGTTATACTGAGAATAGATTATGCACAAGTGGTCTCTATTTACTAATTAGGTGTCTTCTGAAGGCATTTCAGAAAAGTTCAACTTATTTTAAAAATGCCATCTTTTTATGCACTTATGCACATTTTTTACTATAAAACAGATCAGGTCAGGGTCGACATACAGTATGTTTTTTAACTAGCGTGACGTGTAAACTGACACTTATCCAGGATCTACCAGTTCCCCACCAATAACCTCTATGTGGAAGGCAACCCACAAAGTGCAGTTTTTTAATGAAAGCAAAGATTGGATTCATACTGTCCTAATGATCAAGACAGGTCCTCAGTACTCCCTAAAACCATTGCAGAGTAATTCCATAAGCCAAGCCCAAATGAGCCTTTTTCGGTGATTTCTAGCTATTTTCAAGACTTCTCTGCAACTTTGCTGTTACTGGCAAACATT
This sequence comes from Bufo bufo, assembly GCF_905171765.1. Classification (NCBI taxonomy): domain Eukaryota; kingdom Metazoa; phylum Chordata; class Amphibia; order Anura; family Bufonidae; genus Bufo; species Bufo bufo. The sequence goes on along the minus strand of NC_053391.1, from coordinate 356,324,948 downwards.
ATTCTTCCTTCTAGTACTTCTTTTTACAAATAATAACTAAAGGCTTTGAAAGCCAGACTAAGGGCTAGTCCAGACAAGTGATGTTCACATCTGGTTGCTGTCTAAGTGTAGAACAGATTGTATTCAGACTGAACACTGACCCATTATAGACAATGGCTAAGTTCTCATGTGTGGCCGATGATCCACGCAGAGAAAATTGCAGCATGCAAGATTTGCCCATTTTAGTGAATGTGTGCATTTTGGATCATTCATCAGAAAAAGCGCTTAGGCTACTTTCACATTCGCGTTTGATGCGGATCCGTCATGGATCTGCACAGACGGATCTGTTCAGATAATACAACCGTCTGCATCCGTTCAGAATGGATCCATTTGTATTATCTTTAACATAGCCAAGACGGATCCGTCTTGAACATCATTGAAAGTGAATGGAGGACGGATCCGTTTTCTATTGTGCCAGACTGTGTCATAGAAAATGAATCCGTCCCTATTGACTTACATTGTGTGTCAGAACGGAGCCGTTTGGCTCCGTTTCGTCAGACGGACACCAAAACGCTGCAAGCGGAATGGAGACGGAACGGAGGCAAACTGATGCATTTTGAGCGGATCCTTTTCCATTCAGAATGCATTAGGACAAAACTGATCCGTTTTGGACCGCTTGTGAGAGCCCTGAACGGATCTCACAAACGGAAAGCCAAAACGCCAGTGTGAAAGTAGCCTTAACCATGAGATGTTTTTTGGGCTACTTAGTCTCTCATCCTCAATCCTCCACCCCATGTCCAAAACATATCCCTTTCCCATGCTTCCTAATCCCATTATGTTAAAAACCAGTGTATGTTAACTATGTTAACTTGTCGAGGCAAGTAACAAAAAAAAAAAAGGGCCTGCCTTCTCTATCAGGAGCCCAGCTGTCTCCGACAATGGGCTTCTTGCAACTGCAGCTGCATGATCTGCATAAGCTCCTATCTCTGCAAGGATATTCAGAAACACCCTTGTAGAGAAAGCTGCAGATCACCCAGATGTGTATAGTGTGGGCAGCCTGCAGACAGTAGAAGGGCATCTGTCAACATGAAAAATGGGCTTGAACAACTGTAATGTATGAATAGCTGAAGAGATACAGATACCGGCAATGCAATTATTATTTCTGAACTTCCTTTCAAACACACCACCACCATCACATACAGCCTGTGCATTGTATGCTAATGCAATTCAGGTCACAGACTGTTTGCCTGATGACTGCAGGGGAGTGAATGTTACTTAATAGCTAATAATTAGATAATAACACAATAATTGACATAACATAAGCTGAAGTGAGAATCCCCTTAAAGAGGTTATCCCTCAAATTAAAAAAATGTAAATATCTGCTATTATGCATACTACGAGTTTCACTATAGCAATGTAAAAAAAATTGCTGCTCTTCATTGTAAGTTTCACCCTTTTTGGCTGTTTTTGCTCATCCCTTTGTAGCTATGGTCAGTTCATTTTCTCGTGACTGGCAGCAGCTTGTCTCATGTGACAATCAAGCACCTGCATCTCCCAGGACTGCACTGCAGTAAACTTAAAAGCTACAAACACCTTTGAAGGCAAATGATTGTATTTTACTTATTTTGTACTAAAAATCATTTTTTCAATTGGTCTTTAATAAAAAATATTGAACCATTCTATATAAAAGGTTAACTGTCTAGCTGGTTGAATCATACTTTTTATTTTCACTTGCAGAAAAATCATCCAGTGTAATACAGGCTTAAAGAGGCTCTGTCACCAGGTTCAAGCCTACCCTACCTAGCCTGGTAGGGATGATGACGCAGACAAAAACCATGCCTTTAATTCTCATGTAGTAGATCCAGTATGGCTGAAAAAGCAACTTTTAAAAATATGCAAATGAAGAATTTAAGCACTCCGAGGCGCGCTTATGCCTTCCGAGCACTGCTTCTGCAACGCCCCTGTTCCTTGCTAATGCCGGCCTTCTGCACCTAATCACGCCCCCATGTCCTTTGATTGACAGCGCCGTATGTACAAGATGCATTTCGGAACAGAAACGTTCCTTCCTCAGTGGTAACAAATGGTTACAAACACCATTTGTTACCACTGAAAAAGGAACGTTCCTGTTTTGAAATGTGTCTGGTACATACGGCCTGTGAGGAATACAAGTCGCACAGTAATAATTCAAAATAATCCACATGAGAAGATTTAAGGTGGTTTCGGCGTTCCTAACACTAGGGCTCGTGTGCGATAAGATCGACGAAGCCGGCATACAGAGGAGCCCACAGCCAACGCGAGCCAGCAATACGAACACAGCGCTGTGGGTCTCGTGAGTAATAAACCACCAATAACATAGAATGAGCATATGATAAGTGAGACATAGCGGGACATTCTAGGCATAGCCCATGAGATTATAAGTCCCAGTCCGAGCCCCAGGAGCGCTAGACTATTGTGAACAAATATCTACAGCAGGACATCTCACAATCTAATAGTATTATAAGTAGGAATGAGCGAACCCGAACTGTATAGTTCGGGTTCGTACCGAATTTTGGGGTGTCCGTGACACGGACCCGAACCCGAACATTTTCATGTTCGAGTTCGGTGTTCAACGCTTTCTTGGTGCTTTTTGAAAGGCTGCAAAGCAGCCAATCAACAAGCATCATACTACTTGCCCCAAGAGGCCATCACAGCCAAGCCGCATGTGACCCAGCCTCTATATAAGTTTGGGTCACGTAGCGCTGCACGTCACTCTGCTGATACAAGTGTAGGGAGAGGTTGCAGCTGCGACGTTAGGGCGAGATTAGGCAGATTAACTCCTCCAAAAGACTTCATTCAGTGATCGATCTACAGCTGTGGATCATTGAACTGCTGCTATTCAATTGCTCAGTGTTTTTAGGCTGTCCAGAGCGTTTTTCAGTCACTTTTTTCTCGAGTGATCGGTGGCCATTTTGTGGCTTGCTTAAGCGCCAGCACAAGCTGCCACCAAGTAAATTTAACCATCAATAGTGTGGTTATTTTTTGCTATATCCTACATCAGGGTCAAGCTTTTATCAAGTGCATTTAACCATCAATAGTGTGGTTATTTTTTGGCCATATACTACATCAGGGGCAAGCTGAGCCTGTCACCCAAGTGCATTTAACCATCAATAGTGTGGTTATTTTTTGCTATATCCTACATCAGGGTCAAGCTTTCATCAAGTGCATTTAACCATCAATAGTGTGGTTATTTTCTTGCCATATACTACATCAGGGGCAAGCTGAGCCTGTGTCACCCAAGTGCATTTAACCATCAATAGTGTAGTTATTTTTTGCTATATCCTACATCAGGGTCAAGCTTTCATCAAGTGCATTTAACCATCAATAGTGTGGTTATTTTTTGGCCATATACTACATCAGGGGCAAGCTGAGCCTGTGTCACCCAAGTGCATTTAACCATCAATAGTGTGGTTATTTTTTGGCCATATACTACATCAGGGGCAAGTTGAGCCTGTCACAAAGTGCATTTAACCATCAATAGTGTGGTTATTTTTTGGCCATATACTACATCAGGGGCAAGTTGAGCCTGTCACCCAGCGCCTAAAAAATAGGCCTCACATTTATATTAATCCAAATCTGTCATTACTGTTTTAGCTGGTCAAGTTATTTTTAGTGTCCGTCAAAGCACAGTTTTTGTTCTGGGTTGAAAAACAATTCCCAATTTAGCAATTCTCAAAATTAGTGGTTTCTGCTGTATCAGGCCTACTTTAAATCCATCCCTAAAAGGGTATATTAGATTCAAGGTGCTGATAGGGTAATTCTCAAGAACTTCACACACACGCTACAGTGCAGATCCAAGTCTAATTCTGTCCGTAAACGTATACCTGTCACCCAGCGCCTAAAAAATAGGCCTGACATTTATATTCATCCAAATCTGTCATTACTGTTTTAGCTGGTCAAGTTATTTTTAGTGTCCGTCAAAGCACAGTTTTTTTCTGGGTTGAAAAACAATTCCCAATTTTGCAATTCTCAAAATTAGTGGTTTCTGCTGTATCAGGCCTACTTTAAATCTATCCCTAAAAGGGTATATTAGATTCAAGGTGCTGATAGGGTAATTCTCAAGAACTTCACACACACGCTACAGTGCAGATCCAAGTCTAATTCTGTCCGTAAACGTATACCTGTCACCCAGCGCCTAAAAAATAGGCCTCACATTTATATTCATCCAAATCTGTCATTACTGTTTTAGCTGGTCAAGTTATTTAGTGTCTGTCAAAGCACAGTTTTTGTTCTGGGTTGAAAAACAATTCCCAATTTAGCAATTCTCAAAATTAGTGGTTTATGCTGTATCAGGCCTACTGTAAATCTATCCCTAAAAGGGTATATTAGATTCAAGGTGCTGATAGGGCAATTCTCAAGAACTTCACACACACGCTACAGTGCAGATCCAAGTCTAATTCTGTCCGTAAACGTATACCTGTCACCCAGCGCCTAAATAATAGGCCTCAAATTTGTATTCAGCTAAATCTGTCATTACTGGTGTGCCTGTATTAGTGTAATTCGGTACCTAAATAGATAGCCAGATAGTGTTAGGTGTCTGTAAAAAAAGGCCTGAATTTGAATTCAATACATTGGCCCGAATAATATTTTTCTTATTGTGGTGAACGGTAACAATGAGGAAAACATCTAGTAAGGGACGCGGACATGGTCGTGGTGGTGTTAGTGGACCCTCTGGTGCTGGGAGAGGACGTGGCCGTTCTGCCACAGCCACACGTCCTAGTGTACCAACTACCTCAGGTCCCAGTAGCCGCCAGAATTTACAGCCATATTTGGTGGGGCCCAATGCCGTTCTAAGGATGGTAAGGACTGAGCAGGTACAGGCATTAGTCAATTGGGTGGCCGACAGTGCATCCAGCACGTTCACATTATCTCCCACCCAGTCTTCTGCAGAAAGCGCACAGATGGCGCATGAAAACCAAGCCCATCAGTCTGTCACATCACCTCCATGCATATCAGGGAAACTGTCTGAGCCTCAAGTTATGCAGCAGTCTCTTATGCTGTTTGAAAACTCTGCTGGCAGGGTTTCCCAAGGGCATCCACCTAGCCCTTCCCCAGGGGTGGAAGAGATAGAATGCACTAACGCACAACCACTTATGTTTCCTGATGATGAGGACATGGGAATACCACCTCAGCACGTCTCTGATGATGACGAAACACAGGTGCCAACTGCTGCGTCTTTCTGCAGTGTGCAGACTGAACAGGAAGTCAGGGATCAAGACTGGGTGGAAGACGATGCAGGGGACGATGAGGTCCTAGACCCCACATGGAATGAAGGTCGTGCCACTGACTTTCACAGTTCGGAGGAAGAGGCAGTGGTGAGACCGAGCCAACAGCGTAGCAAAAGAGGGAGCAGTGGGCAAAATCAGAACACCCGCCGCCAAGAGACTCCGCCTGCTACTGAACGCCGCCATCTGGGACCGAGCACCCCAAAGGCAGCTTCAAGGAGTTCCCTGGCATGGCACTTCTTCAAACAATGTGCTGACAACAAGACCCGAGTGGTTTGCACGCTGTGCCATCAGAGCCTGAAGCGAGGCATTAACGTTCTGAACCTTAGCACAACCTGCATGACCAGGCACCTGCATGCAAAGCATGAACTGCAGTGGAGTAAACACCTTAAAAACAAGGAAGTCACTCAGGCTCCCCCTGCTACCTCTTCTGCTGCTGCCGCCTCGGCCTCTTCTGCTGCTGCCGCCGCCTCGGCCTCTTCCTCCGCCTCTGGAGGAACGTTGGCACCTGCCGCCCAGCAAACATGGGATGTACCACCAACACCACCACCTCCGTCACCAAGCATCTCAACCATGTCACACGGCAGCGTTCAGCTCTCCATCTCACAAACATTTGAGAGAAAGCGTAAATTCCCACCTAGCCACCCTCGATCTCTGGCCCTGAATGCCAGCATTTCTAAACTACTGGCCTATGAAATGCTGTCATTTAGGCTGGTGGACACAGACAGCTTCAAACAGCTCATGTCGCTTGCTGTCCCACAGTATGTTTTTCCCAGCCGGCACTACTTCTCCAAGAGAGCCGTGCCTTCCCTGCACAACCAAGTATCCGATAAAATCAAGTGTGCACTGCGCAACGCCATCTGTGGCAAGGTCCACCTAACCAGAGATACGTGGGCCAGTAAGCACGGCCAGGGACGCTATATCTCCCTAACTGCACACTGGGTAAATGTAGTGGCGGCTGGGCCCCAGGCGGAGAGCTCTTTGGCGCACGTCCTTCCGCCGCCAAGGATCGCAGGGCAACATTCTTTGCCTCCTGTCTCCTCCTCCTCCTACTCAGCTTCCTCCTCCTCTTCTTCCACCTGCTCATCCAGTCAGCCACACACCTTCACCACCAACTTCAGCACAGCCCGGGGTAAGCGTCAGCAGGCCGTTCTGAAACTCATATGTTGTGGCGGGGTATAGAACAACAGACCGACGAGTGGTTGCTGCCGGTGAGCCTCAAGCCTGGCCTGGTGGTGTGCGATAAAGGGCGAAATCTCGTTGCAGCTCTGGGACTAGCCGGTTTGACGCACATCCCTTGACTGGCGCATGTGCTGAATTTGGTGGTGCAGAAGTTCATTCACAACTACCCCGACATGTCAGAGCTGCTGCATAAAGTGCGGGCCGTCTGTTCGCGCTTCCGGCGTTCACATCATGCCGCTGCTCGCCTGTCTGCGCTACAGCGTAACTTCGGCCTTCCCGCTCACCGCTTCATATGCGACGTGCCCACCAGGTGGAACCCCACCTTGCACATGCTGGACAGACTGTGCGAGCAGCAGCAGGCCATAGTGGAGTTTCAGCTGCAGCACGCACGGGTCAGTCGCACTGCGGATCAGCCCCACTTTACCACCAATGACTGGGCCTCCATGCGAGACCTGTGTGCCCTGTTGCGCTGTTTCGAGTACTCCACCAACATGGCCAGTGGCGATGACGCCGTTATCAGCGTTACAATACCACTTCTATGTCTCCTTGAGAAAACACTTAGGGCGATGATGGAAGAGGAGGTGGCCCAGGAGGAGGAGGAGGAAGAGGGGTCATTTTTAGCACTTTCAGGCCAGTCTCTTCGAAGTGACTCAGAGGGAGGTTTTTTGCAACAGCAGAGGCCAGGTACAAATGTGGCCAGACAGGGCCCACTACTGGAGGACGAGGATGAGGAGGAGGTGGAGGAGGATGAGGATGAAGCAGGTTCACAGCGGGCTGGCACCAGACGCAGCTCGGGCCCATCACTGGTGCGTGGCTGGGGGGAAACGCAGGACGATGACGATACGCCTCTTACAGAGGACAGCTTGTCCTTACCTCTGGGCAGCCTGGCACATATGAGCGACTACATGCTGCAGTGCCTGCGCAACGACAGCAGAGTTGCCCACATTTTAACGTGTGCGGACTACTGGGTTGCCACCCTGCTGGATCCACGGTACAAAGACAATGTGCCCACCTTACTTCATGCACTGGAGCGTGATAGTAAGATGCGCGAGTACAAGCGCACGTTGGTAGACGCGCTACTGAGAGCATTCCCAAATGTCACAGGGGAACAAGTGGAAGCCCAAGGCGAAGGCAGAGGAGGAGCAAGAGGTCGCCAACGCAGCTGTGTCACGGCCAGCTCCTCTGAGGGCAGGGTTAGCATGGCAGAGATGTGGAAAAGTTTTGTCACCACGCCACAGCTAACTGCACCACCACCTGATATGGAATGTGTTAGCAGGAGGCAACATTTCAATAACATGGTGGAACAGTACCTGTGCACACCCCTCCACGTACTGACTGATGGTTCGGTCCCATTCAACTTCTGGGTCTCCAAATTGTCCACGTGGCCAGAACTAGCCTTTTATGCCTTGGAGGTGCTGGCCTGCCCGGCGGCCAGCGTTTTGTCTAAACGTGTATTCAGCACGGCAGGGGGCGTCATTACAGACAAACGCAGCCGCCAGTCTACAGCCAATGTGGACAAGCTGACGTTCATAAAAATGAACCAGGCATGGATCCCACAGGACCTGTCCATCCCTTGTGCAGATTAGACATTAACTACCTCCTCTTAACAATATATTATTGTACTCCAGGGCACTTCCTCATTCAATCCTATTTTTATTTTCATTTTACCATTATATTGCGGGGCAACCCAAAGTTGAATGAACCTCTCCTCTGTCTGGGTACCGGGGCCTAAAAATATCTGAATATAACTTGAGTTGGGCGGCACTCCTCTTGTGTCGTTTCGTACGGTGCTCAATGGTAATGGAGATCATACAATGAGAAGTAAACCACGGCACTCGTAATTGTAATTCAGAAAATTTGTATTTTCATATTTTCATTAGCAAAACTGGCCAACGTTTCGGTCCTAACACAGGACCTTGTTCACGGCCTTAGTTGTATGTAGCATGTAGCCTCTAGGATCCCAGAGGCTACATGCTACATACAACTAAGGCCGTGAACAAAGTCCTGTGTTAGGACCGAAACGTTGGCCAGTTTTGCTAATATTCCTGGATGCAAATGAAATGATAAATTATATGAAAAATGTAATGAAAAAATGAAAATATGAAAATACAAATTTTCTGAATTACAATTACGAGTGCCGTGGTTTACTTCTCATTGTAAAAATATCTGACAGTGGCCTGTTCTAGTGGTGGGTGACATGAAGCCTGATTCTCTGCTATGATATGAAGACTGATTCTCTGCTGACATGAAGCCTGAATCTCTGTTATGGGACCTCTCTCCTCTGCCTGGGTGCCTGGGCCTAAATATGTGACAATGGACTGTTCCAGTGGTGGGTGACGTGAAGCCTGATTCTCTGCTATGACATGAAGACTGATTCTCTGCTGACATGAAGCATGAATCTCTGTTATGGGACCTCTCTCCTCTGTCTGGGTGCCGGGGCCTAAAAATATCTGACAGTGGCCTGTTCCAGTGGTGGGTGACGTGAAGCCTGATTCTCTGCTATGACATGAAGACTGATTCTCTGCTGACATGAAGCCTGAATCTCTGCTATGGGACCTCTCTTCTCTGCCTGGGTTCCTGGGCCTAAATATGTGACAATGGACTGTTCCAGTGGTGGGTGACGTGAAGCCTGATTCTCTGCTATGACATGAAGACTGATTCTCTGCTGACATGAAGCCTGAATCTCTGTTATGGGACCTCTCTCCTCTGTCTGGGTGCCGGGGCCTAAAAATATCTGACCGTGGCCTGTTCCAGTGGTGGGTGACGTGAAGCCTGATTCTCTGCTATGACATGAAGACTGATTCTCTGCTGACATGAAGCCTGAATCTCTGTTATGGGACCTCTCTCCTCTGCCTGGGTGCCTGGGCCTAAATATGTGACAATGGACTGTTCCAGTGGTGGGTGACGTGAAGCCTGATTCTCTGCTATGACATGAAGACTGATTCTCTGCTGACATGAAGCCAGATTCTCTGTTACGGGACCTCTCTCCTCTGCCTGGGTGCCTGGGCCTAAATATCTGACAATGGAATGTTCCAGTGTTGGGTGACGTAAAGCCTGATTCTCTGCTATGACATGCAGACTGATTCTCTGCTGACATGAAGCCAGATTCTCTGTTACGGGACCTCTCTCCTCTGACTGGGTGCCTGGGCCTAAATATCTGACAATGGACTGTTCCAGTGTTGGGTGACGTAAAGCCTGATTCTCTGCTATGACATGAAGACTGATTCTCTGCTGACATGAAGCCTGAATCTCTGTTATGGGACCTCTCTCCTCTGTCTGGGTGCCGGGGCCTAAAAATATCTGACAGTGGCCTGTTCCAGTGTTGGGTGACGTAAAGCCTGAGTCTCTGCTATGACATGCAGACTGATTCTCTGCTGACATGAAGCCAGATTCTCTGTTACGGGACCTCTCTCCTCTGCCTGGGTGCCTGGGCCTAAATATCTGACAATGGACTGTTCCAGTGTTGGGTGACGTAAAGCCTGATTCTCTGCTATGACATGCAGACTGATTCTCTGCTGACATGAAGCCAGATTCTCTGTTACGGGACCTCTCTCCTCTGCCTGGGTGCCTGGGCCTAAATATCTGACAATGGACTGTTCCAGTGTTGGGTGACGTAAAGCCTGATTCTCTGCTATGACATGCAGACTGATTCTCTGCTGACATGAAGCCAGATTCTCTGTTACGGGACCTCTCTCCTCTGCCTGGGTGCCTGGGCCTAAATATCTGACAATGGACTGTTCCAGTGTTGGGTGACGTGAAGCCTGATTCTCTGCTATGACATGAAGACTGATTCTCTGCTGACATGAAGCCAGATTCTCTGTTACGGGACCTCTCTCCTCTGCCTGGGTGCCTGGGCCTAAATATATGACAATGGACTGTTACAGTGGTGGGTGACGTGAAGCCTGATTCTCTGCTATGACATGCAGACTGATTCTCTGCTGACATGTAGCCAGATTCTCTGTTACGGGACCTCTCTCCTCTGCCTGGGTGCCGGGGCCTAAATATATGACAATGGACTGTTACAGTGGTGGGTGACGTGAAGCCAGATTCTCTGCTATGGCATGAAGACTGATTCTCTACTGACGTGAAGCCAGATTCTCTGCTATGGGACCTCTCTCCAATTGATATTGGTTAATTTTTATTTATTTTATTTTAATTTTAATTCATTTCCCTATCCACATTTGTTTGCAGGGGATTTACCTACATGTTGCTGCCTTTTGCAGCCCTCTAGCTCTTTCCTGGGCTGTTTTACAACCTTTTTAGTGCCGAACAGTTCGGGTCCCCATTGACTTCAATGGGGTTCAGGTTCGGGACGAAGTTCGGGTCAGGTTCGGATCCTGAACCCGAACATTTCCGGGAAGTTCGGCCGAACTTCTCGAACCCGAACATCCAGGTGTTCGCTCAACTCTAATTATAAGCCCCAGCATAAGCGCAGGAGTGCTAGAATGTGGATATCAAGATAAGATACTATTAAGTGCGCATCAGACATATCGACATAAGAAACTATAAAGGGTCACAAAGCCATATTTTGAGGTTTTATGTTAGAGCTCCGCATTTTAATACCTAAAGGGACTGTGAATGTGTTTTGAATAATTTTATAATGGAGATATATTTTTTTTATGATTTTTAGAATAAATGTATATGTATTGATTTAGCAAAGTGTATGCAATTGGACTGTAAGCCGGCCATTGTTTCTCTTTTGTTTCATATATTTTAACATCAATTGGTAGTTGGTGGGCTGTACTCCAGTCCATAGACTAGAGAGCAGCTCAGATATATTGTGTAAAATTCAGATCCTGCTACTAGAGAATCTCAGCCCTGTACAGAATAAAGGGCTCTACATTTTTTAATAAAGAACAATTAAAAAATGCTTAGCTCAAAATGAGTACAATGCAATAATAATAATATAAAAAACTTCCCCCAAAGGTGTACATACAGAAGCCATTAAGCTTAATCCTTTTCCTGTCTTCATTCCTGGAATAAATAATAGTTCCTCATGCATGGCCCAAGCGATGCCACTAAAAAATTGCACTATGGTATTTAACGCCCCCTTCCAGTTTCATTCTCCTCTGTCTAGAGAGAGATGGCAATATATTTTTATGAAGTAGGGATAAATGAAAAGTGGGCCTCTTCACCATGTGATTATTATGCTGGCATTGAGAGAAAGAAGAGAGCAGGGAAGTTATTGGGCAGGTTGGTCCACTACTAAATGCAAAAGAAGGTGGATCAGAATTTCATCCACAGGAGAAACAGCAGGGGTGTTACCAGATCATCTAACCAAAAAACTTAGAGGCACATTTATTAAGACAGACGCAGGCCTCTCCATAACTTTGGCGCATCCGGCGCCAGTTCTAAATGTAAGACAGCTTCTCAGCGGTCTTTTATTTAGACCTTTTTCTACACCTAAAACAGGCATAGAAAATGGTAAATGAGACGAGCCTGTCGGCCTGTCGCTTTCGCCACCCCAGCCACTCCCACAATTTTAGAATTGCGTCTGAAATATGCCTAATTTAGGTGGATTTTAGCATAGTAAATGACCCCCTTAATATTTTTCATGGTATAACCCCTTTAAGAAATTTATCAAACCTAAATCTATGTGTATTAATGGCATTACCCTAATAGTCTGTAACTGTTACATTGTAATATTTGGACATTCGCACTTTGATCACCTAAGCTTGCTAGTAGAATAAGGCATGCGAAATTACATTAATAATTATTGTACTCTTGAGTTGATGCGATATAAAATTTTTGATTCGATTTCGATAACATAAAAAAGTATTGCGATATTCGATACCACGCAAAAAAATAAACCAAAAAAGCCACGTGCATTCCGCATTTTAAAAAATGGCGAATCGCACAGTTTTTATTTATTTTTTCTGTTCCAGCGTTCACTGCATCGATTTTTTATATTTTAACCTCTTAAGGACCTGGTACTTAAGGACACATGACGTACCGGTACGTCATGTGTTGTTCCGATCACTGCCGCCCGGCCGGCAGTGATCGGAACAAGGTGCCTGCTCAAATCATTGAGCAGGCACCTAGGCTAAATGCGCGGGGGGGTCCCATGACCCCCCCATGTCGGCGATCGCAACAAACCGCAGGTCAATTCAGACCTGCGGTTTGATGCGCTTTTTGCAGTTTCTGATCCCCGCGGTCTCTGACCGCGAGGATCAGAAACTTTATAATGTCCAAATTATATCTGTATCCCCCCCCCTGCACCCCTGAGTGATTTTGGCCCCGTGGGAGGTGCAGGGGGAGGGTTGCGGGCGGTGGGGGCGGTGCGGGAGGCGGGCGGTGCGGCAGGCGGGATCGCGATCCCCCGCCCGCCTCCCCTTGTATAATCGTTGGCTTCTAGTGGGTATACCAGGGTGCCAGCACATTGCTGGCACCCTGGTATAAACGGCTGACATCTGCGATGCGATGTCAGCCGTTTAACCCTTTCCATACAGCGGTCCTATGGAAAAAGTTAACAGTAAGAGGGAGCTCCCTCCCTCTCCCATCGGGGGGCTGCAGTGCCTTTGCAGCCCCCCCATGGAGAGGGAGAGAGCCCCCAGACAGCCCCCCGACAGATCCCCTCCTTACCCTTCCCCGTCTGCGAAGTTCTGAGCAGACGGGGAAGGTTCCCATGGCAACAGGACGCCTGCTCAGGCGTCCTGCTGTCCATGGTGCTGAACAGATCTGTGCTAAAAGCATAGATCTGTTCAGTGTAAGTAAAATACAGTACAGAACAATATATATTGTACTGTACTGTATTATACAGACATCAGACCCACTGGATCTTCAAGAACCAAGTGGGTCTGGGTAAAAAAAAAGTGAAAAAAAGTGAAAAAAAAGTAAAAATCAAAAAACACATTTATCACTGATTAAAAATGAAAAAAATAAAATTCCCTACACATGTTTGGTATCGCCGCGTCCGTAACGACCTGATCTATAAAACGGTCATGTTACTTTACCAGAACGGTGAACACCATAAAAATAAAAAATAAAAAACTATGATGAAATTGAAATTTTGCCCACCTTACTTCCCAAAAAAAGGTAATAAAAGTGATCAAAAAAGTCGCATGTACGCCAAAATTGTAACAATCAAGCCGTCATCTCATACCACAAAAATCATACCCTACCCAAGATAATCGCCCCAAAACTGAAAAAACTATGGCTCTTAGACTATGGAAACACTAAAACGTTTTTTTTTGTTTCAAAAATGAAATCCTTGTGTAAAACTTACATAAATTAAAAAAAAGTATACATATTAGGTATCACCGCGTCCGTATCGACCGGCTCTATAAAAATATCACATGATCTAACCCCTCAGATGACCACCGTAAAAAATTAAAAATAAAAACGGTGTAAAAAAAGCAATTTTTTGTCATCTTACGTCACAAAAAGTGTAATAGCAAGTGATCAAAAAGTCATATGCACCCCAAAATAGTGCCAATCAAACCGTCATCTCATCCCGCAAAAAATGAGACCCTACTTAAGATAATCGCCCAAAAACTGAAAAAACTATGGCTCTTAGACTATGGAGACACTAAAACATTTTCTTTGTTTTCAAAATGAAATTAAAAAAAAAAGCATACATATTAGGTATCGCTGCGTCCGTGACAACCTGCTCTATAAAATTACCACATGATCTAACCTGTCAGATGAATGTTGTAAATAACAAAAAAAAAAAAAACTGTGCCAAAAAAGCTATTTTTTGTTACCGGCCCTCACAAAAAGTGTAATATAGAGCAACCAAAAATCATATGTACCCTAAACTAGTACCAACAATACTGCCACCCTATCCCGTAGTTTCTACAATGGGGTCACTTTTTTGGAGTTTCTACTCTAGGGGTGCATCAGGGGGGCTTCAAATGGGACATGGTGTCAAAAAAAAACAGTCCAGCAAAATCTGCCTTCCAAAAACCGTATGGCATTCCTTTCCTTCTGCGCCCTGCCGTGTGCCCGTACAGCAGTTTACGACCACAAATGGGGTGTTACTGTAAACTACAGAATCAGGGCCATAAATAATAAGTTTTGTTTGGCTGTTAACCCTTGCTTTGTAACTGGAAAAAAAATATTAAAATGGAGAATCTGCCAAAAAAGTGAAATTTTGAAATTGTATCTCTATTTTCCATTAAATCTTGTGCAACACCTAAAGGGTTAACAATGTTTGTAAAATCAGTTTTGAATACCTTGAGGGGTGTAGTTTCTTAGATGGGGTCACTTTTATGGAGTTTCTTTTCTAGGGGTGCATCAGGGGGGCTTCAAATGGGACATGGTGTAAAAAAAAACAGTGCAGCAAAATCTGCCTTCCAAAAACCGTATGGCATTCCTTTCGTTCTGCGCCCTGCCGTGTGCCCGTACAGTAGTTTACGGCCACATATGGGGTGTTTCTGTAAACTACAAAATCAGGGCCATAAATAATGAGTTTTGTTTGGCTGTTAACCCTTGCTTTGTAACTGGAAAAAAAATATTAAAATGGAAAATCTGCCAAAAAAGTGAAATTTTGAAATTGTATCTCTATTTTCCATTAAATCTTGTGCAACACCTAAAGGGTTAACAACGTTTGTAAAATCAGTTTTGAATACCTTGAGGGGTGTAGTTTCTTAGATGGGGTCACTTTTATGTAGTTTCTTCTCTAGGGGTGCATCAGGGGGGCTTCAAATGGGACATGGTGTAAAAAAAAACAGTCCAGCAAAATCTGCCTTCCAAAAACCGTATGGCATTCCTTTCCTTCTGCGCCCTGCCGTGTGCCCGTACAGTAGTTTACGGCCACATATGGGGTGTTTCTGTAAACTACAGAATCAGGGCCATAAATAATGAGTTTTGTTTGGCTGTTAACCCTTGCTTTGTAACTGGAAAAAAAATATTAAAATGGAAAATCTGCCAAAAAAGTGAAATTTTGAAATTGTATCTCTATTTTCCATTAAATCTTGTGCAACACCTAAAGGGTTAAAAAAGTTTGTAAAATCAGTTTTAAATACCTTGAGGGGTGTAGTTTCTTAGATGGGGTCACTTTTATGGAGTTTCTACTCTAGGGGTGCATCAGGGGGGCTTCAAATGGGACATGGTGTAAATAAACCAGTCCAGCAAAATCTGTCTTCCAAAAACCAAACGGCGCACCTTTCAATCTACGCCCCGCTGTGTGGCCGTACAGTAGTTTACAGCCACATATTGGGTGTTTATGTAAACGGCAGAGTCAGGGCAATAAAGATACAGTCTTGTTTGGCTGTTAACCCTTGCTTTGTTAGTGGAAAAAATGGGTTAAAATGGAAAATTAGGCAAAAAAATGAAATTCTCAAATTTCATCCCCATTTGCCAATAACTCTTGTGCAACACCTAAAAGGTTAATGAAGTTTGTAAAATCAGTTTTGAATACCTTGAGGGGTGTAGTTTCTTAGATGGAGTCATTTTTGGGTGGTTTCTATTATGTAAGCCTCGCAAAGTGACTTGAGACCTGAACTGGTCCCTAAAAATTGAGTTTGTGTAAATTTCTGAAAAATTTCAAGATTTGCTTCTAAACTTCTAAGCCTTATAACATCCCCAAAAAATAAAATATCATTCCCAAAACAATTCAAACATGAAGTAGACATATGGGGAATGTAAAGTCATCACAATTTTTGGGGGTATTACTATGTATTACAGAAGTAGAGAAACTGAAACTTTGAAATTTGCAAATTTTTCCAAATTTTTGTTAAATTAGGTATTTTTTGGTGCAAAAAAAAATTTTTTTTTTACTTCATTTTACCAGTGTCATGAAGTACAATATGTGATGAAAAAACAATCTCAGAACGGCCTCGATAAGTCAAAGCGTTTTAAAGTTATCAACACTTAAAGGGACTCTGGTCAGATTTGCAAAAAATGGCCTGGTCCTAAGGTGTAAAAAGGCTGTGTCCTTAAGGGGTTAATAGTTTGGACTTCTCGGTCGTGGCGATATGTGATTATTTATTGTTTATATATTTTATATGTGAAATTGGGAAAGGGGGTGATTCACTGCCACCAATAAGAAGAGGAGGGGACCCTGTGGCCACTGCCACCAATGAGAAGGGGAGGGGACCCTGTGGCCACTGCCACCAATGATTTTATTATTGGGGGGGTCGCACTGTGCCACCAATGATTTTAATGGGGTGGGGGGGTTGAGGGGGGGAGGGCGCACTGCGCTACCAATGATTATTACCCCTTAATACAGGAGGCGGGTACTGGCAGCAGATCAGCGGCACCTGAGGGGTTAACTGCCACTGATAGGAGCTCCCTGCCAGCACCTTCATCCTGTATTATGTATTAAAGACCACCTTATATGGGTCCGGACTTTAAGTATTAGGCTACATAGAGCGGCGCCAGGTGATGTCCCAGCACTTCCTATTATTTCTGGGTGCAGCTCCGTTCGCCCGCCGTCCCATTATGGTCTCCTGCTCCATATGCTAATTACTATCGGAGCAATGGGGAGGAGACATCAGCTTCTATCCTGGGCGTTCCTTCTCCCTGTGCTGCGCTGCGATTGGACAGCGCTACAGCCAGGGAGAAGGAACGCTCATTAGAGAAGCTGATGTCTCCTCCCCATTGATCCAATAGTAATTAGCATATGGAACAGGAGACAGTAATGGGGCACGGCGGGCGAACAGAGCGGCGCCCAGGAATAATAGTAAGTGCTAGGACATCTCTGGGCGCCGCTCTGGACCCAGGAAAAGTCCTATCATTGGTGGCGCAGTGCGCCCACCCCTCCTCCTTCCCTCTCTCCGTTCATTGGTGGCAGCGGCAGCAGCAGCACAGGGGGAGGGAGAGACTGCTTCCTTCTCCCCTGTGCTGCTGAGGGAACATGAGCGCACTGACAGCAGCATGCTCATGTTCAGAGATACTAGACTGCGCAGCAGCGCAGCCCAGTATCGAATTTTTTTTAATCCCGGAATCATATCGATACCGGGACAAAAGTATCGATTGGGTATTGAAATTTTGATACTCGCAACAACCCTATTGTAGTCAAACTAATTTCTGGCACAAAATAATTCTCTTTCTCTCCTGTGTATAATAGTGTAGCTCTAATTATGTGTACTTTGTCTTAAATTCATTATATCTCCCCAGGACAAAGGATCCCATTTAAACTCTAGCATGCTTTCTACCTTTAACTATGCTTAGCACACTGTTTCAGCTCCCTGTCACCTCAGTAGGGTTGGCCAAACATAGTGCCTGTTCCATTTTTTTAATGGCAGCACACTCTACAGTGTCCTGCCATTGAACGTTTATACTCTAACATCACAAATTAAGACATAATTATATAAAGGGAAACTGTCACCCAATTTGAGGCTACTGAACCATCAGCCTGCCATTACACAGCTGGTGTTTAGACACGACGGTAGAGGAGAGGATAGGAGTGATAGTAGCAAGAGGTGGTCATAGTTAGTACTCACTATGATGCTTCCCTGGACCATGCAGAGATGGGAACGGAGCACTTTTCTTCCCCTTGAGGCACCTTAATCTTGGGGTTCTCCTGCCTGATGGTGGTTCGGAATGCCCTTGATGGTAATGAATTGCAAGATACAAGGCAGGGCCCCATGCAGCAGTTGAGGCAATGATAAGGCAGTTTTGCAGTAGAACAGTTCTTTATTGAACAATTAAAGGGAATTAAGAAAATGAAAAAAAGTAAATAAATATATTCCCAAATACCTTTCATTAGTTATAATGGCTTGTTTTGTCTGGGGAGCAATCATTAGGAGAAATAAAATGGCCACCGTACACACAAAACCTTTCCGAATCAGACAGCAGGACAAGTTACTTTACAACACTGAGCTAAAGAGCTGCCTCGTCCTTATCTCTACTCTGCTTGTCAGGGATTGTGATTCTGGATACAGATGATAAGATCTTCAGCTGAATCTCTGTAGGAATGGAGTTTATAAGGAAACATGAAGTACAGAGAGGTGGTGGGGATGTGGCTGTGTCCTGCTATGTGATTAGGACAGGTTTTGTGTGTACTAGTAGGATGGCGGCCATTTTATTTCCCCTAATGATTGCTCCCCAGGCAAAACAAGCCATTATAACTAATGAAAGATATTTGGGAATATGTTTATAATATGGTAATATTTAGGTATTTTTATTTTCTTAATTCCCAGAGAACCCCTTTAAGTTCAAACACATCAGTTAGTTATCAGCATGCGTAGACTGGCAGATATTACACAATGTGCATCTTTCACAGTTCTCAAAGGTTACAAGGCTGCAAAGGTAGCTAATAGACCAAGATGTTTATTTAAAGCAGTTCTTACACTGCATTATCTTGCTGACTTTGGCATGAGCATCCAGAAATAGGGGTACAACACTTCACTTGAGGCAACTAGGAGGCGAACTAAGTTCTGCAACTTTTGTACAGGTTGCCGTACTCAGTTATAATTTCCACAATGTCCTCAGCAGGATGTAGTATTCTACTTAAACCTGGCCAGGCTGTTTGTAATGTATGTCTAGGCACTGTAAGACTTAAATCTCCTGAACAAGTTTGCTGTCAGCTTATCTCCACAGAGCTTCTACACACACCTTCCTCCAAACACTGGAATGCCTTTCAAGCATATACCGTATTTTTCGCCACATAAGACACACTTTTTCCCCCCCAAGTGGTCTTATAGGGTGAATACTAATAAGCGCTCAGTACCGAAGGACCAGGAAGCAGTGAAGGCTCTGTACTCACCGCTTTCTGGTCCTCGGCTGTTGGCTGTGCAGTGGCTGCGTACAGCGTAAGGGTGCTCTGTGACATCACACTGTGCGCGCCAGTTCACAGCACAGCCGACGGAGGAGGAAGACAGAGCGCAGGCAGTGAGGAGCGGCCGCATCCAGGAGCAGGAGAGGTAAGTGGTTTATTTATTTTGTGATCTGAGGCTGGGGGCTGCTGAAACATGGTTGGGAGCTGCTGAAACATGGCTAGGGGCTACTGAAACATGGTTGGGGCTGCTGAAACATGGTTGGAGCTGATCAAACATGATTGTGGGCTGCTGAAACATGGCTGAATTGAATTGAATTTCATTTACTTTCTGTTGTGGGGATAAATGGGTTTGCTATAGTTCAATTTGGGACTCCAAATACCAGCTGAATAACAGCATGTTCATAGTTTAGTGGCGGAAACCAGATGATAGGTTCCCTTTAAATCTATGGTGAAAGGGGTTGCTTACTATAGAACTGGTACTATGGTTACAGTTGTAAGTCCCTATGGCTTCCTTGCTGACCAATAAATAGACAAGCTCTTTAATGGACTGATATTGTAATCATAATCTTGTGTGTGGTTCACAAATTATAATCTTGTGTGTGGTTCACAAAAGGTAGAATCAAACATCTTTCACCCAAAACAATATTGTGCCATTTGCCGATACAACCTAAGGCCTCTTGCACACGAATATATGGCTTTTTCAGTATTTTGTGGTTCGCAAAAAAAAACGGATCCGCAAGAAATACGGATGACGTCCGTGTGCATTCTGTTTTTTGCGGAACGGAACAGCTGGCCCCTGATAGAACAGTAATATCCGTGTCCGTTATGCGGACAATAATAGGACAGGTCCTATCTTTGAACGGAACAGAAAAACAGAAATACGGAAACGAAAGGAATACGGAGTACCTTCCGTTTTTTTTGCGGATCCATTGAAATGAATGGTTCCGTATACGGAGCGCAAAAAAATGAATATAGCAGACTCAGTTGTATACATGATAAGAGGGCTTCCCCAACCCCTCATACATGACAATATGGAATAGGTACATCATTCCATAATCATCTCATAGTTTAGGCAACAAAAAAATTGCATATAGAAAAATTTTAATTAATAAAATATCATTTATTTTTCAGTGGATGCAGAAGAGCAGAAATGAACTGGGGAGTGTATGAAGCTCTACTGACAGGTGTTAATAAATTCTCTACCGAATTTGGACGGGTGTGGCTGTCTATAGTCTTCATCTTTAGGATCCTTGTATACGCAGTAACAGCAAGTCGGGTTTGGGGAGATGACCAAAAAGATTTTGACTGCAACACTCGACAGCCTGGATGCAGCAATGTCTGCTATGACCAATATTTTCCTGTCTCACACATCCGTCTGTGGGCTTTGCAGCTTATCATGGTTACATGTCCTTCTCTTCTTGTTGTAATGCATGTGGCATACAGAGAAAGTCGAGAAAGAAAGCGTAAAGAAATGATGGGAGAGAACTGTGACAAGCTTTATCAAGACATTGGAAAAAAGAGAGGTGGGCTTTGGTGGACCTATCTTATAAGCCTACTGGTTAAAGCCGTGGTGGACTCTGTTTTCATTTATGTGTTTTATCGACTCTATGAAAATTTCTTTCTTCCTCGAATAGTAAAATGTACTCTTCCTCCATGCCCCAACACTGTGGACTGCTTCATATCTCGGCCATCTGAGAAAAATATATTCACCCTCTTCATGATAATTAGTTCTGCTGTATGTATTCTTCTGAACCTCATAGAAGCCGCATATCTTGTTGGAAAGAAGTGTAAAGAGACCATGCTGTCCAAAGGCCAGCCAACTAAATCTAAGAAAGACTCTGACTGCAGTGAAGCCAATGGGCGCAAACAAAGCAAATGTGAAAGGACAATTTTTATTTCAGAAGATATCTCAAGTACTAAAGCTGATCAAAATAGACACAATCATAATGCTGCATAGTGATGGAGGGGAACTAAAGTACTTACAGTCAAGTGTTTGCTATTGTCCATATTAAAATAGGTCAAAGTGTTTTTGCCAGGGCTAAGACATTATAACCACAAATGTATAATAATTCACAGCTCCCTGGGTGTAGATGAGGTAAGTGGGTTTGCAAACCAGATTACAATTAGTGATGAGCGGGAGGTGCCATATTCGATTTCGCGATATTTTGTGAATATTCGATTGAATATTCGTCTTATATTCGTCGAAATTGAATATTCGTCATTATTCTATTTATCACAAATAATATGCGATTTAATTATTTGCGTATTGCCATTTTCTTTTAACTGTATAAGGCAATTTTCCTATTGGTTGGCTATGGCTATGGCTAATATGTGTATTTTACAAATATTCGCTTTATTGCTATATATTCTTGTTTTAGAATATTACGAATATTCTAAAAAACAAAGTTATAGCATTATAGCGAATATTCGTAAAATACACATATAGACTGCAATTTAGCTAATATAGTGCTATAATATTTTTTTATAGTCAAATTTTTTTGTCTCTTCTGAAGTTCAGATTTGGAAAAAATTGACACTATTAAAAAAAATACTATAGCACTATATTAGCTAAATTGCAGTCTATATGTGTATTTCACGAATATTCGCTATATTCGTATAGCTATGTTTTTTAGAATATTCATCATATTTTAAAATTTTGAATATGACGAATATTCTAAAAAACTTAGTTACAGCAATATAGCGAATATTCGTTATTTAGAATATTCGTCTTTTTTTTTCCAATCTGTACGGTCGTTCACATACTCCTCCCCGACAAGCGTTCCCGTCACCATGGGAACGCCTGTGGGTTAGAATATACCATCGGATCTGAGTTTTCACTATTGCTGAACTGAAACAGTTCTGTAAAGAGGAATGGTCAAGATTTACTCCAGACCGTTGAGCACATCTTATCTGCAACTACAGGAAACGTTTGGTTGAAGTTATTGCTCCCAAAAGAGGTTCAACCAGTTATTAAATCCAAGGGTTCACATACTTTTTCCACCTGCACTGTGAATGTTTACATGGTGTGTTTAATAAAAACATGGTAACATTTCATTCTTTGTGTGCTATTAGTTTAAGCAGACTGTGATTGTCTATTGTTGTGACTTAGATGAAGATCAGATCACATTTTATGACCAATTTGTGCAGAAATCCATATTATTCCAAAGGGTTCACATACTTTTTCTTGCAACTGTATTTGTTTTTTAGAATATTCGTCATTTTATTTTCCATATGAAAACATGATTTCTTCCTGCTTAAAGAGGACCTTTCACTAGAATAAAAAATGTAAACTAAGCATACAGACATGGAGAGCGGCACCCAGGGATCTCCCTGCACTTACTATTATCCCTGGGCGCCACTTTGTTCTCCCGGTATAGGCTCTGGTAGCTTCATATGTTCGGTTCAACTGGGTGGAGCCTGCCGGCGTCTCCTTCTCCCAGGCTGTAGCGCTGGCCAATCGCAGCGCTCAGCTCATAGCCTGAGAGAAAAAAAAAACTATCAGGCTATGAGCTGAGCGCTGCGATTGGCCAGCGCTACAGCCTGGGAGAAGGAGACGCCGGCAGGCTCCACCCAGTTGAACCGAACATATGAAGCTACCGAAGCCTATACCGGGAGAACGGAGCGGCGTCCAGGGATAATAGGAAGTGCAGGGAGATCCCTGGGCGCCGCTCTCCATGTCTGTATGCTTAGTTTACATTTTTTTATTCTAGTGAAAGGTCCTCTTTAAGTTGTTTGTGGGCCAATGACTCATTGACCCACAAGAAAAAAGCAGGGAGGAATCATGTTTTCAGATGTTAAAAAATGACAAATATTCGATATAGGAATATATAGCACTATATTCGTAATATTCGCGAATTAGCGAAGTTGCGATATTCGCGATTAATATTCGCTATTCGAATATTCGCGCTCAACACTAATTACAATGTAGCTCAAGACTGCACACAAGTCAAGCTAGATTTCTGTAGTATTATTCAGAAGCTGCTTAGGCTAGATCCATAGACCTTCTTTAGAGCATCTTCACAAATTATGTAATTATGTGAATTACAAAGAGTACAAACAATAGGATATGTCTATGTATATCACATACAGGTACAAGCTACAAGTATCAAGATAACTTTTGAGTGTGAGGAGTCTTGATCAAGTGTACATTGTAATCTGGGATGGTAACCAACTTCTTGACCCTCTATTACAGCATATCCTATACTTATATATGCAGATGCACAAAGTCCAATCAGTTTACTTATTATTCTGGTGTAACAGACCACATGCATTGAATATCAACATAGGAGTATTAACATAGATAAAGCCTGTATAATATTTTATGAAATGTCTAATATCTTTTGTATCTAAGATATTGTTCCTGCATAACATGAAACGTTAGTACTACTGTCTTTTTATGTAAGTAATACACACAACAATTTTGCTATCATTTACTGAGGTCAAAAGAACAGTATGTTCTGTAACAGCACAGATAGCAACCCTATGTGCTATCTTTATTATGTTTGCTAAACATTTACTGGGATTTTTTTAAATGTTTCATACAATGTTTTTCTGGGTTTTTTTTCTGATCGTGGATTGGCAATACCAATAAACACTCCAAGTCTAAAGGTAAATATCCAGGTGGACTACATGTGCACAATTTACTAATGTTAAACCACTGTAAAACATAATTGAATGTATACCATAATAAAATATACATTATCATACCACCTTACCACTTCTGATAAAGCAAAAACAGCAAAATCAGTCAGGAGGGAACGGATGGTCCATTTTAATGTATTATTGACTTTTATGCGCTTTCAGTCCAATACATGTTATGGGCCTACTTTAAAGTAGGTAGGACTATTAAAATTTGTTGAATTTTATCCAAAAGTGCTGCGCAATGTGTCTCTCTTGTCTTTGATCAGTGAAGATTTCGGAGGAACCAAAGACTGGAGACCAAGTTAAACCTGGAGAGTTTGGAAAAGTAGAGGAGGAAGAAGTATTATGGTGCTGCTAGTGGGCACCTAACAATTCCCTTTGTGTTGTTTTCAGGGAATCACAAGGATGACCACCTGAAGAAAGCACTAGAAATGTATACTACCAGTGATACCATATAGACTAAGGGTACTTTCACACTAGTGTTAGAAAAATCCATCAGGCAGTTCCGTTGCCGGAACTGCCTGCCATTTGTTTCCGGATCCGGATGCGGATCTGTCTGACAAATGCGTTGCAATACCAGATCCGTCTCCCCAGTGTTGTCCGTAAAACGGATCCGGTATTTATCTTTTCACAGATTTAAAGGTCTGCACAGTCCAGGAAACCGGATCCAATTTTCCAGAACACTTGATACCGGATCCGGCATTAATACATTTCAATGGAAATTAATGCCGGATCCGGTTCTGGAATTTTCTCCGGCCAAATACCATAAAAGGGACTGAACTGAAGACATCCTGATGCATATTGAACGAATTACTTTCCATTCAGAATGCATTGGGATAACTTTAACGCTAGTGTGAAAGTACCTAAGGAGACTATTTGACATCCAAACTACTCCACATCCACACACATACCAAAGCAGTGGTGAGAACTTTTATAACTCTGTGTTTTTGTTATATGAGACATTGATTTTCTTTGCACATATCATTTTTCTTCCTGGACTATAGGGATCAGGTCTCCTGTGGTAGCTCATATTAGATTCAGATACTGCCCTTTACCTACGTTGTATCAAAGAAATATGTAACTATATCTCTCTTTAGACTGTGGAGAAGTAAATTGTGGGGGCATTACATATCCTATGAACCTGTGGGGCCAATATGTGAGGGATCACTTTCTATGCAGGGTAGGTAAGGGTTACAAAGTTTTCCGGGAGATGCAAGTGCTTGATTGTCTTATGTGAGCCCAACCACAGAAGGGAAAGAAAGTCCTTCAGGTTAGCATGTAAGTGAATAAAAAAAAAAGTTTTACATTCATCAGATAAGTACCCATTGCTGTTTCTCCTGTGACCAAAATTCTGCTCTACCTTCTCCTGCATTTAGTGATGTACTAAAATACTTAGTAGCTACCCTGCTCCTCTCTTCCTCTCAGCTTCAGTGTAGTGATCTCATAATGAAAAAAAAAACACTGAGGAAGAAACCGTCCTGGTTTCGAAATGCGTCTGGTAACTATTGCACCATAACAATATTTATATACAGTTGCAAGAAAAAGTATGTGAACCCTTTGGAATTATATGGATTTCTTCACAAATTGGTCATAAAATGTGATCTGATCTTCATCTAAGTCACAACAACAGACAATCACAGTCTGCTTAAACTAATAACACACAAAGAATTAAATGTTACCATGTTTTTATTGAACACACCATGTAAACATTCACAGTGCAAGTAGAAAAAGTATGTGAACCCTTGGATTTAATAACTGGTTGAACCTCCTTTGGCAGCAATAACTTCAACCAAACGTTTCCTGTAGTTGCAGATCAGACGTGCACAACGGTCAGGAGTAATTCTTGACCATTCCTCTTTACAGAACTGTTTCAGTTCAGCAATATTCTTGGGATGTCTGGTGTGAATCGCTTTCTTGATGTCATGCCACAGCATCTCAATCGGGTTGAGGTCAGGACTCTGACTGGGTCACTCCAGAAGGCGTATTTTCTTCTGTTTAAGCCATTCTGTTGTTGATTTACTTCTATGCTTTGCGTCGTTGTCCTGTTGCAACACCCATCTTCTGTTGAGCTTCATCTGGTGGACAGATGGCCTTAAGTTCTCCTGCAAAATGTCTTGATAAACTTGGGAATTCATTTTTCCTTCGATGATAGCAATCCGCCCAGGCCCTGACGCAGCAAAGCAGCCCCAAATCATGATGCCCCACCAACATACTTCACAGTTGGGATGAGGTTTTGATGTTGGTGTGCTGTGCCTCTTTTATTCCACACATAGTTTTGTGTGTTTCTTCCAAACAACTCAACTTTGATTTTATCTGTCCACAGAATATTTAGCCAGTACTGCTGGGGAACATCCAGGTGCTCTTGTGCAAACTGTAGACGTGCAGCAATGTTTTTTTGGACAGCAGTAGTTTCCTCTGTGGTATCCTCCCATAAAATCCATTCTTGTTTAGTGTTTTACTTATCATAGATTCGCTAACAGGGATGTTAGCATATGCCAGAGACTTTTGTAAGTCTTTAGCTGACACTCTAGGATTCTTCTTCACCTCATTGAGCAGTCTGCGCTGTGCTCTTGCAGTCATCTTTACAGGACGGCCACTCCTAGGGAGAGTAGCAGCAGTGCTGAACTTTCTCCATTTATAGACAATTTGTCTTACCGTGGACTGATGAAAAGCAAGGCTTTTGGAGATACTTTTATAACCCTTTCGAGCTTTATGCAAGTCAACCATTCTTAATCGTAGGTCTTCTGAGAGCTCTTTTGTGCGAGGCATCATTCACATCAGGCAATGCTTCTTGTGAAAAGCAAACCCAGAACTGATGTGTGTTTTTTATAGGGCAGGGCAGCTGTAACCAACACCTCCAAGCTCATCTCATTGATTGGACTCCAGTTGACTGACACCTTACTCCAATTAGCTCTTGCGGATTTCATTAGTCTAGGGGTTCACATACTTTTTCCACCTGCACTGTGAATGTTTACATGGTGTGTTCAATAAAAACATGGTAACATATAATTCTTTGTGAGTTATTAGTTTAAGTAGACTGTGATTGTCTATTGTTGTGACTGAGATGAAGATCAGATCACATTTTATGACCAATTTGTGCAGAAATCCATATCATTCCAAAGGGTTCACATACTTTTTCTTGCAACTGTATTTGAGCTGAAGAAACCCAGAATAAAGCCATCGTACTATTCCAAAACTGCCATCTGCAGCTACAGATTATATCCAGCATCTCCTTGTTCACAATCCCCATGCGCTGAAACAATGAAAGTGCAGGCACTAGCACGGGTCTTATCACAGACACCTGTGTGAGTGAATATTGGAATCCAAAAGCCGCATATACACGTATGTATGTTGCAAACAGCTGACACATCGAGTTTGCGGTAAGACACCAATATCTTTTTCACACTTAAGCTAGATAGATCATATTTGTACTAGGATATAAATCTGAAAAGCTGTTTGGAGAATTTTGGGGTATTATAGATACCAGGACTTTATACCTGTGCACAGAATAACGCTATGGAACATTGATTGTATTGAACAGTGCGAGAGCTCCGCACTGCAACAGGATAGAGGGATCGTGATTTCATGTGAATTTTTTTTTTTTACCCATATGTATTTGATGTTTTATTTTTATATGGCTATTGGTTTTTATAGTTTTATGAGTGGTATATGTATGCATTATAATAAATTGTGATATTTTATAAAGGGCCGGTCATTGAGTTTATATTTTTGAAATTATGTAATTATTTAATCTTTTTCTACTGGAATTATTTTGGGGTTCAGGCTTTTGAACTGACCCTCATATATGTTCTATGGGTGGGCCACCTTATTGATGTGCTTCCATGTTTGCTTTTAAAGTGTAAATGTGTCGGAACGCTCATTACCGATGATCTGTCGGTGTAAAGGTGCTTGTTAAATGGGTAATAAGGTCGTTTGTGTGGTCACCTGAAGTCATCTATCACGGTCGGCGTGACTATCACATACGTGACGCAGAGGGAGGGAACAAGGAAGGCCCTGCCCAAGTGAGAGGGAAGGTGGTGACCCCTGACTCACCTAGCGGCTGGCACCTGGCTGCCCTGACGTCCCTAGACGGGTTCCTCACCCGTACGCCGATCACGTGCCTAAAGCCCTGGCTTTCCCTAAGCTGAGCCCTAGATAGTGAACAGGGCGGTGGGAACACTAGTCCGCACCACTAGCTCTAAAGGAAAACACCAAGGGAAGGACAGACAATACAAACTCAACATATAATCCCAGGTGGGCGACAACAGGAGACAACAAGAAGCCCAACAGGGATCCGGAGGGTAGCACTCTGGAACGACAACCAGGATTCACAACTCCAGTGGGTCAGTATAGATGTCCAGGCAGGAAGCTCTATAACTGGCAACTAGAGAAGTGTGAGGGGAGAATATAAGGAGGTTGGGAGTGGCAGACAAGAAACAGCTGAGGAGGAGAAGCTACGGATCCCTGATTGAGACAAAAAGGATAGCAAGGCAAACACAGAAAACAATCACTAAGAAACAACGTGATCTTTAGATATAGAGCGCGCAGCCACCCGCTGCGACCTCCTGACCCCGGGTATAACGGAGTCAGACATGGCTCTTGATACCCTCGTGACATCATCATTTTCCAGCAGCCATCTAAGGAGCGCTCAGCTGCCAGCAAATAATAACTTTGTATGGGGATGAGCAATGGCATTAGCGATCACTCCTCCCCATACTATGGAGGAGATTGCTGCATGTAAATGTAGCTGTATCATCCACTAACGAGTCAGCAATTGTCAGGAAGACAATCGTCTGCTCAATTGAGCAATGTAAAAGGGCCTTAAGGTTTTAATTTATCATTTACACACAATATGCTTGTCGGATACCCCCATTTTCTTTTTGATGTTTTTAAAGGGGTTGTGCAAGGGTTTTATACTGATGACCTATCCTCAGGATAGGTAATCAATATCTGATCGGCTGGGGTCTGACACCTGGCACACTTGCTGATCAGCTGTTTTGTCCGATACCCACCAATCAAATATTGATTACTTATCCTGAGCATAGGTCATCAATATAAAACCCCTGCACAACCCCGTTAAATCTCTGTTTTGTAATGGTGGTAGTCTGTTCCTGCAGAGGACACTGCCGCACAGGTTTCCAGCATAAATGCTTACTTTCTGCCAGAAAAATATTGCTGCATGCTGAATCACCACCAACTAACCAAACTGCCTCCATATCCTTGCTGGTGCCAGAAGAGAATTGCACTAAAGTCTGCTATTACTGTTGGAGCTCTCAAGTTAAAAAGGAGTAAAAAGACTTTGTTACGTTCAATTCTGGCTTCATTCTTCACTGCTACACAACTTTCACTGCAACGGACCCTAGGGAGTGGGGGCCTTAGGTAGGACACAGTGACACAGCTACACTACATCAGTGCCACTACCACTCCCATCCTCTAAACCGGCTCCCGCTGGGGCTCGCCGCATATGCCTCTCACAAACAAATGGAAACATAGAGGGGGACATAGCAGTGCACCGCAACAGTAAGGACCACTTCACAGCCTGAGCAACACTGCTTTAAATGACACATTGCCATAACATGGGTTTAAAGCAGAAAGAACTGAATCAGATGATCATTCATGTTGCCATCCATAAAACATGGACGTATCTAAATGTCCGTATGGTGTCTGGGTGTGTCGGGTGTGTTTTTTTGGACCCATTTATTTACCGGTAAGTCTCAGATGGAAAACAGACAAGAATGGTACATGTTCCATTCCATGCAAAAAAAAAAAAAATGAAGCATGAGTTGGTCCATTTACTTTAATAGTTCTTTCACTATTTGGGTGTAGTCTGAAGAGCCTATAGACAGAAATAAATGCTGTCTGAGTCAGTCCTAACATGATGAATTGAGAAATCTCTTTGTGAATGCTCTCCTAGCACAGATATGTGACTCATGTCTACACAAAGGTGGGTTGCAGTTAATCCGGGTAAACATTTTTCAGCTTTAAGGGGTGGCAAGATTTTATGTATGACGACAATGCTTAGGAACATTTTGTTCTCATATAGGTACTTTAATTTACATGTTTTTTTCTATTAAATATACAGAACATTATTGGGCCTAGACAATACACATAGAGGAACAATACTCTTTTATTGAACTAGTAAATGCTGCACTATCACAGGCACTCAAACCTTTACCCATGCTCTATGTGCATTCTGGGAAACTAAAGCCACTAAATATATTTCTACAATCTCCTCACAGTTTTGCAAATGCTCTGTACAAAGATTAGGTCATGGCTATCACTATTATCTAATACATAATATAGATGATTCTAAGACCTTTGTACATACCAAAACAAAGAAAATCAGGGCATGTCACTATCAGCATTGCTTCATGGGGAGCCTATCTCCGTAATATAGTTATCGTCAAAGGCATAAAACCTTGATTAAAATATTATTTTTATTATACACTATCAGAAAATGAAAAAAGAACACATAGAGGGAGTTAAGATAAAAATATGGCAATGCTGGAGGATGTTACCTATAGTGGTCAGAGTTCCAAGATCCTTAATTTACATACAGATGGTCTATATACTTTTTTGTCTAGCATCATCCCTGTTTTTTGTCTGACAGCACTATTTTTTATCTTCTCCCTTACATGACTTTTGATTAGGGCCCCTTTCACACGGGCGAGTATTCCACGCGGGTGCAATGCGTCAGGTGAACGTATTGCACCCGCACTGAATCCTGACCCATTCATTTCAATGGGGCTGTGTACATGAGCGTTTTTTTTTTCACGCATCACTTGTGCGTTGCGTGAAAATCGCAGCATGTTCTATATTCTGCGCTTTTCACACAGCGCAGACCCCATAGAAATGAATAGAGCTGCATGAAAATGGCATTGCATCCGCAAGCAAGTGCGGATGCGGTGCGATTTTCATGCATGGTTGCTAAGGAGACGAGGGATGTATGATCCGGGACCCACTTTGTTATTTTCCATTATAACATGGTTATAATTTGATCGCGCAGCCGGGATCCTCTTCTTTGTTCTGCAAAAGGACCTTTGATGACGTAATCGCGCTCAGCACGTGGTGAGCGTGGTGACGTCAACACAGGTCCTGCTGAATGAAGATAGAAGGATCTTCGAATGTTGAAAATACCGGGAGCCACAGCGGGCGAACGGAGCAGCACTCAGGAATAATAGTAAGTGCACTTAGATCCCTGGGCGCCGCTTTATGTAGCCTGCTACTTAGTTCATATTCTTTGGACCCATGAAAGGTCCTCTTTAATTACATTCATTGGTGGCGCAGTGCGCCCCCCTCTTAGTATTAGTATCATTGGTGGTGCAGTGCGCCCTCCCAAAGACCTCCCGCCGCCCCCCCCCCCCCATTATTAGTATCATTGGTGGCGCAGTAGCCACAGGCCCCCCCCCCTCATTGTTATATGGTAGCCACAGGGTCCCCTCTATTCCATCGGTGGCAGTGGCAGATTACACTGCTGGGGCTCCGATCGGTTACCATGGCAGCCAGATCGCTACTGAAGCCCTGTCTGCCATGGTAATCTCCCTGCTGCTGTGTGTACTATGCACAGGGCAGCAAGGAGACCGTGATGTTCTAGTCTCCCTAATACAGCTCTATCGGGGTGAATAAGACAAGGGATGAAAAGATCCAGGTTATAGCCCTTAAGGGGGGAAATGGTTATTAAATAAAAAGTTTTAAAAAAAAGTTTAAAAAAAACACATAATCCTAAAAGTTTAAATCGCCCCCTTTCCCAATTTTACATAAAAAAATTTACAAGCAATAAAAAATAAACATATTACATATCGCCACATCCGAAAAAGTGTGAGCTATAAAAAAATATTTCCGCTCTGGTGAAGGCCGTAACTAAAATCAAAACCAAGCAATTCGCCATTTTTGGTCACCATGTCCCCCAAAAGATGTCACTGGATGTGAGAGGTATGTGGTGCTGTATTCTCCTATATGTAGTGCTGGCTCACTACTGTGACCTGCGTCTCATCTTCTCCGTCAAGTCCTTTTTTTAATTATATGCATTTTAAATTTTTTATCTGGCTCCTAAATTTTTTAGTTTAGGAGCCAATGGCTCCTGGTTATTTTTTTTTTAGTCTGGAGCACTGGATCTGTACAATGGACAGACACAAGAGAGGTACTATTTTAATGGGGGGCAAACGTTCTGCAATGCGATCTGAGCGGTCTAACATGCTCAGAATAGGTGACAGACTCCCTTTAATGTGACCCCTCAATACAGTATCTACGCTGCTGCAGAACTCAAAATAAAGGGTGCACCACCTTGTTTACATTATCATTGACCAAGCACCACTAGCATTTTATACTTTGTCAGTCTCAGCTCAGTCACCAGGTGCTCTTCTTCATGTTCCGCTAGTGTATATTTTAGCCAAAAACTGCTCTTAAACTGCAGAAATAATAAGATAATATGCAAGTGTCTAACAATATTTTAAAAAGTGACTAATCACTCACAATTTAGTCAGGGATTCTTTTATAGCAGAAACCCTATATGACCACAGACAACAAGGGCAGTTGGCTAATTTTAGGACTTCCATAGCAGTAAAAGGAAAGTAAGCTGTGCATGTGTGGCCACCACCCAATTCACTGCTAGGGGACTTCCAAAAATAGGCAACTGTTTTTAGAAGTGACATAGTGATGAATAGAGGGTGCAGTGTCTCCATTCACTGCAGGGCCCCATTCTTAAGATCCGTGCAGGTTGCAGAGGTAAGACCCACATCTATCAGACATTTAATGCATATCCTATCAATATGCTATAAATGTGCCAGGTGGGAACATACAGCAGACACCATTCAGAGTTTAACCCTTTAAATACCATGATCAATAGTGACCACAGTATTTAAAGAGTTTGACAGAGGCTTTGGTCTCCCATCAACAGTCAGCAACACGATTGCAGGGTGGCAATGCACTGTCATGGTAGAGGGATGTCTTATGAAGGCCCCCTTGTCTGCTATGTTTATACACCCATTAGACATAGCCTTAGACTTTTTTCACACGTCCATAATGGTGTCAGTGATAAGAAGATTAGTGCTTCATCAGTGAAAACATCCATGGGATGTTGGGTCCAAGTTTGGTCCATGTGTCCCCTTTTTCCCTCCTTGTGTGATCTGTATTCCACATGCACTTCTAGGCTGAAAAGGGATTTCCACAGCATCCCCTATCAATGGTCAGTGAAAAACACTGATAGAACATGGATGCCATCCTTGTTCTGACAGTGCCTTTTAGAGAGCCATAGACTTAAACCGATTAAATGGACCAGTCGTGAATACTTCCATTGTTTTTCTACTGGCCCACAGTCAGTGGAAAAATAAATATGAGGTATAAAAACATTAAAATCAATGGATACGTCCATTGGCCACTGATGTGTGAAAAAGCCCTTAGGCAGCTTGGCTAAATATATTTAATGCAGAAGTATTGCATTGTATTATACTAATTATCAAGCCCCATAGTGTTAAAGTCCCATAGTACAACTAACAAAAATTTTAAACAAATGAAATCAATAAATATTAAAAATTATTTACACAAAAGAATAAAGAAAACATAAATGACCTTTATTCGCATTAGGCTACATTCACACTGGCGTTTCTGGGTCCGCTTGCGAGATACGTTTCAGGGCTCTCACAAGCGGCCCAAAACGGATCAGTTAAGCCCCAATGCATTCTGAATGTATAAGGATCCATTCAGAATGCATCAATTTGGCTGCGTTTGGTCTCCGTTGCGCTTTTGAGGCGGACACTAAAACGCAACTTGCAGACACCTGACGATGCGGAGCCAAACTGATCCATCCTGACTTACAATGAAGGTCAATGTGGACGAATCCGTTTTCACTGACACAATAAAGTGCAATTGAAAACGGATCCATCCCCCATTGACTTTCATCTAAGAAAACGTCTTGACTTACATTGAATAATGCAAACGGATCCGTTATTAACAGATAATAGCGTTTGCATTATTCGTGCGGATCCGTCTGTGCATATACAAGACGGATCCGCACAAAACGCAAGTGTGAAAGTAGCCTTATGTGTAAAAAATACTAAAACTATACATATTTGGTATTGCTGCATCTGTTGCGACTTGTATTATAAAACGAATGCATTATTTATCACGGTAAACTCAACAGAAAAAAATACATACGTTTAACCAGTAAAAACTACAGCTTGCCCCCACAAAAAAACAAACCCTCACATAGCTGTGTCAACAAAAAAAGTATAAGAGTATATAAAAAGTATAAAAGTATATTACCCACAGAATAAAAGCAACATGTTTATGTATTTATGCCTAACAAATTTAAAACAGAAAATAATGGGTAAATTCTAGTGTTGATCGAGCACCAAAGAGGAGAAGACACCTCAGGAAGGTCAATGGGAGAACCCGAGCATTAAACCAGGCACCCCCTGCTCTGAAGAGGGGAGGGTGTCTGGTTCATAGGAAAAGGTCAGAAATTGATGGAAACACCACTGAAATGGTTCGGGAACAGCATGGGGAGGATATCTGGATGCATCTTGGACTCCCAAGTCGCTGCTAGGAACGATGTTGTCCGAGTAGTAGGCCAATTTTACAGACTGACAATAATACGCACAAAACCGAAGATAAAATAAATTTTTTAGGAAAAATTGTTAGGAAACATTCTTTCCTGTATATTTACTTGTACACTGCTCAAAAAAATAAAGGGAACACTTAAACAACACAATGTAACTCCAAGTCAATCACACTTCTGTGAAATCAAACTGTCTTAGGAAGCAACACTGAGTGACAATCAATTTCACATGCTGTTGTGCAAATGGGATAGACAACAGGTGGAAATTATAGGCAATTATCAAGACACCCCCAATAAAGGAGTGGTTCTGCAGGTGGTTACCACAGACCACTTCTCAGTTCCTATGCTTCCTGGCTGATGTTTTGGTCACTTTTGAATGCTGGCGGTGCTTTCACTCTAGTGGTAGCATGAGACGGAGTCTACAACCCACACAAGTGGCTCAGGTAGTGTAGCTTATCCAGGATGGCACATCAATGCGAGCTGTGGCAAGAAGGTTTGCTGTGTCTGTCAGCGTAGTGTCCAGAGCA
Source organism: Bufo bufo (assembly GCF_905171765.1). Taxonomy (NCBI): domain Eukaryota; kingdom Metazoa; phylum Chordata; class Amphibia; order Anura; family Bufonidae; genus Bufo; species Bufo bufo. Next base: position 356,290,139 of record NC_053391.1, on the reverse strand, counting down.
TGGAGGCGCTACCAGGAGACAGGCCAGTACATCAGGAGACGTGGAGGAGGCCGTAGGAGGGCAACAACCCAGCAGCAGGACCGCTACCTCCGCCTTTGTGCAAGGAGGAACAGGAGGAGCACTGCCAGAGCCCTGCAAAATGACATCCAGCAGGCCACAAATGTGCATGTGTCTGCTCAAACGGTCAGAAACAGACTCCATGAGGGTGATATGAGGGCCCGACGTCCACAGGTGGGGGTTGTGCTTACAGCCTAACACCGTGCAGGACGTTTGGCATTTGCCAGAGAACACCAAGATTGGCAAATTCGCCACTGGCGCCCTGTGCTCTTCACAAATGAAAGCAGGTTCACACTGAGCACATGTGACAGACGTGACAGAGTCTGGAGACGCCGTGGAGAACGTTCTGCTGCCTGCAACATCCTCCAGCATAACCAGTTTGGCATTGGGTCAGTAATGGTGTGGGGTGGCATTTATTTGGAGGGCCGCACAGCCCTCCATGTGCTCGCCAGAGGTAGCCTGACTGCCATTAGGTACCGAGATGAGATCCTCAGACCCTTTGTGAGACCATATGCTGGTGCGGTTGGCCCTGGGTTCCTCCTAATGCAAGACAATGCTAGACCTCATGTGGCTGGAGTGTGTCAGCAGTTCCTGCTAAACAAAGGCATTGATGCTATGGACTGGCCCGCCCGTTCCCCAGACCTGAATCCAATTGAGCACATCTGGGACATCATGTCTCACTCTACCCACCAACGTCACGTTGCACCACAGACTGTCCAGGAGTTGGCAGATGCTTTAGTCCAGGTCTGGGAGGAGATCCCTCAGGAGACCGTCCGCCACCTCATCAGGAGCATGCACAGGCGTTGTAGGGAGGTCATACAGGCACGTGGAGGCCACACACACTACTGAGCCTCATTTTGACTTGTTTTAAGGACATTACATCAAAGTTGGATCAGCCTGTAGTGTGTTTTTCCACTTTAATTTTGAGTGTGACTCCAAATCCAGACCTCCATGGGTTAAAAAATTTGATTTCCATTTTTTAATTTTTGTGTGATTTTGTTGTCAGCACATTCAACTATGTAAAGAACAAAGTATTTCAGAAGAATATTTAATTAATTCAGATCTAGGATGTGTTATTTTTATGTTCCCTTAATTTTTTTGAGCAGTGTATATAAGTGCAAGTGCTGCCCAAAATTACAAGGAAGAGGTACTTCGATACAACCTGTATATCACATAAAGGAGGGCCTCATTCACATTGTGGTACAATTGTTCAGGTAGTGGGACTCCTACACTAATAAAGCCAGGAGGGCCGGTGCAAGGATTTTTGCCGCCCTAGGCAAAGATCCATTTTGCCGCCCCCTCATGTCACTCACTCACTGACAGACACACACACACACACTGACAGACACGCACTCAGACACTCACTGAATAACGTACACATACACTCACTGACAGACAGACATACACTCACTGACAGACAGACATACACTCACTGACAGACAGACACACACTCAGACACTCACTGACAGACATACTCACTGACAGACACACACTGACAGACATACTCACTGACAGACACACATACACTCATTGACAGACAGACACACACTCACTCACTGACAGACACTCACTGACAGACATACACCTACCCACTGAAACACACATACGGAAACTCACTGACAGACACTCACTCACTGGCAGACAAACACACACAAATACTCAATGACAAACATACACATACTCACTGACAAACATACAGACACTTACTGACCGACAGACATCCACACTCACTGACATACACTCACTCACTGATATACACACACATATTTACAATGCTGGAGATGTGGCACTCCAGCGAGTCGTGCACTCCTGATTAGCCTGTCTGCCCCATAGGCTGATTTTAATTATTTTCAGTATAAAGCTGTGGCCTGCTCTCACTACATTCATTGGAAGCTGTCTAGCACCAGGAAGGGTATAGAGTGGGCTCAGCATGCATGTTGGTACCTGCATCCCTTGTAATGGAGGCCATTTTGGCACAAAAAACGGAAAAAGGCAGAGTGGATCCAACATGCATGTAGGTCCAACACTCCCTGAATTTTATGGCGGTCATTATGGCGCATAACAGGTAGTATTTAGTGTTAGGACCCGTGTAACAGAGATCGCCTTGACGTTTGGCATACGGGCTTAGATGGTTTTGTACAAAATGCATTGACCAAGCATCTCGCTTTTTAAGCGTAGTATTAGCACCACAATTTTTGTAAGCATTGTTGTACTTTGTCTGATTTGCAGAGTGCTGCCGCATTGTTTCCTTTTTTTCCTCTAGGTCTTTGCCATGGCGGCGTGCACCTGCGCACTGGGAGGTGCTGACTAACCCTCTTTTTTTGCTGATATACACACACAGACACTCAATGACAGACACACATACATTTACTGACAGAAAGACAGACATACATACACTCACTGACATAAATACACAGGCAGACACTCACTCAGTCAAACACTTATACACTCACCTCCCTGGGGTCCAGTGTGGTGCAGCTCCTCAGTCCTCCAGCGCGCCGTTTAGTATGCCGGGGCCGGAATGACGTCATATTCCGGCATCACAGAGGGCGCGCTAGGGAGGAGTGGGGATCTGCTAGAACAGCCTCCCTTGCCGCCCGCCTCCTCTCCTCCAGTAATTTACTGGCAGAGCAGGCACCTGCCATTAGGGTAAGCAGATGCCTGCTCTGCCATATTTAAGAAGGACCTCCACCTCCTGGCCCCCCTGTAACGGCGCTGGGGGCGGCTCAAGAGCCGCTCGCCCTGTTGCCCAGGGCTGCAGCCCCAGTCAGGGGGAGCCCACCAGGGCGCCCCCAGCAGGCCGGCGCCCTAGGCGAACGCCTAGTTCGTCTATATGGTTGCGCCGGCCCTGCATAAAGCCTATGCACTAAGTGAAAGGGCTTCCAAAAATGACAAGGAACCGGCACTCCAATACACCCTTTATTACACATAAAGGAGGGCATCATACACACCCTTGAAAAATTATGACTGGTGGCCTGCTGGTGACCCTCAAAATCATTAGGAGCAAGGGCCTGCTGGTGACCCTCTATAACATTAGGGGCGAGGGCCTGCTGCTGATCTGACCATCTAAAACATTAGGGGTGAGGGTCTGCTGCTGAGCTGACCATCTAAAACTTTAGGGACGAAGGCCTGCTGCTGATCTGACCATCTAAAACATTAGGGGTGAGGGTCTGCTGCTAAGCTGACCATCTAAAACATTAGGGGCGAAGGCCTGCTGCTGATCTGACCATCTAAAACATTATGGGCGAGTGCCTGCTGCTGATCTGACCATCTAAAACATTATGGGGGAGCGCCTGCTGCTGAGCTGACCATCAAAAACATTAGGGGCGAGGGCCTGTTGCCAAGCTGACCATCTAAAACATTATGGGCGAGGGCCTGATGCTGAGCTGACCATCTAAAACATTAGGGGTGAGGGTCTGCTGCGGAGCTGACTCTCTAAAACATTTGGGGCGGGTGATTGCTGCTGATCTGACCATGGAAAAAATTATGGGCAAGGGCCTGCTGCGGAGCTGACCATCGAAAAATATTATTGTTGAGGGTCTGTTGCTGAGCTGACTCTCTAAAACATTAGGGGCGAGGGCCTGCTGCTGAGCTGACCATCGAAAAAATTACGGTTGAGGGCCTGCTGCTAAGCTGACCGTCTAAAACATTAGGAGCAAGGGCAGCATGGGAATACAGTGTATTCAATACACCATAAAAGTCACATTTAAAGTGCCTTTATGTTCAGCCGCTTTCCTCTGGTGGAGTACAGAAGTCAGGGACAATCCAGGCCTTGGTCATTTTGATAAGAGTCAACCGGTTAGCATTTTCAGTTGACAGGCGGGTGCGCTTATCAGTTATAATGCCCCCAGCAGCACTAAATACCCGCTCTGACAAAACACTGGCGGCAGGGCAGGCCAGCACGTCCAAGGCGTAGGCGTAGAGCGCCAGTTCATGCCACGTGTCCAGCTTGGACACCCAGTAGTTGTAGGGCACAGAGGGATCATTGAGGATACAGACACGGTCTGCTATGTACTCCTTCACCATCTTCCCAAATTTTTCCCTCCTTGTGACAGTAGGCCGCGCATCAGAGTGAGGGTGCTGGCGGGGTATCATGGAACTGCCCCAGGCCTTGGAGAGTGTTGTCCTGCCTCTGTTGGAACTGCTGTGTGTTCCCCTCGTCTCCCCTCCTCGGTTTCCCAAGAATCTACGTACTCTGCCGCCAGCGTTATCTGCTGGAAATTTTGGGATCAATTTTTCCACAAAGACCTTCTGGTATTGCACCATTTTGCTAGTCCTCTCCACCACAGGAATGAGAGATGAGAAGTTCTCTTTGTAGCGGGGGTCGAGAAGGCTGAACAACCAGTAATCGGTGTTGGCCAAAATGTGTATAACGAGAGGGTCACGGGAAAGGCAGCATAACATAAAGTCCGCCATGTGTGCCCCAACAGACAAGACTTCGCTGTCCTCATCAGGAGGATGACTCTCAATCTCCTCATCCTCTTCCTCCTTTTCGGCCCATCCACGCTGAACAGATGGAATAAACCTGCTATGGGTACTACCCTCTGTAGCTGAGGCAACCGTCTCCTGCTCCTCCTCCTCCTCATCATTCAATTCGCGCCGAGAAGATGAACTGAGGGTGGTCTTGCTATCAGGAAAAAAATACAATTCAACAGCACTCTGCAAACCAAATAAAGTACAGTTGTGTTCAAAATTATTCAACCCCCAATGCTGTAAAGGGTTTTAGGGAATTTAGTGTACATTTGTAATTGTGTTCAGAATGAAATCTTACAAGGACTTTTTAAAGAACCAAATGCAACTAAAATGACATCAATTGTTTTTGTAATACAATATTAAATGTTTTTTTGTGATTTCTTCATGGACACAATTATTCAACCCCTTAAAGACTCCCACTCTTATGAACAGAGGTTCATTTAAGTGTTTTCGATCAGGTATTGAAAACACTTGTGGATGTCAAGGAGCAGCAATCAAGCATAATAAGCACCAATTAGGCAGATTTAAAATGACTGTGATAGCACCTTCTAGACATTTACTGGTGCGTTTACAAACATGGTGAAGTCAAGAGAATGGTCCAGGAAGACAAGAGAAGAGGTGATTTCTCTTCACAGGAAGGGCAATGGCTATAAGAAGATTGCAAAGATGTTAAACATACCAAGAGACACCATAGGAAGCATCATTCGCAAATTCAAGGCAAAGGGCACTGTTGAAGCGCTACCTGGTCGTGGCAGAAAGAAGATGCTGACTTCGACTGCTGTGCGCTACCTGAAGCGCAAAGTGGAGAAAAGTCCCCGTGTGACTGCTGAGGAACTAAAAAAAGATTTGTCAGATGTGGGTACTGAAGTTTCAGCTCAGACAATAAGGCACACACTGCGTAATGAAGGCCTCCATGCCAGAACTCCCAGGCGCACCCCCTTGCTGTCTCCAAAGAATAAGAAGAGTCGACTGCAGTATGCCAAAAGTCATGTGGACAAACCACAAAAGTTTTGGGATAGTGTTCTGTGGACTGATGAAACAAAATTAGAACTGTTTGGGACCATGGATCAACGCTATGTTTGGAGGAGGGATCCAAAGAACATGAAGAAAAGAACACCTTGCCTACTGTGAAGCATGGTGGGGGGGTCAATCATGCTTTGGGGCTGTTTTGCTTCTACAGGTACAGGGAAGCTTCAGCGTGTGCAAGGTACCATGAATTCTCTTCAGTACCAGGAGATATTGGATGAAAATGTGATGCAGTCCGTCACAAACCTAAAGGTTGGGAGACGTTGGACCTTTCAACAGGACAATGATCCCAAGCATACCTCCAAGTCCACTAGAGCATGGTTGCAGATTAAAGGCTGGAACATTTTGAAGTGGCCATCGCAGTCACCAGACTTAAATCCGATTGAGAACCTCTGGTGGGACTTAAAGAAAGCAGTTGCAGCGCGCAAGCCTAAGAATGTGACTGAACTGGAGGCTTTTGCCCATGAAGAATGGGCAAAGATACCCGTAGATCGCTGCAAGACACTTGTGTCAAGCTATGCTTCACGTTTAAAAGCTGTTATAACTGGAAAAGGATGTTGTACTAAGTACTAATATTGAATGTCACTTGGGGGTTGAATAAAACTGATAATGATGTGAGCACAGAAAAGACATTTGTGGTTATTTCATTATAAATGTTATGTTATATTTGTCTGACTTACAAGTGCCTCTTTGATTTAATTGTAAACAAGATGACTGAAATGATCAAAATCAATGTCAAACTGGCCAAAACACTCAATTTCAGTGGGGGTTGAATAATTTTTAACACAACTGTATGTCTGCCACACGTCAAGGCGATCTCTGTAAGATGGTAACCTAACACTAAATTCTACCTGTTATGTGCCATGACGGCTACCATAAAATTCAGGGAGTGTAGGTTCCACATGTATGCTGGGTCCACCTTAATTTATGTCATTTTTATCCGAGTGTGGGATCACTTGTTTGCAAAGACTCTACATGGTGGGAGGAAGGAGAATCAGGGCGAGGATTCTGTTGACCAGACTCTTGGCTACTGAGACTGGACTTTGTGGAAGACAGGGTGGTGCTCAACCGACTGAAAGCATTATCTGCTGCAATCCAACCGACCACCTGCTCGCACTGGTCTGACTTCGAGAGTGGTGTCCTGTGCCGCCCTGCAAACTGGGACATGAAGCTAGGTATTCTGGATGAGTGTATTTCTTGTGCTCTGCAAGCAGGCACAGTTTCACCGCACCCAGGGCCAAGGCCTCTGCGTGCACCATCAGCAGCATGGCCACTTCCCCGTCCCTTACTGCTCGCCTTCATCATATTTAATGGTATATATGCTTGCAAGTAGGGGTGGGCGATATGGCCTAAAATCTATATTGCGATATAATTTTAAGCATGTGCGATATGCAATATATATCATGATATATTCTATATTTCGGGGGGGTTAAACTTTAAACTAAACTATTAGCCTCCTTAGGGGCTAGAACCCTTGTCCTATTCACCCTAAAGGTCCATTCACACGTCCGTGTGTGTTTTGCGGATCCGCAAAACACGGACAGCGGCAATGTGCGTTCCGCACATCGCCGGTACTAATAGAATATGCCTATTCTTGTCCGCAATTGCAGACAAGAATAGGGCATGTTCTATTTTTTTCGGGAACGGAAATGCGGACCCGGAAGTGCGGGTCCGCATTTCCGGACCCGTGCCGCACATCGTGCTGCCACATAGAACAGAACAGAATTGCGGACGTGTAAATGGACCCTAATAGAGCATTATTAGAGTAAATAGGACTTCACACTCTCCCTGCTGCCCTGTGCATAGGGAGCTGACTATGGCAGCCAGGGCTTGAGTAGCGTCTTGGCTGCCATAGTAACCGATCGGAGCGGCGAGTACACTGCTGGTGCTCTGATCAGAAGCTGCCACCCTGGGGCCACTGCCACCAATCGTGTGGAGGGGGGGGGCCCCGCAATAATATAATATTTAGAAGAGGGGGAGTAGAGGGGAGTGGCTGTGGCCACTGCGCCACCAATGAATATAGTTAATATGCCTGAATACAAACGTAGCCTGCATGTGCTGGCCATATCCCATACCTGGCCTCTATTACTGCACGCCGGATCACATGCAGGCTACGTTTGTATTCAGGCATATTCACTATATTAATTGGTGGCGCAGTGGCACAGTCCCTCCCCTCCTCCTCCTCCTCTCTGTTCTCATTGGTGGCGCAGTGGCCACAGTCCCTCCTCCTCCTACTCTGTTCTCATTGGTGGCGGAGTGGCCACAGTCCCTCCCCTCCTCGTCCTAGTCTGTTCTCATTGGTGGTCAGCGGCAGCCGCACACAGTGGGGAGGGAGGGACTCCCTCCTTCTCCACTGTGCCGGCTCAGGAGAACATGGTGCGTGCCGAGAGCGGCGCATGCCATATTCTACCGCGATATGGCGATATAAACGAAATCTCTATCGTTGGCCAAATTTATATAGTTTATATTGCATATCGTCTATATCGCCCACCCCTACTTGCAAGTATGTCACACGAATAAGAATGCAGTATATAATCAATTAAGACCTATGGCCCACCCATGTATACTTGATATAGGGTGTACAGCCCCACAACAAAAAATGCATAGTGTTACTGATGTGGTATGCTTCCACTGTGGGCAGTACATCCAGAACAGTGATGGTCAGTTTGCAGTGTTTGCCAGCGAACACATGCGGGCTGCCATCTTTAGTAAGCTAGACTCACCTGTCCGGCGATGCACAGGTAAGCCCTTACCTGTGCCTGTGCCGGGAGTCGGTCTGAAATGAAATACAGTCACCGGGAGCAGGCAGTTCCGAGAACAGCCGCCGGGGGCCTTCATCGGGCTGTTCTCGGAACTTCCTGCTCCCGGAGACCGCATTTCATTTCAGACCGGCTCGCGCACAGGTAAAGACTTACCTGTGCCTCGCCGGACTTGTCAGTTAAGATGGCAGATCGCATGTGTTCGCGGGCGAACACTGCGAACTGGCCATCACTGCTCCTAACACCCCACTACATGGATACGTATGCACCCAATACCTGTTTTTCATTTTTGTGCTTTTCTTCCAGTTTGTGCTTCAGAATCTCCTGTGTGAAGCCTAGAATGTATTGGCTTCTTTGAGGCTGTTTACATTCTTCAGTTTCCTGTTTAGTTCTTCCCTAACTTTATTGCTACACAAGCCTGGCTGCACTGCACAGTGATGAGTCTCACAGGCTATCCATACACCCCACACTGCTCTGCCTGCAGCAGCTACTCCTCCAACTCCTGTGTCCATCTTTCTGCACACATGTGGTAGGCAATTAAGAGTTACGTGTTTGTGTGAGGGGAGGCGGGGCTTTAATTATTTAAACCTGGCTCTCCAGCCCCCACTTGTCAGTTCGAATGCTTTCGAATCGGCTCGTGGGATGGCTGTCCTTCCAGAGAGGTCGCGTGTCTCGTTGTTAATTTGTGTGGTCGGCTGCGTCGGGCTCATCACTGCGGAGTATAGGTAGGCCGGGGGGATGCCCACCCGTCTCGTTTATTTATGTCATGTTACACGGCCGAGCGTGGCCGCGGTCCCCAGCCGCACCTGGGACTGCCCGCACTTTCCGATCCGGTTTAAGGCTCCCCCGCTCACATGCAGCGTCCCCCAGGCTAACGGTGCAATAGCCTCCTCGGTCACCCCTCACCTGTTGCTCCGCTGCGGCCAGTCGCACTCCCGCTCATACCATGGCACGCAGCGCATCGCTCACGCCGCCCACCGGCTTCACAGTGCGGCTTACTGCCCTTCGGCGCTCCAGCAGGTCTTAGCTGAGAGAGGGCGACACCTACAGGCAGACCATTCTTACAGGTTTAGTGTAAAACATATGAGTGGGTGGATTTTATATAATGTGCCATCGGCCCAAATAACTAGTTAAATTTTCATGCATCCTGTATAGCAAACAGATCAGGAATGATACTCTGAATTCAATGATTTATCAAACTGTATACATGTATGGGACATAATACCAGAATGCAACATCATTTGCAGATCTATTTGGTTAATGGATGAACTAGATAACTAGTAAACAGTAGGAAGAAGCAGATAACATGTTTGTACCGGTCTATAAAACCAGATGCACTCAGTGTTTCGTCATGTAGGGCCTGACACAGTGGTAGTGACATTCCTAACCTATATCCACCTAAGTTAATGAGTAATTTTTTTTTTTTTTAAAACAATATGAGGTAAGCTGGAAATGCCCTAGGTCTGAACACACCTGAGACAGGTGAAAGTGTCACCAGTTACTGGTACTGCAGTCCAGGTACAGGGCTCCTTGCTCAGCACTAGTGTCTAGGTACTAAGGCAGGCGTCAGTTGAAAAAAAAAAAAAAAAAAAAAAAAAGGCTTTATTAAATAAGGGGGTTCAAGGAAGGGGGATTGCCACTACGCCTCGGGCACGTAGCCTGGCCGCCCATAGCACATACGGTACGTAGTGAGTTAGTGGCTCGGGTCGGGGCACAGCCGCGACAAGCCGGTGGATATTTAGGGAGCGGTAGCGTGGGTGAAGGATAACTCAGCCGGGGTTCGCTCACTCACATGTCTGTCCTTGTTTATTCAGGTCCACAGGTGGTTGGCTACTTTGCGATTCTGCGGGGTTTGTGGCTGTCATGGCCGCCAGACTACAGACTCGTTATAAAGCCCTGCCACGACTGCAGGCATTAGTCTGTCACGACTACAGACTCGTTATAAAGCCCTGCCACGACTGCAGGCATTAGTCTGTCACGACTACAGACTCGTTAAAAAGTCCTGCCACGACTGCAGGCATTAGTCTGTCACGACTACAGACTCGTTATAAAGCCCTGCCACGACTGCAGGCATTAGTCTGTCACGACTACAGACTCGTTATAAAGTCCTGCCACGACTGCAGGCATTTGTCTGTCACGACTACAGACTCATTATAAAGTCCTGCCACGACTGCAGGCATTAGTCTGTCACGACTACAGACTCGTTATAAAGTCCTGCCATGACTGCAGGCATTAGTCTGTCACGACTACAGACTCGTTATAAAGCCCTGCCACGACTGCAGGCATTAGTCTGTCACGACCACAGACTCGTTAGAAAGCTCTGCCACGACTGCAGGCATGAGTCTGTCACGACTACAGACTCGTTAGAAAGCCCTGCCACGACTGCAGGCATTAGTCTGTCACAAATACAGACTCGTTAGAAAGCCCTGCCACGAATGCAGGCATTAGTCTCATGTCAACAGACTCGTGAGACTACCACGTCTACAGGCGATGGTCCGTTACCGCTACTCTCGATGTAGGGTCCCCTCACGACTACAGGGGCTAGTCGGTCACATCCACAGACTCGGTTGCACTCCCGTTGACTACAGGCACTGGGTGGGCATCTACGGGTAGTTGCGTCACGTCTACGCACGCGGGTCAGCCGCGGCCTGGGAGGTCAGCCTTCACGGTCACAGGTAGGTCCGGTCAGGCTTCAGTCTCCCAGCGGGTTCCAGTCACAATAGCCAGCCCATTTCCAGTCACAATAGCCTGACATTTATTCATTTATTTATTTTTTGCCCCCTGTGACATGCACAGCATAGCGATCAGCCTCTGTGGCTGATCGCTATGCTGTCACTCCTGCACAGCGCTTACATCGCGCTGTGCAGGAGTCAGTACAGGCTTCACATAGAAGCCTGTACAATACAAACGGCAATCCCGCGCCTGCGCACTAGCATTCAGCATAGTGCGCTTGCGTGGTGAGTGAGGACGGTCAGGCGGAGCTTTCTTTTGCAGGAGGCGGTGACGTCATTCATGAGGTTCCGTCTCCTGCTCAAGGCAGAAAGAGAAGACCGGAAGACAAGGAGACAGACTTCGCCTGGAAGAACAGAAAATCCATCTGGAGGAACCACGTGACCAGGAGAGGCAGATCTCAGGAACGGCTACATTGTGGAAGGTAATATTTACTCCACAGGTTAGAAGTTATGAGCCAAAAAAAAAGGTTTAGGCCGGAGAACCCCTTTAACACACCTTTCTTTAGCTTTAGACCAGTCGTCTTCAACCTGTAGTTACCTCTGGAGAGCCACAACTCCCAGCATACCCTAACTGCTACAGATAGTGACTTAACACCTAGAAAGCCACAGGCTGCTGACAGCACTTTATGATCATTTCACTGTATAATTCTGATAATCCTGAGAATATTTTTGGGTAACATTTTATATTATTTCAGAATATAATTTTGTCTGTTATCGAAGGGTTAAATCTTTCACTTCTGCTTCTCAAGGAATTTTAGAACACACCTCTACCTGCCCACTTCCCACAGATTGGCTGTAGAACTGAACAATCCAGTTTTCTTTGTGCGTGTTTGATTGAGGGGAAAAATGACACTCCCTAAGACTTTGAGACTCCGGTTTACAACTGAAGAAAGCCTAAAAAAAGGAATTTTTTATTTAATCTAAATACCTTTTGGCATTGCCGCACAGGGCATTCCTTCTCATGAGAACCATCTGGCTCACTGTAAAGGTAAGGGTTCAGTTCACTTCCTTATTTAAACTATATATGATAGCCGGTGTTAATGGTGTAAGGAATGTACTTGTATAAGGTACGGTATTATTACCATTCTTGAAATCAACATTATGTTAAGAATATACTAATATATTGCTATAATATTCTGCTGCATGTAAGTCAGTATTTCCAAGAGCATAATTCATAACTACTTATTAACTATGTTAATATAATCCATGCAGTTATTATATGTTTACATGGCTGAAAGATCTGACCAATCACATTGTTTAGCTTGCCAAATATTTCCATAATTGGATATTTATGTATGAAGTCTGTGTATGTTTTTATTATTTTTTCTTTAATAGACTATGGTACATATGTTAGGTGTATTACTATAGTGCATGATTTCAGACTTTTTATTACTTTAACTATGTAAATCCAGACACGATACAGTCCATCGTAGGTCTTTTTTATGCCATTGAGCGTCTGAAACCTTAGACTACAGGCAGATACGTGAAAAAAGCATTAATCTGGTTATGTATATTCTTAATGGGTTCAGATTCTAGCAGTCAACACAAAGCTGTAAAATAGTTTTAATCTGTTTCCAATTTAGCCTCTGATAACAGAGAATGATACAGAATATAATTTGAAAGTAGTTTCTGATTAGCTGCTTACATGCGGCTTCTTGGCAGTCAGTACAAGTGGAAGAAGAACAGAAGTATAGGCCATAGATGTGTAATATAAATTGCGGACAATGTCACTTTATGTTAACTATAGCTCATGCTATTATGTATGCTCCCACGTTTTCCCCAACTAGGGACCTTGGGAGACACAAAAAGTAGAACTGGTGGTCCGGGTACTGAGACAACCATATGACACTCCTGCCAACTTCTTTTATAGTTAAAGGGGTTATCCAAAGTCTAAAAATGCCCCCAACTAACCCGAATGCCCGGTCCCCTCATATCGATTATACTTACCCCACTCCCCGGCACCCGCGTCGCTCCTGATCCCCGCACGGCTAACGCTGCATCTCCTCATCATGCGGATCAGCAGCCAATAGCAGGCCACGATGCTGGTGAGGCTTGTCCCCATGGCGACAAGGGTGCCAGGGAGCGGGGTAAGTATGATCTATATGAGGGGCCCGAGCATTGGGGACAGTTTTAGACTTTGATAACCTCTTTAATAGGAACTTTGCAGGAGAGAATTCCAACTTCCAATAGGACCGCTCACTCCAGTCACATCTACAGGCAATACTTTTCTATTTCTGGCAGGAAATGTGGCAACATTCAGAACTAGATGACTACTAATCTAGGTATTATGTCTGGTATTATATTAGTTATGTCAGGTACTTTTATATGGGCTGTAAGGCTACCACAATAATGATATTAAGGCCTCATGCACACGACCGTTTTGTTTTTTGCGGTCTGCAAATTGCGGATCCGCAAAACACGGAAGCCACCCATGTGTCTTCCGCAATTTTGCGGAACAGAACAGGCGGCCCATTGTAGAAATGCCTATTCTTGTCCACAAAACGGACAAGAGTAGGACATGTTATATATTTTTTGCGGGGCTACGGAACTGAGCAACGTATGTGGACAGCTCACGGAGTGCTGTCCGCAACTTTTGAGGCCCCATTGAAGTGAATGGGTCCGCACCCGAACCGCAAAAACTGCGGCTCAGATGCGGACCAGAACAACGGTTGTGTGCATGAGGCCTAAATGGAATGTATATCTGGTAGTACTATATGATTAGTAATAAGGTGGACTAATATATGGTCATTAAGTAGTCGGTCCACTTTTCTGGATACCGTTATACCAGTATTATATATGGTATATATAAGAGCTGTATGATAGTAATAAACTGTAGGTTCACTTTAAGCCAAAATGGCATGGTTCCCTATTATTTGGGCACTGGATAGCATTATTCATTGGATATGGCACATCATTAGCATTCTGTGGTATATATGTTATATACATACCGTATTTAATATTTATGAGTGTTGTTAGATTTCTGGCAAATGGATTTTTAGGTTTATGGTTATAAAGTAAGATAAAATAAATTGAAAGCGTATAGATAAGACTTTGTATTATTATTGGTTAGTCCTTAGTAAGTATAAAAATAAGAAATTACCTGTGTTTCCCTTTTTTATTACAGATAATGAACACAGAAATAATGAAACATTTTGACCATACAAAAATTACTGTGTGATAGAACCTCAAGCCTCACATTTTCAGAATCCCGTAAGATATTAATGGGGACCAAAGGAATATATGTATGTGTGACATGTATATATAAATAATATGATATTAAAAGTGAAGATGCAAAGATTTTGAACCAGTGGAAGGATCTGTAGACCACAGCCTTGCTCAAGTTGGAACTTTTTCAGATAAACCATGAACTGGGGAGTTTTTCAAGCTCTTCTCAGTGGTGCGAGTCATTTCTCTACTGCATTTGGACGCATTTGGATGTCAGTAGTTTTTGTCTTCCGACTACTCGTATATGTGGTGGCAGCTGAAAGAGTATGGGATGATGAACAAGGGGAATTTGACTGTAATACAAAGCAGCCGGGGTGTACTAATGTTTGTTACGATTACTACTTTCCAGTATCCCATATCAGACTTTGGGCCCTCCAGCTCATTTTGGTTACTTGCCCATCTCTTCTTGTTCTCTTGCATGTGGCCTACAGAGAAGATCGAGAAAGAAAACACAAGGAAAAACAGGGTGAGGATAGCGGAAGACTTTATTTAGACACAGGAAAAAAGAGGGGAGGATTGTGGTGGACCTACCTCATGAGCCTTATAGCAAAAGCATTAGTGGATTCAGTGTTCCTCTACATCTTTTATCACATCTACAAAGACTATTCCTTGCCCAGTATCGTCAAGTGTACATTGCCTCCATGTCCAAATATTGTAGACTGTTTTATATCAAGACCCACTGAAAAAAATATCTTCACCTTGTTCATGGTTGTAACTACTGTTGTTTGCATTCTACTCAACTTATGTGAGATAGGATATTTGGTGTCTAAAAGATGTCGTGAGCACCTGCTAAAGCGAAATCAGTCTAAAGTTATTGCATATCTCCAAAAACAAGAGATATTCTATGTCAACAACAAGGTGAATGAACAGATAGACTTAATGCCTCAAATTCATGTTACCCCACCTGAAACTAAATTAAAATGAAACAATGAATATATCAAGCCAACACCTTAACATACTGACTGAATAAACTCTACAATGCACTATAACATATTATTTTAGATGTGTCAAAGTGTCAACTGATTACAAGTCCCAGCAAAATCATGACTAATGTTCTTCAAATATCTTCAAAAACAGATAGAAACTGGCTTTAAATGTGATGCTCATGGGCAGGTGAACACATATTTCATATCACACTGACATGATACTGCTTTACTATTCCTGTTCTATCTTGTCTACATTGCATTTAGAATACACATCACAAACTGCCCTCCTGGGAAACATCATGGAGAGGTAAATGGCCTAGCTGGGAGATATGCCAACTTGTGACATTTTATAACATTCTTGACGCCTATATTTAATCTCATCTATTTATCTAAAGGTTGTACTAATAAACTTGAGAGAGTACATTACTGCACAAAGGTCTTTGAACTTGTAAACACTAAAGTGTAACAGGTATTATACAATTAAGATTGGAGTTATATTTTATACTCTAGTTGCAATAAGAATGACCATTAAAGGAGGTGTACAACAACTAAACAATTTCACGTGACAGGTGCTCCGCTCCAGCCCTGAGGGTCTAGTCCTCATTGCCTTTGGTCTCTGGAAGTATGACGTCCTGTCTGTCATCATGTGTACTGCTGCTGTCAATCAATGGCTTCAGTGTTAACGTGCCGCTGTGGACACACCGGTGCTAAGGCCTGTGACTGGCTTTAGAGGTCCACGTAAGTACAGACTGGATGTCACAGTTCCAATCACCAGGAAACTGGAAGTAGTGGGGACGGGATCCTTGGTACTGGAACAGAAGTGAATGAGTAAGCGGCTTTTTATTTATGCTAAACACATAAAGAAAAATTACTTTGGAGGTCAGATGACTTTTTAAATGTAAACAGCATCTTCCAACACTAACTAAAGGCTAGCTTTGTAGTCATTAAGGAAAAACTGTGATTATAGTCATTAAAAATGTATGGCAGCAAGGACAGCCTGCTCATAATGATGTAAAGTGATTTCCATTCTTCTCGAACTTTATTAGATCATGGAAAATGATAAACTATCCAGTGTTCTCTCCCAAGAAAAATTCCAAAAAGCAAAGGGACCTTGGATTGTCTCTCTCTCTAAACTGATAGTGTATCTTCTTTGTCTCTTCAGTTCTGATTCTACTTCTTTCTGCCTAAAGGCCCCTTTACACGGGCCAATGATCAGGGCAATTATCGGGAAGAAAGGCTCATTTATCTGGTGAAATCATCACTGGTGCAGTCACCTAAGTCATCATTTCCGAGCAGCAGATCATGCTGTCCAAACACCACTTTTAGGAATTACATTAGGAATCTTACTTTAAATAGTCACCGAAAAATCAAAAAGCAACAAAAACCTGATTTAAACTACATGTATATAATTTACTACTAATACATTCCTTTTAAAAGATATTTGGTATGCATAAATCTTGCAAATATGTGGTATTACATAAGAAAAAACTTGGAATCTAGACCAGCAATGTCAAGTTACATATTTATGACAAGTTACATATTGACTTGCTGTATAATGTAAAAGCTTTATACATGTTTTTATTAGTCATTTTGTAGAGGATGTGTGTGAGTGTGTGTCTGATTGTTTCTATTTCAGACTAAACCTTTATTCCTTCACTTTGTTATTTATTTTCACTTTTTTTTATATTGTCTTACAATGTGGGATCATAACATTTTTATTACACAATAATAAAGTATTTTTTTTTCAATGAGTTGCAGATGTTATGTTAGATAAGGAGTCCATTCCCCTGGTGTCAGCACTTAAAACGGCTCTGAAAGACACCATCCTAACTGCTGTGCTAACATAATGCAGAGGACTCCTGTGCACAGTGAATTTCAGCACAGCTCTGAGCGCTGACAGCAGGGTAAGGGGGGGCAGTAGGAAAATAAAAAATAGATCTGGACTCCTTATTTGCAGTACTACTCATGTATTACTGCAGATAAAAGTCCAAGATCGTGGTGACCGATTCCCTTTAAAAAGTGCAGTATTAGAGAGGTATTCCCCCTTGGAACTTTTCCTTTAGGTGAGAATACTGTGTCTAATGGAGACACCATAATGTATTTACAGCATTATGTCCACATATAACTGCACGTGACATGAAACAGTACAGTCTCTTGCCTTATATTACTGACAGATCAGATCAATCTGTCATAATCTTTTTTTTTTTTTCACTTTAAAAGAAAAAAAATGGCAACTGATTCCATTTTCCATATTAAAAAATATCATTTTTATTCATTTTTTTTTGGGGGGGGGGGGTTGATGTTTTGATTGTTGTTTCAAATTGAGCAAAAAAATGAAAACAAACGTAAGTTGTTGTCCAATTGTTTGTAAAAGGCTCACACAAAGTACTAATCATAGTCATTAGCTAAAAAAAAAAAAATTTGTTGTGCTAAAGCTTAATCAGAAGGTATTTATTAAAATAAAACATATAAAACTAACAGAAAAAAATTCACTTCTGATCTACACCGATTAATTTTGTAATTAGCATTGTCAAAGAAAAGACTTAAAGGGACACTGACCGGGCCAAAAAGCATATTAAGGTATATATATGACCGTACAGGTCTTATAAAGTGTATAAGAATCATGTAAGTATCCCCCCTGTCCACCTTATAACTACAGTAATGTGAAGTTTTATAACCTGCTGGAATCGGGTTCAATCTGCCCAAGGGGCGGTGCTTCACCTCAGCTTGCGCCCAGCCAGCCTCGCCACAACTGCCGTTTGAAGCGCCGCCCAGCTCATCAATATTCACTTCGCTGGGCGGCGCTAGGCGGCTACTAGTGTCCTCGGCTATCTTCAGCGCATGCGCCCGGCACCCTCACTGGCCGGGATCGCATCGCGCCTGCGCACAGTCTCATTCTCAGAGGCTGCCTCTGAGAATGAGACTGTGCGCAGGCGCGATGCGATCCCGGCCAGTGAGGGTGCCGGGCGCATGCGCTGAAGATGGCCGGGGACACTAGTAGCCGCCCAGCGAAGTGAATATTGATGAGCTGGGCGGCGCTTCAAACGGCAGTTGTGGCGAGGCTGGCTGGGCGCAAGCTGAGGTGAAGCACCGCCCCTTGGGCAGATTGAACCCGATTCCAGCAGGTTATAAAACTTCACATTACTGTAGTTATAAGGTGGACAGGGGGGATACTTACATCTTAGATTGCTCACTTCCCCACTTTCTTAACTTCTCATCCTAGGGCCCTAGTATTGTCACCCTGCTGCCACCCTCAATATTGTGCCCGAGGTGCTCCCCAATACCCCCAAATAATTTATTGCAGAAAATATAGTGTCTTACAGATAGTTCCCCTGAAAATTCTAGTACAATACAAAAAATGCTGTCAAGCAGAGCGCCCTCAACAGCTATACTGCTCTATTATAGTGACCTCAGTAGTAATATGCACCCTAATAGTGACTCTAGTAGAAGTAAAGCCCTCTGTAGTGCTCTCAGTAATCATAAAGCCACCTATAGTGCACCCAGTAGCAATAAAGTCCCATATAATGCCTCCAGCAATAATTATGCCAACTATAGATCCCCATTATTAACCCTTTCATGACCAAAGGTCATTGATGCCCCAGTGGCCAGGTCAAAATTTACAAATCTGACATGCGTCACTTTATGTGGTAATAGCTTTGGAACACTTTTACTTATCCAAGCCATTCTGAGATTGTTTTCTCGTGACACATTGTACTTCATGACAGTCATAAATTTGAGTCAATATATATCACCTTTATTTATGAAAAAATCCCAAATTTACCCCAAAATTTAAAAATTTGCAATTTTCTAAATTTTAATTTCTCTGCTTCTAAAACAGAAAGTGATACCTCATAAAATATTTATTACATAACATTACCCATATGTCTACTTTATGTTGGCATCATTTTGGAAATGTTATTTTATTTTTTTAGGACGTTACAAGGCTTAGAAGTTTAGAAGCAATTCTTAAAATTTTTAAGAAAATTTCCTAAACCCACTTTTTAAGGACTAGTTCAGGTCTAAAGTCACTTTGTGGGGCTTACATAGTGGAAACCCCCAAAAAATGACCCCATTGTAGAAACTACACCCCTCAAGTTACTTAAAACAAATTTTACAAACGTTGTTAACCCTTTAGTTGTTCCACAAGAATTAAAGGAAAATGGAGATTAAATTTCAAAATTTCACTTTTTAGAAGATTTTCTATTTTATGACATTTTTTTCTTTAACACATTAAGGGTTAACAGCCAAACAAAACTCAATATTTATTACTCTGATTCTGCGTTTTACAGAAACACCCCACATGTGGTCGTAAACTGATGTAAGGGCGCACGGCAGGGCGCAGAAGGAAAGGAACACCGTATGATTTTTGGAAGGCAGATTTTGCTGGATTGGTTTTCTGAACGCCATATGTTTTTTATTTTTCTACCGATCGTCTTGTGCAGGGGCTCGTTTTTTGCAGAAAGAGTTGAGGTTTTTATTGGTACTATTTTTGGGTACATATGCTTTTTTGATCATTCATTATTACACTTTATGGGGCAAGGTGGCCAAAAAATTGGCTGTTTTGGAACAGTTTTTTTTATTTATTTTTTACAGCGTTCATCTGAGGGGTTAGGTCATGTAACAGTTTTATAGAGCAGATCGTTACGGACGTGGCAATACCCAATATGTATACTTTTTCTTATTTATTTAAGTTTTACACAATAATAGCATTTCTGAAACCCAAAAAATGATGTTTTAGTGTCTCCATAGTCTGAGAGCCATAGCTTTTTTATTTTTTGGGCGATTGTCTTAAATATGAGCTCATTTTTTGCGGGATGAGGTAACAGTTTGATTGGTACTATTTTGGAGTATATACGCTTTTTTGATCACTTTTTGTGATGTAAGGTGACAAAAATGGCTTATTTTTTTACACCGTTTTTATATTTTATTTTTTATGGTGTTTGTTGGACGGGGTTTATGATGTGATATATTTATAGAGATGGTCGTTACGGACGCGGTCACAACTAATATGTGTTTTTTTGTTTTTGTTTTTTTTTTATAGGAAAAGGCAATTAATTTTGTACATTTTTAAATATTTATTTTTACTTTTATTATTTTCACTTATTTTTTTTATCAGTTCCCTCTTGGATCTTGAAGATCCAGTGGGGCTGATGGTTGTACTATACTTTGCAATGCTCTTGCATTGCAAAGTATAATACACTGCTCAAAAAAATAAAGAGAACACAAAAATAACACATCCTAGATCTGAATTAATTAAATATTCTTCTGAAATACTTTGTTCTTTACATAGTTGAATGTGCTGACAACAAAATCACACAAAAATTAAAAAATGGAAATCAAATTTTTCAACCCATGGAGGTCTGGATTTGGAGTCACCCTCAAAATTAAAGTGGAAAAACACACTACAGGCTGATCCAACTTTGATGTAATGTCCTTAAAACAAGTCAAAATGAGGCTCAGTAGTGTGTGTGGCCTCCACGTGCCTGTATGACCTCCCTACAACGCCTGTGCATGCTCCTGATGAGGTGGCGGACGGTCTCCTGAGGGATCTCCTCCCAGACCTGGACTAAAGCATCTGCCAACTCCTGGACAGTCTGTGGTGCAACGTGACGTTGGTGGATAGAGCGAGACGTGATGTCCCAGATGTGCTCAATTGGATTCAGGTCTGGGGAACGGGCGAGCCAGTCCATAGCATCAATGCCTTTATCTTGCAGGAACTGCTGACACACTCCAGCCACATGAGGTCTACCATTGTCTTGCATTAGGAGGAACCCAGGGCCAACTGCACCAGCATATGGTCTCACAAGGGGTCTGAGGATCTCATCTCGGTACCTAATGGCAGTCAGGCTACCTCTGGCGAGCACATGGAGGGCTGTGCGGCCCTCCAAAGAAATCCCACCCCACACCAATACTGACCCAAGGCCAAACCGGTCATGCTGGAGGATGTTGCAGGCAGCAGAACGTTCTCCACGGCGTCTCAAGACTCTGACACATCTGTCACATGTGCTCAGTGTGAACCTGCTTTCATCTGTGAAGAGCACAGGGCGCCAGTGGCGATTTTGCCAATATTGGTGTTCTCTGGAAAATGCCAAACGTCCTGCACGGTGTTGGTCTGTAAGCACAACCCCCACCTGTGGACGTCGGGCCCTCATATCACCCTCATGGAGTCTGTTTCTGACCGTTTGAGCAGACACATGCACATTTGTGGCCTGCTGGAGGTCATTTTGCAGGGCTCTGGCAGTGCTCCTCCTGTTCCTCCTTGCACAAAGGCGGAGGTAGCGGTCCTGCTGCTGGGTTGTTGTCCTCCTATGGCCTCCTCCACGTCTCCTGATGTACTGGCCTGTCTCCTGGTAGCACCTCCATGCTCTGGACACTACGCTGACAGACACAGCAAACCTTCTTGCCACAGATCGCATTGATGTGCCATCCTGGATAAGCTACACTACCTGAGCCACTTGTGTCGGTTGTAGACTCCGTCTCATGCTACTACTAGAGTGAAAGCACTGCCAGCATTCAAAAGTGACCAAAACATCAGCCAGGAAGCATAGGAACTGAGAAGTGGTCTGTGGTGACCACCTGCAGAACCACTCCTTTATTGGGGGTGTATTGCTAATTGCCTATAATTTCCACCTGTTGTCTATCCCATTTGCACAACAGCATGTGAAATTGATTGTCGCTCAGTGTTGCTTCCTAAGTGGACAGTTTGATTTCACAGAAGTGTGATTGACTTGGAGTTAACATTGTGTTGTTTAAGTGTTCCCTTTATTTTTTTGAGCAGTGTACAATCAGATGCCCTGTAGGTGGCAGCACCGGACGCCTATGCCATGGCAACCGGACGCCTTTGCAAAGCGTCCGGTTGCCATGGGAACCATCTGGCGCTGCGATCGCAGCAGCCCTGATGGTTGAGAGAGGGAGCCCCCTCCCTCTATTAACCCCATGGATGCCGCTACTGCGGCATTTATGGGGTTACAGCAGTGTCAGCATAGAGCTGACACACCCTGCTGATGGCGGCGGCTCAGGAATGGAGCCGCCGCCATCATACACAGAAGGGGGACCGATCGGGGGCAGAGCTGGAAAGGGGGGAAGGGGGTATGGCAGCATTTTACAAATTACAGATCGGGGCAGGAGGGGGCGGCGGACCGCATCGGGGGCAGGATAAGAAGTAGGACAAGGACAAGAAGGGGGCACAGATCGGGGGCTTCAAGAAGGGGCACATTAAAGGTCTGTGTATCGGGGGCTTCAAGAAGGGGCACATTAAAGGTCTGTGGATCGGGGGCTTCAAGAAGGGGGCACAGATCGGGGGCTTCAGGACACATTACCTGATTTCAGGCTGTGATCTGCAGAGCGCAGATCAGAGCCTGAAACCGGCATTTTTTCACTGCCGCGATCCGATTGGTTAGTCTGCACAGACTAACCAATCGGATCGATTGTCGGCAAGGGGCCACTCTGATTGGTCCCTTGCCGGCATTACTGAACTGTATGCTGTCCGTGACAGCAGCAGGACACGGGCAGAAGCTTTAATCCAAGCGCTTTGCAGCGCTTGGATTAAAGAGCTGCCAGAACGTTTATATACGTGGTAGCTGCACGGGGCATGTGCAACTATCACGTATATATACAGATTGCAGTCGTGAAGGGGTTAATAATGCCCCCTATAGTTCCCCCAGTAATAATAATATCCCTATAGTGCCTCCACTATAAATAATGCTCCCATAGTGCCCCAGTATTAAAAATTCCCCTCTATAGTGGTCTCAGTATTAATACCTCCATAGTGCCCCAGTAGTATAACGCCCCCATAGTGCCCCCAGTAGTATGCTCCCCAAGTGACCAAGGAAAAAAATAAACTACTCAGCAGACTCCTGTTTCATGCTGCTGTTGTTCCATGCTCAACTATGTTTCACACCTATTGGCCTGTGTCCTATGAAGATATATAGTGACACCAATATTAATAATACTCCCCATAGTACCCCAGTAGTAATAATGTCCCCTATGGAGCCCTTAGTACTAATGCCTTCATACTGCCCCAGTAGTATAACACCCCCATAGTGCCCCATTAGTATGCCCTGTAAGTGGCCAAGGAAAAAAATATAAACTGAGCAGATTCTCATTTTCATGCTGCTGTACTTCAATGCTGTTGTTCCGTGCTCCCCTTGACTTCACACCTAGTGGCCTGTGGCTTATGAAGGTGAATAGTAATTAATGTCACAATTTATTTACAGTTAGTCTATGACTGTCGTTCGCCAATATTTACGTCTTAACTAAGTTAGCCAGCGCTACATCATCCGCTTCATTGCGCATGTATTTAAACGTATATTTTGCATCCAGATTCCATCCCAAATGTTATGCAATAATTCCTCTCCAAAGGAATATTCTATGATGGTTACTTGATCTGCTAGCATGTATAAATGATCAACATCCATAATTCCATCATCTATTCCCCAGGTAAATACAGGGAGTGCAGAATTATTAGGCAAGTTGTATTTTTGAGGATTAATTTTATTATTGAACAACAACCATGTTCTCAATGAACCGAAAAAACTCATTAATATCAAAGCTGAATATTTTTGGAAGTAGTTTTTAGTTTGTTTTTAGTTTTAGCTATTTTAGGGGGATATCTGTGTGTGCAGGTGACTATTACTGTGCATAATTATCAGGCAACTTAACAAAAAACAAATATATACCCATTTCAATTATTTATTTTTACCAGTGAAACCAATATAACATCTCAACATTCACAAATATACATTTCTGACATTCAAAAACAAAACAAAAACAAATCAGTGACCAATATAGCCACCTTTCTTTGCAAGGACACTCAAAAGCCTGCCATCCATGGATTCTGTCAGTGTTTTGATCTGTTCACCATCAACATTGCGTGCAGCAGCAACCACAGCCTCCCAGACACTGTTCAGAGAGGTGTACTGTTTTCCCTCCTTGTAAATCTCACATTTGATGATGGACCACAGGTTCTCAATGGGGTTCAGATCAGGTGAACAAGGAGGCCATGTCATTAGATTTTCTTCTTTTATACCCTTTCTTGCCAGCCACGCTGTGGAGTACTTGGACGCGTGTGATGGAGCATTGTCCTGCATGAAAATCATGTTTTTCTTGAAGGATGCAGACTTCTTCCTGTACCACTGCTTGAAGAAGGTGTCTTCCAGAAACTGGCAGTAGGACTGGGAGTTGAGCTTGACTCCATCCTCAACCCGAAAAGGCCCCACAAGCTCATCTTTGATGATACCAGCCAAAACCAGTACTCCACCTCCACCTTGCTGGCGTCTGAGTCGGACTGGAGCTCTCTGCCCTTTACCAATCCAGCCACGGGCCCATCCATCTGGCCCATCAAGACTCACTCTCATTTCATCAGTCCATAAAACCTTAGAAAAATCAGTCTTGAGATATTTCTTGGCCCAGTCTTGACGTTTCAGCTTGTGTGTCTTGTTCAGTGGTGGTCGTCTTTCAGCCTTTCTTACCTTGGCCATGTCTCTGAGTATTGCACACCTTGTGCTTTTGGGCACTCCAGTGATGTTGCAGCTCTGAAATATGGCCAAACTGGTGGCAAGTGGCATCTTGGCAGCTGCACGCTTGACTTTTCTCAGTTCATGGGCAGTTATTTTGCGCCTTGGTTTTTCCACACGCTTCTTGCGACCCTGTTGACTATTTTGAATGAAACTCTTGATTGTTCGATGATCACGCTTCAGAAGCTTTGCAATTTTAAGAGTGCTGCATCCCTCTGCAAGATATCTCACTATTTTTGACTTTTCTGAGCCTGTCAAGTCCTTCTTTTGACCCATTTTGCCAAAGGAAAGGAAGTTGCCTAATAATTATGCACACCTAATATAGGGTGTTGATGTCATTAGACCACACCCCTTCTCATTACAGAGATGCACATCACCTAATATGCTTAATTGGTAGTAGGCTTTCGAGCCTATACAGCTTGGAGTAAGACAACATGCATAAAGAGGATGATGTGGTCAAAATACTCATTTGCCTAATAATTCTGCACGCAGTGTATTTCTTATTTCTATTTTGTACTGTAATTTCCATTATTGGGTTCTTTTAGAAAAAATATTTTTTATATATACAGTAGCTGCCTCTGGATGGATCTCCCTGGTCTTAATATTACTCCATTTTTCTGGTGAGGATTTTATTACTGATATTAATTCATTTATGGTGTTTGTCTCCTAATTGTTATTGTTCCCAAATTACTTATTGCCATATTTATTGATATATTCTATAATTGCAACATTTCAGAGCGTTTGACTTTTCAAAGAAACGATGAGTATGTAAAGCCTTCATTAGGTTCAGAAGAACTTCAGAGGTTTCCTCCTGCTGAAGTCTTTTATCTAGGTCTCCTTGTCTTGGACCCAGCTTCAGTTTACTGATACCCGAAAATGTCAACTTTTTTTATTCCCTAGATGTTCTTGTCTGATATGTCTAGAGATAGGGGTATCAGCTAGTATTAATGCTGCTCAGATGCTAAAAGATGTGTCTTCTAAATTCATGTTTTGTCTTGCCGACATATATTTTGGGGCAGCTACAGCTTGCTATATATACCACTGTAGTTTGACAGTTTATACATTGTTGCACTGTATATTTTTTCGACTGGATAAATGAATTCTTTTGTCAGTATCAAATCGTTATAGAAAGTACATGAGCCACAGGGAAAAGATCCTTAGGTAGTGAGCCATGTTGATTTATTTTTCTCTTGATAGTGGCTATGTACTAATGCCTCCTTCAGGTTTTCCCCCTTCTATATGTAATTGTTGGATTTTGGTGGTTTACTTCTCTTAAATTCACATCTGTTTGCAAGATATGCCAATGAAATCTGAGTATTTTGTGTACTCTCTTATGTTGGATATCAAATGTACCAATGCACATTATT
This sequence comes from Bufo bufo, assembly GCF_905171765.1. Lineage (NCBI taxonomy): Eukaryota > Metazoa > Chordata > Amphibia > Anura > Bufonidae > Bufo > Bufo bufo. Next base: position 356,264,059 of record NC_053391.1, on the reverse strand, counting down.
TTGGAGCCTTCACCTTGGTTTTTGTAAGGCTACTTTAACATCAGCGTTTTTGCATTTGGTTCTGTTTAGAGCCAATGTATTGTGAATGGTATATGCTGTGGTCAGTATGCATTCCATTTCAGTAGCATTCCATTTTATGACCGGACACAAAACCGATGCAAGCTGCGGTTTTGTGTCTGGATATTGAAACGGAACAAACCAGATCCGTCACTAAAAAGAATGTAAGTTAATGGTGCCGGATGCGTTTTTTTTCGGATCCTAAAAAAAAACCTGGTCCATCACCCATTGACATTTACATTATTTTTAGTGATGGCTCTGGTTTGTTCCTTTTAAATTTAACACAATCGCATCCTAATGGAACGGATGCACTCTGAACTGAACCGTTTTGGCCCGGTTTTGAGATCCTCTTCCAGATCTCTACACCAGAAACCAAAGCGCAGATGTAAAAGTAGCCTAACTCTGTTATTTTTGTTCCTTTTGCTCAGGCATAAGCTTTGTGTTAAACTTTTTTTGGGTACCCCTTAGCTGTAAATCTTAGATACAGCAGGGTACTTTCTTGTTCTAATTCTTCCTGACTGGAGCAATTGCGTTTAGCTGTTAGGAATTGCCCTATTGCAATACACTTCTTTAGGACTGACGGATGATAACTACCCCAATGTAAAAAGTTATTTGTTGATGTTAACTTTCTGAATACTTCTGTCTATAGTTTGCCATCACGTGCCAGGACAATGTTCAAGTCCAAAAAGTTAATCATTTTGCTGTGTATTTCCACTGTAAATCTAAGTCCAACCGTGTTGTGTTTGAGTGCCCTGTCAAAATCATGAAAATGTGCCTGTGTGCCTTTCCACAAAATCAATACATCATCTTTACTGTAACTGTCAGTGAAAACTATCCTCCCATCAACCTAAAAATAAATTAGCAAAACACGGTGCACATATCGTCCCCATCGCAGTACAAGTGATCTGTAAATAATATTTACCATTAAACATGAACTAGATATGCATCAACAAAAACCATAGCAGTGACAAAACAAAATGATTGTGTCCGTGATACCGTACTCTCCTAGTGCTCAAATAATATTCAACTGCTTGGATACCCAGTTTCCTGTTGAATGCTCGTGTATAGAGTTGAGCGGACACCTGGGTGTTCGGGTTCAACGGGTTCGGCCGAACTTCACAAAAAAGTTCGAGTTCGGGACCCGAACTTGACCCAAAATTGACCCCGAACCCGAACCCCATTGAAGTCAATGGGGACCCGAACTTTGGAGCACTAAAATGGCTGTAAAAAAGTCATGGAAAGGGCTAGAGGGTTGCAAATGGCAGAAAAAAATGGTTAAGAGCATGGCAAGTGCTCTGCAAACAAATCTGGATATGGAAATGACCTAAAATAACATAAAATACGTAAAAATAAAAAATAATAATCTTGATCTAGGAGGAGGAGGTCCATATGGAGTAGGAGGTTGAGGAGGCGGTGGATGTGGTGGTGTAGGTGGAAGCGGTGGTGGAGGAGGAGGAGGTAGCCAACACTGGTTTTTTGTTTTAATTTTTAATTTAAATTTTTTGTTTAAATTAGGGTACACCCCAAAACATTGGGAAATATAACCTGTGATAACCCCCTCCAGCCGTGCTAAACAAAAGTTCAGACAATACACTGGCTGCAGGGCAGGCCAGCACCTCCAAGGCGTAAAGGGCAAGCTCAGGCCATGTGCCCAATTTGGAGACCCAGAAGTTGAAGGGGGCAGACCCATCAGTCAGTACGTGTAGGCGTGTGCACACATACTGCTCAACCATGTCGCACGTCCCCGTGACGTCCACAATTCAATTGGATATCTTCTCTATCAACTTTCAATGTTCTTTTATGCGCCTACCATGGTGATCATGGGTAGCAGGGAATCAGGGTTCCAGGCCAGAGAGGGAGCCAGAGAAAGGGATACCACATCCAAGGGAGGTCAATGGATGAAATAAAATGTGATTGAGCGGAAATGTGGGACAAATTATTGAAGCTGAAGCTTCCAAGTAAAGGACGGGGCACGGGGCAATTACCCACTCCCGACTCGGGGAGGTAGTGATGATAAATAACAATACAGGACTCTTAATATGCCCTGTTTATGGAAAGATTAATAAAAAATTAAATAAAATGTCACTGGGGTATTTTGGATTTGGAAACGTTAGACAGGAGAGGCTCTGCTGCCGCTTTGTTGACTGTAGATAACTTCTGATTGCATGTCCCCATGACGTCCACAATGTAATTGGATATATTCTCTTTCAATTTTCGATGTTCTTTTATGCGCTTCCCATGTTGATCACAGTTAGCGCGCGAATCAGGGTTCCATGCCGGAAAGGGAGCATGAGAAAGGGATACCACATCCAAGGGAGGTTAATGGATGAAATGTGATCGAGCGGAAATGTCGGACATGTTGTTAAAGCGGAAGGATCGAATGAAAGGAGGGGGCTGGCATCAATTAAAGACGAATTTTAGAAATGTAAGTCCCTGTCACCTATGCAGATCAGGGGTTTTTCAATGGCAAAAATGGGTTCATGTCACCCACCAATTGAACAGACGATTTTACAAAAATTATGTCACCTATGCAGAGCAGGGGTTTGTATACGGCAAAATTGGTAAAATGTCACCTGACAATTTAACAGACGATTTTTTGAAATTTATGTCCCTGTCACCTATGCAGAGCAGGGGCTTATTCACGGCAAAACTGTGTTCATGTCACCCACCAATTGAACAGATGATTTTACAAAAATTAGGTCCCTGTCACCTATGCAGAGCAGGGGTTTGTATACGGCAAAATTGGTAAAATGCCACCTGTCGATGTAACAGACGCTTTTGCACCCTGCTCCCTCTTTTGCTGTGCTGGTGCCTCTGTGCGACCACCGCCTCTTCCTCCGAACTAGACAGGTCACTCGCATGAACTTGATTCCATGTGGGGTCGAGTATCTCATCATCCTCCACATAATCTTCCACCCACTCTTTACCCCTGCCTTCCTTGTCGGTCTGCAGACTGCAGAAAGTGGCAGCAGTTGGCACCTGTGTTTTGTCATCATCAGAGACGTGCTGCAGTGGTCTTCCAATGTCCTCATCCTGAAACATAAGTGGTTGGGCATCAGTGCACTCAATCTCTTCCACTTCTGGTGCAGGACTAGATGGATGGCCCACGGAAACCCTGCCAGCAGAGTCATCAAAAATCATAAGAGACTGCTGCATGACTTGGGGCTCAGACAGCTTGGCTGATTTGCAAGGGGGTGAGGTGAAAGACTGATGGCCATGGGCTGCAGGTGCCAACTCTAATCTCTCAGCAGGAGACTGGGCGGGAGACAATGTGAAGGAACTGGAGGCACTGTCAGCTACCCAATCTGCTATCGCTTGTATTTGACTGCGACAAATGCAGCAAAGGCCCCAGATGTAGGGTCTTGCACAAAATGGGTGGTTTTTTTTAAACCAGAATATAACTGCGGTATTTAACTCTTGTATTGGACTGTCAAAAATGCAGCAAAGGCCGCAAATTTATTATATTGCCCAAAATGGGTGTTTTTTTAATACCAGAATATAACAGCAGTATCTAACGCTTGTATTGGACTGTGACAAATGCAGCAAAGGCCCCAGATGTAGGGTCTTGCAAAAAATGGGTGTTTTTTTTTAAACCAGAATATAACTGCGGTATTTAACGCTTGTATTGGACTGTCAAAAATGCAGCAAAGGCCGCAAATTTATTATCTTGCCCAAAATGGGTGTTTTTTTAATACCAGAATATAACAGCAGTATCTAACGCTTGTATTGGACTGTCAGATATGCAGCAAAGGCCGCAAATGTATTATCTTGCCCAAAATGGGTGTTTTTTTAATACCAGAATATAACAGCAGTATCTAACGCTTGTATTGGACTGTGACAAATGCAGCAAAGGCCCCAGATGTAGGGTCTTGCAAAAAATGGGTGTTTTTTTTAAACCCAGAATATAATTTCAGTATTTAAAGCTTGCATTTCACTGTGAGAAATGCACCAAAGGCCCCAGATGTAGGGTCTTGCAAAAAATTGGTGTTTTTTTAAACCCAGAATATAACTGCATTATTTAAAGTTTGTATTTGACTGTCACAAATGCAGCAAAGGCCCCAGATGTAGGGTCTTGCAAAAAAAGGGTGCTTTTTTAAACCCAGAATATAATTGCAGTATTTAAAGCTTGTATTTCACTGTGACAAATGCAACAAAGGCCCCAGATGTAGGGTCTTACAAAAAATGGGTGTTTTTTTAAACCCGGAATATAATTAGAGTTTTTAAAGCTTGTATTTGACTGTCACAAATGCACATGTGCTATGTTGGTGCACTGAACTTGCACAAAATGACCGCCGACGACCACCTAACTAACAGACGGATAAAAGTTCTTTTTCTGTGTCACTGGGTTCGGGGCAGGGTATAAAAATGTTGCGCTAAGGAGGCGCATGCGTGAGGCTCGCATGGCGGACGTGTTCCCCTGAGCTCCGCTCCTAGCGCTGAACTTTCCCCACATTTAGCGCTGATTCGTCAGCTCCACGGGCTTGAATCTACATGAAAGGGACCCCTATGAAGACCCGCAACAAAGGGAGGACAAAATCGATGGGAACACTCGTACCTTCCCAGACCTTGCCGGAGCTCTTCCGAAACTCTGGTCGCAGCAATATGGCGGACCCGGCCCCTGCACCCAGAAGCCCAGCGTCCTCAGAGGTCAGCATTGCCTCACAGCCATCGGACATACACGACCCAGGTCAGGCTGAGCTGTATAAGAATATTGCATCCCTGTTCCGCTCAGAACTGTCCCAAGCTGTGGACGAGTTTTCCCGCCAGATTAACGACCTGGGCACCCGGGTCTCTGACTTGGAGACACGCACCGACGATTTGTCGGACGCCCTACATGCTGACAAGGCAGATATATCAGCTCAAGCTGCCCAGATTACAGCACTGGATCTCAAATTGGAGGACCTGGAAAATAGAACCAGGAGGGGCAACCTCCAGATCAAGGGCCTACCTGAAATTTTTACTGATCTCCAAGTCACTTTGACGGAGCTGTTCCAGGCCCTACTGCCGCAAATAGAACCAGCAAAACTCCTGATGGATAGGGTTCACAGAGCCCTAGGGAGACCTCGCTCAGATGCCTTACCGAGGGATGTTATATTAAAATTTCACCACCCAGGTACTCGGGACCTAATTTTGACGGCCGCCCGCAACCTCACTGAACTCCCCGGCGTACCCTCATCAGTTCATTTATATGCCGACCTGGCTCCCTCTACTCTCCGCAGGCGCAGGGACATGAAACCGGTGACTTCGGCCTTACAAAATGCTCAGGTGCGGTTATAAATGGGGGTTCCCTTTCTCCCTCTCATTCCGATTGAGTTCCCGGGATCATACAATCCACTCACCCAAAGAGGGAATCGAGATCCTCCGGAAGGCGGGAATTTCATGTGACCATGATCCTGCTCCAGAAGCCGTCTCGGAACCGCAACGTCCGGCCAGGATCCTCGCGGAAACCGACCTCCCCGCCATCTGTTTAGACTCAGGACTTCTGTTTCTGATCTCCCGGCCTGCTCTGAGGTCCAATCTGTTGTTATTTCCCCAACAACTTTGCTCCATACTAATTATCCTGTCCCTAATGTTGCAGGACACTTTCCTTCCTTTATGGTCCCTTCACTACCGGCTGATATTTCTACAATCATTACCATCTAACAGGGACTCGGCGTGAAGGACTGTCATGTTTGACCCCATGTTTGGGTTCTTTAGGTTGGGTCGGGTGACTTTGTCCTCTTCCCACCCTACAGCACCCACCTACTCTTCTCAAGCCTATTTAGGCTTAATTTCATTTTGTTTAATATGTTTGCAATTCTTTATTATTTTTACTTTTTTTACCCTTCTTTTTGTTTTTATCATTGTATATGTCAGGGGAGTCGAATATGCTGCATTGGTGTTCAGGTGGCGATCTGAGGTGGCATTCCTGTGGCGGATCGCATGGGCTAACTCTACATCCTTCTGGTTATACTGCCATGTGTAAGTTACTTTCGCATAATGTGAGGGGATTTAACTCCCCCAGAAAACGTAAGTCGGCCTTTTCTACTTATGTTAAACATACGCCTGATGTGATCTGCCTGCAGGAATCCCACTTCACGCCCACCTCTCATCCCAAATATTTCCATCCGCAATATTCACGTTTCTATTCATCTACTTATGTTTCTAAGAGTAGGGGAGCTATTATACTATTGCGTAATTCCTTCCCTTTTACTTTACAGAGTTCTATGGTTGATCCCAATGGAAGATATGTCATTCTTCTAGGCACTTATAGGGAAGAAATCCTATGTATAGTGAATGTATATGCACCTACTGAAGACCCTATTCCCTTTTTTGCTTCTATGCACTCTATTATTGAACCCCTCACTTACCACAAGATACTGTGGTGTGGTGACTTTAATTTTGTACCCAACCCGGTTCTCGACAGGTCCACCCCCCCGGCCCAATCGCGCCCTTTATCCCATAATGTCAGAATTAAACATGTGATGGAATCTCTGTCCTTGGCGGATTCCTGGAGGGAGCACAATGGCCCCCAAAGGGGATATACCTACTATTCTCCTTCTCATCAACTCTACACCCGGATTGATTTAATTCTAGCTTCCTCCTCTTGTCTCCCTTCACTAGCTTACTCCAGACATATTGTGTCCTCACTGTCAGATCATGATATCGTATTAGCAGATTTCGCATTCAACAATAACTCTAGTACTCCTCCTGCCTGGCGCCTGAATGAGTCATTGCTGACCCGTCCGGCTGTGTTTGATACGCTATTAGATGAACTTAAACAGTTCTTTTTGTTGAATGACACGCCGGACACTGATCCTATGAACCTGTGGTTGACTCACAAAGCCGTCATGCGGGGCAAGCTCATTCAGGTGGCATCGCGACTTAAAAAGGACAGGTCTTCAGCTCAAGTTACCCTGGAGTCTAGATTGGCTAAATTAGTGAGAGCTCATCAGCAAACCCCATCCCTTTATCTATTGAAGGAAATAAAGGACACTAAGTCACAACTGAACACCCTACTTTCCAACAATACAGAAAAAGCACTCCGCTGGACTTCCTCCTATTACTATAAATATGCCAACAAGCCAGATAAAATGTTAGCTCGCCAGCTTAAGGCTAAGCAGAAAATAAATCTAGTCTACCAAATCCGTACACGGACTGGTAGAACTACTACTCACCCGGACATCATTTATGACACCTTCCAATCCTTCTATAAACAGCTATACTCAGAACACAATGATAACCCCAACAACAGGACTGATAACTTCCTTTCATCCATCCCTCTCCCTAAGGTCTCTCCTACTGCACTAGTAGAACTTAATAACCCCATTACAATGGAAGAAGTGACCTATTCAATCAAAGCCCTGAAACTGGGAAAAGCCCAAGGCCCAGACGGCTATACAGCACTTTATTTTAAAAAGTTTTCAGACCAATTAATCCCTTTCATTACTAAATACTGTAACCATTTGCTACAGGGCTCCACACCCCCAGCCGAGTTCCTAATGGCCAAAATTACAGTAATTCCCAAACCACACAAAGATCCTCTTCTCCCTTCTAACTATAGGCCTATCTCACTCCTGAATATAGATAACAAGCTGTTTACTTCCATTCTGGCGCGTAGACTTAATAGACTTCTCCCTGATCTGATTCACAAAGACCAGGTTGGTTTCATCCCGGGCAGGGAGGCTCCAGATAATATAAGAAAGGTTTTGGGCCTTGTCCATGAGGCAAACAGAACCGTGTCCCCAGTTGCTCTGTTAGCTCTGGATATAGAGAAGGCATTTGATACAGTGTCTTGGAACTACCTCTGGCAGACTCTTTCTCATTTTAACATTAAAGGCCCTTTCCTTTCTGCCATCCAAACTTTATACTCTTCACCTCAGGCAGGCCTCAAATTACCCTCTTCGCACCCATCATCTATCCCAATTTTTAGGGGAACACGTCAGGGATGCCCCCTCTCCCCAGCCCTCTTTGCCTTAGCTATGGAACCACTAGCGATTAAGATCAGATCTCATCCGGATATAAAGGGGATCTCGGTTGGGGGTGTGGAATATAAACTAAGCCTTTTTGCTGACGATTTTTTGTTAACACTCACCAATCCTGTCATTTCATTTCCCTGCCTATTATCAGTTCTCAAGTCTTTCTCTGCTGCATCTGGCCTGCTAGTTAATCAGTCCAAATCTGAACTTCTATTGAGTAATGTCTCCCCTCGGGATTCCGAGATTCTCCAAAGAGGATTCCCATTTCAACACAATTCACATTTCCTCCCATATTTAGGTGTATCACTGACCAAAACGCTTGACACCCTATATAAGTACAACTATCTCCCCATGTTTGCTCGGATACGGAAAGACCTACAGTCATGGGAGTCCCTTCCAGTGTCCTGGGTGGGTAAGATACATATAGTGCGAATGGTAGTCCTCCCTCGACTTCTATACCTGTTCCGTGCCCTCCCTGTCCCAATCCCAGCGTCTGATCTAAGGGCTCTTCAGGCGGACATCCTTAAATTTATTTGGGCCCATAAATGTGCTCGTATTTCAAAATTGGTAATGTGCCGTCACAAGGCCCATGGGGGCCTTTCAGTACCAGATTTAGCTCAATACTACAAGGCAGCCAGATTAGCGCAACTGTTCCTGACACATCTTTCTGCACAAGCTCAACCTATATGGGTCACCCTTGAACAGTCGCTGATTGGCCCGTTCTCCTGGAGAGCCCTCATTTGGACCGCATCCACTCTACCCCCTTCTCTCCGCTCCAAATCCCAGCTCTCATACTATGCTTTGCTCCTATGGAGATCCATCAGATTCAAACGTGCTCTCCAATCCAAACCATCCCCCTTGGAATGCCTTTGGGGCAATCCTGCCTTTCCTCCTGGACTTCAGTCTAGGGCCTTCTCATGGTGGGTTGAAAAAAATTGTGCTCCCTCCGGGATTTCCTAGTACGGGGTAAATTACTGACTATGCCAGCCTTTATTGAGAAATTCACCCCTCCAGCTTGTGAACAATTCAATGTCCGGAGAGTATTCTCCTTCCTTCATTCTCTGAAGACTAGCCTCCACAAGATTGAATATACACCTTTTGAAAGACTAATGTCCTTCTCTCTATATAAACAGGGTCTACTATCCCGGATATATTCTATCCTCACTGCGCCCCCAGAGGACACTAAACTCCGCTATATGTTGGAGTGGGAGGCGGATCTGTCGGAAGAATCAAGCGTATCTAGATGGCATCAGCGCTCCCAGACATTAACCAAAGGGTCATGGCAAACTACTTTGGCAGAGACCTCTATTAAAATACTCCACCGGACGTATTTAGTGCCGGCCAAATTACATCACTTTTATCCAGAGGTCCCCTCTACTTGCTTTCGAGGGTGTGATTAGGAGGGCACGATGCTCCATATCTGGTGGACTTGCCCTGTGGCTTCCAGGTTATGGGGTCGCATCTGTGACTTGCTCTCATCTTTGCTGGGGTGCGTCCTCCTCCCCGCACCCTCGGTCTTACTACTTGGCGACAAACCGTCGAAATTAACAAATGCCAAATTTAAATTGACCCAATTTATCCTGCTTGCAGCTAGAATCCACATTGCCTCTCAGTGGCGATCCTTGTCATTGAGCTATCAAGCAGTGATTGATAGAGTCAACAAGATTTACCAATCTGAAAGGCTGTCGGCTATCCGCTCAGATACATTTGCTTTGTTTGAAAGAGTCTGGGAGCCCTGGTCGTCCTCTTCGCACTCTATTGATATTTCCCTCTATCGTGGGCTTTTATAATCATCATGGATGTATTGTGCACTGAGGGGTGGTTGTGCAGTTATAAATCCTCTTATTCCTGATCGCCTCCTGACACCAGACCTATGTACCCTGTAGCGATATGTCTATTACCCCTGATTTCCTGATGCTTTCTTTTTTATTTAAGTCTTATTTTATGTATGTCTTTTTGTTTTTTATTTTATTTGTTTGGAATGTCCAAATAATTGGACTCCAAGTCCTTTGTATTAAGTACATTATTCTGTACACTTTATTGTTGTGAAAACCTAATAAATACCATTGAAACATAAAAATGTTGCGCTGCACCCACAAAACTAAATTGCTGGAGATCGCTCAGTTAACAAGCACTTCTGATAACAGATTCTTTCCTATTCTCTCCCTTACAGCAGCAGCATCCTATCCCTACAGTAGTAAGAGCAGAGTGACGTGCAGCGCTACGTGACTCCAGCTTATACAGAGGCTGGGTCACATGCTGCACTGGCCATTCACAGCCATTCCATTAGTAGGCATAGTTGTGATGGCTTCTAAGGGCACACGAGTTAAACGCTTGTTGATTGGCTGCTCTGCAGCCTTTAAAAAAGCGTCATTAATTTGCCGAACACCGAACTCAAACTTTTACTGAAAAGTTTGGGTTCGGGTCCGGGGTCCAAAAATCCTAAAGTTCGGGTTCGCTTAACCCTACTCGTGTATAATGCTTCTACATCCAAGCTAGCTATCATAATGTTTGAGGTCACTTGGATGTCCTGAAGCTTTATAACAGTATCTTTGGTGTCTTTTAAGTAGGACAGTAGCATTGGTACAAATGAAGAGATCAATTGATTCACATAGTTACTGATTTCTTCACACAGATTCTGATTTACAGAGACTATTGGTCCACAGAGTATCAGGTTCTTCTTTTTGTGGATCTTCGTAATACTGTAGCATAAAAAGTTGCAATGGTTGGGTGAGAATTATAAAGAACCTTGAATTCCTCCTTTGTTATTAATCCAATATCTCTTGCTTCTATCAGAATGTTTTCGAGTTCTTTCTGAAAAATCATTGTTGGATTACCACTTAATGGTCTATATGTGTTTTCGTCTTTCAATAGTCTCATTACCATCTCTACATGTTCATCTTTATTCATCAGTACAACCATACCACCCTTATCTGAGGGTTTGATTATCAAGTCATCATTCCTTATCAGTTCTTTCATGGCTTACTTTTCCTCTGATGTTAGATTACAGGCAGCGTTGGTTTTCTTTGTTTTTATTTTCTGTAGATCTGCTGTCACTAGATCCACAAATGTTTGAATATTGGCATATCTTGAAAACGGCAGGGTTAATTTAGAGTTTGGGGTCAGTGTAGTAAAGGGGGCCACTATTTTAGGTGGGTCTCCTCTCTCCTTAGCTAGTTCTTCTAGTATTTGTAGTGTTCTCTCTTCTTTTTTTTATTTATTTTGTATCCCATTCCTTTCTTTTAAACTCTTTATGTAGGGCCAGTTTCCGGGCAAACAGATTTACATCTTTAACCCATGTGAAACAGTTAAAATGGAGCGCTAGTGTAAAGAAAAGGCCTTTCCATATTAATGCTTCATGTTTTGGTTCCACCTGTACTTTTGACATTAATAATTTGCATTTCCTTATTTCTCTGATCATATTTTTTTTGCTTATACTTTCATATTGTATCATCATTTGTCTCTGTCCCTCATTTGGATCCCTGGTACTAAAAATGAAAGGACTGGAGTGGGTTGAGGTACATTTGTCACCGTTGAGGATAAAAAAAATGGTAATTGTGAAGCCAACTGCCCAATTTTATGTTGGGCTGTATATTTGTTGTTTGATTTTGCTGCTTGTCTTGATGCCACCCAGTGTTTGTATTTTGAGTCTGTGGATATCTTGTAGCAGTGCTATCCTATTCCTAGCTTTGCATTTAGTGCCCAGTCTTTGACTGGATTTGCTTCCTTCAGATTCTGAGAAGTCAGACTCTGAAATATCCTTTTATTGTGTATGGTTTGTATTATTGCTAGAGATGAGCAAAATTTTGAGAAATTCGATTTGGCAGTTTTGCTGAAGTCCCCCAAGAAATTTGATTAGTTACAAATTAATTTGTTACATATCGCTATAAATCAGGTATACCCAGGCCACTCTTTCTCAGGGTATGGCCACACAGAGTGGCCGTGCTGCGGGTGGGTTGCAGCCATGCTGCAGTGAAGAAAAGCGCGGCCATTTGGTCCACAGCTGCCTTTTATTTATAATGAAGACCGCACTGTATAGTCGGTCTTTATTGTTAATGGCCATGTGGCACCTTAATGCACCTTTAAACAGGGGCTGTTGCTGGTATGGAGTTTGGCTGGTTAGGTGGGTGCAAAATATGCTGGCATGCCCACTTCTCCAACCCCAGTGCTCTCCTGCCCTACAGATGGAGCCCTTCTTCTGCCATCTGCTTTTCCACATCATTTAATATCGATGAGAATATGTCATCAAGAACATTCAGCTCCTCCTCTCTCTGCATCTTGCTGACTTTTTTAGGAAGTAAAGCAAGCAAAACATGAGGGGGGTAATCATTTAGAAGTGGCCCACCTAAAGGCTGCAGACTGGATGGTATAGGTTGGCATGCTGGGCACTGGAATAATAAAGGCTTCCATCTTATTGGTATTGAATTCTTCAATTAATCATTTTCAGCAACACTGTCCCTAGCGCATGAGCGCTTAACACGTCTCTCCCTATGCTCAGCTCACAGGACAATGGCTGAGACTGCGCGGTATGAGGGTTTTATAGAGCAGGGATATCACAGGTGATGGCTTTCTGTGGATTGGTTGGTTGCATAGCAATATGGGTGATCTTGTATTCCTGGGCTTGTCTCCTCTACACTTAGTTTTGCTTTGTAACACATGTAGCCGCCATTTTAGGAAAACCTGATTCATTACCACAAAGTAAGAGAAATTAGGATTCGTTGTGACTCCAAAACTAAACTTCGGACCAAATTCGAATGCTTAAATTCGCTCAACACTAATTATTAACAATGGTTGATTTATTATTTATTTTTATGTAAATTTGTCCTATCTCAAAATCTTTTTTGTCCCTTTATGAATTTCCTTTTTATGAGTTTCCTTTTATTTCACCTTGGAGACTTTCAATATTTTTCTGAAGTTCTGTTTCCAGACTTGCAAAGTCTGATTGAGTCCAAAAAACTTGGATATCAGTAATTTCCTTTTCCAGTACTGATATCTGTTTGTCACCCTTTTCTCATACTTCAGAAGATAGGTCTGTATATGCAGCGTCCCACTACGTGTGTGTGGGCACTGCTTAAAAGTACTTTTTGATCTTAACAATTGCATTGTACAGTATGGTATATCTTTGCATTTATGTATCTGCAAAATCCCTGTTAACAGGCCTATTAGGTGTAATTTATACATCCCACCACTAGATGGGGATAAAGTTCAGGTCCTATATACCCAGGTCAGGCCTAGTTAGTTAGTTGAGGCAGAATCAAGTGGGGACAGAGACAGGTCAGTGTGGAGATCAGTAAGTAGACTGATACTGAGAGAGTGAAAAGGTGCAGATCCAGCACTTCAGCTCTGAAGAGAAGTTTTAGTCCAGAAAGGGACAAGAGAAAAAGGACAAATTTAAATACATCCAAAGGATAAAAGCCGTAAACCAGGACCTTTGAGATATTCAGGTGAAGGATACTATAGCCTCCGGCAACCTCACCAAAATTCCACTGACATTGAAATAACCCACTGCTCCAAAACTACGAAACCTAAACAGCCTAGAGACAGGGGATTTGCAGAATTAACTCTGTACCATCAAGAGACTGCATATTTGTACTGCTGCAACCAAAAGACATCTAAAGTAAAAGTTGTGAGTTGCATCTTACCACTGTCTACCTCATTATTACCACTACTGGTTGTACCACCATTAACGATACTGGCGTCACGACAAACCCATCAAGGGACTCAGCCGCAACAAGCACCCTAAGCACCCCTAACATCAAGGGCACCTCAACCACCATCTTGGCTGATGCTTCCCTACCACAGAGCGTGCCCCGGAGGATTTCGTGCTGTCCACCTCAACACTGTGCTGCCAGCCCAGGGAGGCATTCTGCTAACCGTGAGTAAACTGTTGAACTGTGTGTTATATCATTTGGCCCCTCATCGGTCCACCATGCACCTCACGTGTTGCCCCTGCGACTGGCTGGCTGCATATACACAATGAATTTTCTGTTAGTAAGTTTTCCCACCCTTTAATAAATTCTGTAGACGTAGTAGTAGTAATAGTAGTTGATGTGTCTTGACTTAGAAGGATGCAATGATGTTGTTGCTTTGCTGCAATCTGCACCAATGATACAGTATGTCATAGACTTTAGGCCTAGTGGCTTGTGGCCTATGAGGGTGAATGGCAGGGAAGGGAGCCATTGACTACCAGCTAAGATCCAGAGTAACTGCCATGTGCAGCACAGACAACAGCTAGATGGGTTGGGAGTGATTCAATAAGGTCCTGGTAGGTTGTCACAGGTATGTAGAGCCATGCTGACTGAAGTGCAACCCCTCAGCTCCTGGAGGATGCGTGGGGGACGATCCATAAAGTGAACAGCACAATCAAAGTGGTCCCACAGATACTTGATTGGGTTCAAGTCTGGGGAATTAGGGAGCCAGTGTAGTACTTGGAATTTTTGGTCATACTCTTCCAATCAATGTCTGACATTTCTAGCAATGTGACATGTCGCATTGTCTTGTTGGAATATCCCATCCCCCCAAGGGAAGACAATCAGCATGTATGGGTGTACATGATCTGCAAGGAAGGATTCAAATCCAAATTGGTTGAGCACCTTCCATATGAATGTGTGGGCCCAGGGAATGCAACAAAAACATTGCCCCGACCATAAAGCTGCCATCACCAGCTTGTGTTCTTCCAGAAATGGCTGCACGGTGTTTGTTTTCTGATGTTTCTCACCTAAAACGCCAAAATCCATCCATTCAATGAAGCAGAAAACGTGACTCATCAGAGAAGGCAACCCGTTGCCAATCAGCAGATGTCAAGACATGCCAGCTCATGCCATACCTTCCTTCATGAGCTACAAGCTGCCGGAGTTGAAGGTAGGAAGTGGCCACAACAATGTGACTCAACTTTGTATATAGGAGGTTAAAATTCTCAGGATGGCCCCTAGTAAATGAGAGCACTGGGCAGTTGTTCAGTTTGCCATCCCCTAAATCTAGCCCAGTATATATTAATGGAGTAGTTAAAATATATTTTATGCACATTCAACTTTTACAGTGACTAGCATATCACAACTTGCTTATCCCACCCCCAAACATGATGGAAGTTCCATAAAACAGTTTTATGATTGCTCAACTGACTACACGCCGGGGTAGACTTCTCAAAACTGGTGCAAAGGGAAAGAAGAACATTGTGCAACCAATCAGGTTGCTGCTTTATTACCCAAAGGGACTTGTAGAAATTAGATCTAGAATCTAACTATCTGGTTTCTTTGGGCAAATGCTTCTC
This sequence comes from Bufo bufo, assembly GCF_905171765.1. Taxonomy (NCBI): domain Eukaryota; kingdom Metazoa; phylum Chordata; class Amphibia; order Anura; family Bufonidae; genus Bufo; species Bufo bufo. The sequence goes on along the minus strand of NC_053391.1, from coordinate 356,248,774 downwards.
TTCTATATTTTTGTAAAATCTCCTATTAATTTTGACAAAAAAAGTTCAATACAAAATATATCCAACAAGTGAATATCATAGCTTCCCTTAGAAAAATGACCCAAAAAGAAAGCTAGGAGCCATCTGCTTTTAACTACTTTTGACAAATCAATGTCAATATGTTTTTTTTAAGTTTCAGATAGCAGTAACTTGGCTCCTGATCAAATCATCTAGTGTTAACATACCTGCATTCCAAACTTCAAGTTTCAACTGATCATTTTTATATTATCCTATCTATACAGTGAAGAAATGCGCGGCCATTTGGTCCACAGCTGCCTGTCACGGCCATGCCCATGACCGTGACTCCTTTACCGCATGCGGTTGCCTGCGGTTTTGTATGGGCGTTCAACCACGGGTGAGGGCCGCTTGTCTGTGGCCTCACTTGTGGTTGCCGCGGGCAACCAGTGTTGTTTTTAGCAGCAGAGCAGCCTGAGCGTCGCTAGGTAGCTTGCTGTCCTGGCATGCGGTCACACCTAGCAACCTTTTGTTAGGTGTGTGTGTTGTGTGCACCGTGTGGTATGTTTTTGTGTGCACTTTCCCTTATGTATGTGTGTTTCCCTTCTGTGGCATTGGAAGGGTTAACTTCCTTCCCAGTGTGGGTGTGATGTCACTGGGTGTGTCTTACCTTTGGGTGTGGCCACTTTGGCCTTTATATACCCTCTCTCTAGCAGGGCTCAGTAGGTTGCTTCAGTCTTGCTAGCTGAAGCAGTCTCCTGTGCTTTCCATTCCCCTGTGAGAGCCACCACTGTGGTCATAGGTTTAAGTTCAGGTTTTATGTCTTATTAAGTTTATGCTCACCTGTATGTGTGATGTCTGGGTGATGGTCTGTTGGGATTTTCCTATGTTGGTTTGTGCAGCTAATGGTTCTGGATTCTCTGTGTCAGGGATCCAGTCAGCAAGGCTGTGGCAGGTTGGTTGAGCTACTGAGTTCACCTGCCATTTCCGTTAGTCTGTTTATGTTTCCCCTTTTTCCCAACAGCTTGGCCGTTGAGACTCCTGCTCCTCCGTGACTAGGAGGAGTGGGTTGTCTTACTCAGCTCCTAGCTTAGGGCCATCTTGAGGGCTAGCAGGGACTTATAGGTTCCAGAGCATGAGCCCTCCTACCATCAAGGTTGGCTCATGTAGCTAGGAGCCAGGGTCAGGTTAGGGATGCGTTTAGGAGGTGACCTGCTCCCTAATCCTGTCTTCTTGGTCAAGCAGCCATACCATCACCTGGCTACACACGGCTGAGGATTTCCCCCATCCTCAGCCGTGACACTGCCTTTTATTTATAATGAAGACCGTACTGTGTAGTCGGTCTTCATTGTTAATGGTCACGTGGCACCTTAATGCACCTTTAAACAGGGGCTCTTGCTGGTATGGAGTTTGGCTGGTTAGTGGGTGCAAAATATGCTGGCATATCCACTTCTCCAACCCCAGTGCTCTCCTGCCCTACAGATGGAGCCCTTCTTCTGCCATCTGCTTTTCCACATCATCTAATATCGATGAGAATATGTAATCAAGAACATTCAGCTCCTCCTCTCTCTGCATCTTGCTGACTTTTTTTTAGGAAGTAAAGCCAGCAAAAGATGAGGGAAGTCATCATTTAGAAGTGGCCCACCTAAAGGCTGCAGACTGGATGGTATAGGTTGGCATGCTGGGCACTGGAATAATAATGGCTTCCATCTTATTTTTATTGAATTCTTCAATTAATCATTTTCAGCAACACTGTCCCTAGCGCATGAGCGCTTAACACGTCTCTCCCTATGCTCAGCTCACAGGACAATGGCTGAGACTGCGCGGGATGAGGGTTTTATAGAGCAGGGATATCACAGGGGGTGGCTTTCTGTGGATTGGTTGGTTGCATAGCAATATGGGTGATCTTGTATTTCTGGGCTTGTCTCCTCTACACTTAGTTTTGCTTTGTAACACATGTAGCCGCCATTTTAGGAAAACCTGATTCATTACCACAAAGTGAGAGAAATTAGGATTCGTTGTGACTCCAAAACTAAACTTCGGACCAAATCCGAATGCTTCGATTCGCTCAACACTAATTATTAACAGAATTGAAAAAGAAATAGCTCACCTCCTCACAATCACGAAAAGGTGCTCAGATCAATATTGATTCATCCTTCAAAAAAATGCATACAAATAACTAATACTGGAAGACTGGCACACTAGACATATGGGACACAGTGGGCAAGTCCGAACTACAATTAGTTTAATATATGCACACAGATAAAATAAAAAATAAAAATTATTAAGAATGTTAATAACAATCAATAAAAGATAAGGTAAATGAAAATACAAAATATTGCACAATATTGCGGCAAATATCCAACGGCTAGCTCAATGTATCAATATGATTAGCAACATAAAATATTGCACACCATTGGCACCATATAACCAGCAACTAACTCATGTTGGAACTTGGCATTCTCAGATATGTCCACAGTTACTAATTGGGTTGTATAGTGGATATAAAGTCGTTGTTGTATCCTTTATTGCAACAATAAGGACAAAGGTATCTCACAACAGTGGTGGAATCAGTGATGTAACCGGAATAGCAATTTGTTGATATCGCTTTGAATATAATTGTATCCTTTTATAAAATATTGCTTGCTGGTCATCTAAATCTTAATGACCGGTAATGATAACCCACATTTGTGGGCTTACCTTTCTTTGTCCCGACTGCTCGTCAATACCGTGAAGCTTTCTGAGGCCCGCTGAACACTGGCGTCCCGGCTGTTTCTCAGTCGGTGTCCCACGTGTGTTTGAAAGTTGGTTAATGCTTCCGGAGATGATGTAGCAGGCAGACAGGACTGGGACTTCCAATTTCTTAGTCCAGATCCTCGATCAAACGCTCGATTATCTTTAGGCAATGATCGCTTGCAGAATTCACAGTGCACTGTTAGTCATCACGATAAAGTCCATTCTTTTAGAATAAGGGTCATATTTCAATTTGAAGTTAATACCAAACGCGTTTCGGGGACGGCTCTCCCCTTCTTCAGTGGTGATAACCCTTCTGTCTGCATTGTGGGTTTTTATACCCTATTTGGTTATCTCCAAAAACCGGTATGGATTATTTCAGATGCCATTTTCCCATTTTACAGATTTCCCATATTTGTTTTTAGTTTGTATTTGATGGGGCATCTATATATTGTTCTTACTGGTTGTTGTTTCCATTCATTCAATTTGATACTCATTTTTCCTACCTGCGGTTTTGTTGCGGTTATTGTGCGTTTTTATCTTAATGGTGCGTTTTTTTACTATTTGTTGCAGTTTCTTACATTATACATACTACATAGAAAAGTAATTCAATATATCACTTCTATAATAGAATAATACACTTAATGCATTCAACCTCATTTATGTCCGCTTATATTATTATAATCTCTATCGATTTTGTTGCGGTATTTGGAATTTTAGCTACTACATAAGAAAATCATTAAAACTTTAATTTGTATAGTGTAATAATAAACTCAATGATTTCCCGTCCACATACGTACACATACATTCCATCTTAATTGGCATGAATATTGGAAAGATGGAAAGGGTACATGCGCTCGTCACCAAGGGAAGATCGCAGTGCTGATAAACAGCCAGACATGCGATCTTCCGTCGGTAGACGAGCGAACGCCCCATTGTTTCACAGAAAGCCGAATATCTCCAGATCGGCATTGAGTCCCATTGGTATGAGACTACCAAAGTCATAAATTCGCCTTGATTCAGCCCTCGACATTTTTTCAATATGATTGCCTCCTCTCCAGTGATGTTCTACATGCTCCAATGCCAAAAAAGACAGACCTCTACAATCTTTATCATGCACTTCTTTGAAATGTTTAGATAGGGCATTGTTTTCACAGCCTTTTGCTATATTAATTAAATGTTCCGAGATTCTGATTTTCAGCTGCCTTTTTGTTCTGCCAATATATTGTTTTGGACATGGACATTGGATCAGATAGACAACACTGGAGGAGTTACACGTCATAAAATGTTTTATGTTCATAGAGAAGGGGTTCTGGGTTGAAGAAATTTCTGAATTTAATTTTCTTACAACCCATACAGCTTCCACATCTGAAAAAACCATCAGGTTTCAACCAGTTTTGTTGAGTTATTTTTTTGTGCTTTTTTTGTGCTTTTTTTTAACCGTTGGTGTATTTTGTATGCCTAAATTAGGCGCTTTGGTATATGTAATAAGGGGACTTGTAGGTAGTAAAGGGCCGATAAGTTTGTCATGGAGAAAATGATGCCAATGACATTTAATAATTCCTGTTACTTGTCTAGATTGTGCATTGTATGGAAGGATCATTCTAAACTCAGGATTTTTACTTGACTTTTGTGTTATCTTTTCTTCAAAGAAGGATTTTCTGTCTAATCTTCTCACTTTTTCAAGTGCTTCCTCCAATATCTCATCTGGGTATGATTTCTCTTTAAACTGCATTTTTATTGTACTGGCTTCTTCTTCAAATTTATCATCTTCCGTACAGTTTCTCCTGATACGTTGAAACTGTCCGAAAGGAATATTAGTAAGCCAATTGGGTAAATGGCAACTAGAGAAGAGGATGAATCCGTTTTTAGCTGTAGGTTTGTGGTAAGTATTACATATATATTAGTTTCCTTTTTTAGTAATTTGAATATCTAGAAAATCCACCTTCTCTCTGTTTGTGCCTGATGTAAAGCGTAAATTATATATGTTGTTGTTTAGTTCATTCATAAATTGTTGCAGGCTATTCTCATCTTTTCGCCAGATGAAAATGACATTGTCTATATAGCGCTGCTATAGGACCAGGTCTCCCCCCAGCCTGGGACCTATGATGTCAAGTTCCCACTTTGCCAAAAATAAATTGGCATAGCTGGGGGCAAACCTGGTCCCCATGGCGGTGCCCTATAACTGTAAATAATAATCCTCCTCAAAAAGAAAATAATTATGGTGTAGAATATGATCAACACCTTCCAATATAAAACGTATCTGTTCTGGTTTCAAGGCATTGTCCATATTGAGTTGATTTCTCAAGGCTGCAACTCCCTGTGTATGGTCGATTACAGTATAGAGGGATTGAACGTCCAATGTGTTTATAATCCATTCCGGATGGACATCCGATTCCTCTAAAACACTGATAATTTGTGTAGTATCTTTGATGTGAGACCTAGTGGTTTTAACCAACGGTTGGAGTAAGGTATCAATATACTGCGACAAATTGACTGTTAGGAAGCCTATTCCTGATATAATAGGACGACCAGGAGGATTTGTCAGATCCTTGTGTACCTTAGGTAAACAATAAAATATTGGGAGTCTTCCTGGTGTTCCCATAATGAATTTTTACTCCTGGTCGGTTAGGATTCCCTGTCGCAGCCCTCTGTCGCAGTATTCTGACAAAGAAACCCTAAAATACGCTGTAGGGTCCTTTTTTATAAGTTTATATGTAGATTGGTCTGACAATTGTTTCATACATTCACTATTATATTGTTCCTTTCCCCAAATAACAATAGCACCTCCCTTGTCCGCGGATTATTACATTTTGTTCTTTCTGTAGTTCCTGTAGTGCTTTGGTTTCTCCACTGGTCAAATTATTCTTATGTCTTTTTGCTTTTATCTTATTTAGATCAGTTTCCACGCAGTTTAGGAAAGTCATCATCTCAGGGCTGATTTCAGCCCTGGGAATTTTTTTTTATTTACCTTTCAGGTGAGTGTGTGTAAAACTATCTATTTCCCCAGTGTTTATAGTGACCGGATTTTTCAAAAAGTACTTTTTTAGGCACATTTTCCCAATGAATTTTTGGATGCCTATGTATGTGTTGAACTTATTTAATTTTGTAGTGGGGGCAAATTTTAATCCCTTATTCAACAAAGTGATGTGATGTGATGTAAGATTAATTTGGCTAAGATTGATTATATTGCTTTGATCTGTATCTAATGGTGTCCTCTGTGCTCTGGTTTTCTTCTTCCCTTGTCTTCTTGGTTTTGAGGGATATTCTTTGTGATACTGTTGCTGAGTGTCTTGTGTGTGATTGCCCTGTGCATTGTGCAGATGTGAATCATGTTTCCTCAAATGTGTCTTTGGGTATACTGGTTTCCTCTGTTCTTATGGTGAAGTCCTGTGCCTCAGATTGTATGGTGGTCTGTATGGAGTTTTTGCTATTATCCCTTGATCTGGTGATCGTGACTGTCTGTGTCTGATTCTTGGTGGGTGGTGTGGTGGAGTCTGATCTAAAAAAGAATATTGTGCCAGGGTTTCGTATCGATTTTGGGTAGGTATATTGTATCTATTATGTTCATCGTGTTCACTTTGTATCTGATCATACATTTCTCTTGTTGGGTCTGCCCTCTTAGGTTGGGTTTCATTTCTCTTGGTTTTAGATATGTTTTTATATTTCTTCATTTTTTTTTTACATAATATCTTGTTCCATTCTATCTAGACTTCTACAAAGTCTTTCTTGCCACATATCATACATCTGGTTCTTTGGCAATTTGTCTAATACAATTTTGAGTTTAGAGATTTTTTCAGACAAAATTCCCAGAATTTCAGATCTCCTTTTCACAATCAGTTCTACCAATGCACGTGATTGTGTCAACAGAAGACCCTCACATTCCTTGTTAAATTACTCTCCCTATAATTCTTGTGCGGGTACTTTAATTAACTGTAAACCTCTTGGGATCTTATTACATGCTAAATATTGTTTTAGGGAGCGTATTTCCCAGATTTGTCTCAACTGTTTTTGCATTAAATGTTCGAGTTCTCTAAATGTATCAGAAATGGATGTCTCCCCAGTTTGGCTTACATGGTCTTCTTCTGTTACATCAAATATGAAGGTTTCTGCTTTTTGTTTTTTACTCTCCATATGACTCCATATGTCCATGATTATGAGATAAGGAGCTAAATTTCCACAGTGGGTGAAAAATCAATAAATCAATAGAATTGAAAAAGAAATAGCTCCCCTCCTCACAATCACGGAAAGGTGCTCAGATCAATATTGATTCACCCTTCAAAAAAATGCATACAAATAACTAATACTGGAAGACTGGCACACTAGACATATGGGACACAGTGGGCAAGTCCGAACTACAATGAGTTTCATATATGCACACAGATAAAATAAAAAATAAAAATTATTAAGAATGTTATGTTTAACTAATTATTAACAATGGTTGATTTATTATTTATTTTTATGTAAATTTGTCCTGTCTCAAAATCTTTTTTGTCCCTTTATGAATTTCCTTTTTATGAGTTTCCTTTTATTTCACCTTGGAGACTTTCAATATTTTTCTGAAGTTCTGTTTCCAGACTTGCAAAGTCTGATTGAGTCCGAAAAACTTGGATATCAGTAATTTCCTTTTTCCGGAACTGATATCTGTTTTGTCACCCTTTTCTCATACTTCAGAAGATAGGTTTGTATACACAATTAATTTTCTGCTTTATTACCCAAAGGGACATGTAACAATTAGATCTGGAATCTAACTATCTGGTTTCTTTGGGCAAATGCTTCTCTTCTACATTTTTGTAAAATCTCTTAGTATTAATTTTGACTAAATAGTGCAATACAAAATATATCCAACAAGTGAATAGCATAGCTTCTCTTAGAAAAATTACCCAAAAAGAAAGCTAGGAGCCAACTGCTTTTAACTACTTTTGATAAATCAATGTCAATATGTTTTTCAAGTTTCAGATAGCAGTAACTTGGCTCCTGATTAAATCATTTAGTGTTAACATACCTGCATTCCAAACTTCAAGTTTCAACTGGTAATTTTTATGTTATCCTATTTACTTTACAAAGAATGTTCCAGAGAACATTTTATAGTGTAAATATCATGCTTAGGCCTCATGCACAAGGCCGTTGCCCGGTCGTGGCCATATTGCGGCCCGCAAACAGCAGGTCCACAATACGTGGGCACCGACCGTGTGCTCCCCGCATCACGAATGTTCACTTGAATGGGTCCGCAATCCGGAGCTGCAGTGCAGAACGGAGGCACAGAACCCCACGGAAGCACTACGGAGTGTTCTATTTTTTTGTGGTGTGGATGGATCACGGACCCATTCAAGTTGAATGGGTCTCAATCTGTCCCAGCCACCGCACAGACGTTGCCCGTGCATCGGAGATCGCAAATTGCGGTCCCCAATGCACGGAACGTCCGCACAACGGCCGTGTGCATAAGGCCTCAATCTGTATATCTATGTGTTTAAAATGTACAAGTATCCACAAACATATCAAAGTATGGTTGTCACAGTGTGGTTCACTGTGACACAGGTTGCCGTGTTGCTCACTCTGGCGTACTGGATACGGTGGATTCCATGTAGGCTGGGTGCCAGGGGCGATGTGTAGCAACAGCAGCCTGTGTGTGTACTTTCTCTGTGTATGCGTTCCCCTCCCTGTCTCCTGGTTCATGTGGGGTTAAATTCTTGTTCTGGGTGCTTTATATTCCTGTTTGCTGTGGGCCTGGGGGTCAGTCTGTCTATATAGGAGTATACTATTTATGTACAAAAGCTGAATGTAAGCAATCAGCACTTCCATGTAGAGCTGGGCAAAAGTGTGCAATATGGTACGGTGCCAGAGAGTTCCTCACTGAGAATTGCACATGATATGGAGATTAAGTGATCAAAGGGGTGAGGTAAACATATTCTAGTACCCCTGACTTTTATACCAATAGATTTTGTCCCATCCCTGAATACTATTCATAAATCTTTGTGTTTCTTCTTAGGATTCTGCCACCAATCTTAGGTATAAGGCATAGTCAGACTCTAGCAGGCATTTTACTTGGAAAAATTACTTGTGTAGGCTTTACTGGATCTTTAAAAGCCATTCGCCCTTTGTTCACTCCAAGATGACCATTGACAAAGGAAAAAGACAGCTGTTGGAATATTTTTTCATAGAATTAAGAATTACCATAACTGTGTATGTTATTTGTGAGGGTAAGGAATGGGGAGCTCAATAATGTTATATCAACACTTATCATGTGACCATGGCCAGCCAAGGACTAAATCAGGCCAAGACACATTGGAGATCATTTATTATGACCCCATACTTCAGAAACTGGAATGAAAATAAAGTTGCATTTTGACTTTTTGAACACCTATGTGCGTAAATTTAGTTGTTAGACCACCCTCACCTCTAGGGAATGGCATGGCAAGGTGGGGCCTTAAGCCTTAGCAAATGCATTATCATTTACTCCAGTTCCCTAGCGTAAATGATTATTGAAATCTACACCAGCTAGGGGTTGGAGTAGATTACAATCTAGGCGCACTTACTGACGGAAAATATCCCTAATTTATGACGAGGACTGTGCCTCATCATAAATTAAGCAAGTCATCTGGTGGTGCAGGTGCAGTGGCCCAGAGTATAACTGCAAAGGGTTAATTATTGCTAAAAGGGTTACTGTAACTCAAATGTTGCGACTTATTGTTAATGCCCTTATTCCTATGTGCACTCTATATCCCAAATCACAATGTGTGAGCAATATATAGGGTTAACATTGGCAGCCTGACTAGGTCACCAGGGTGATGGACTTTGCCCACCACTTGGTTAGGTCTGAACAGAGATACATACAAGACGAGGATATGCAGAGTTCCTGCAAACCAGGCCCAAGTTCAGAGAACCGCTGTCTATTCACTGCATGGTCCCAGGGTGTGTAAGAGAATAGATTGCCATGACATGAGCTATTGTTTAATGTGTCTTTCTTGTAGCTACAGCAACTTGAATTAAACATGCAGTGCCTTTTGGTCTGGCTAACAAGCCAGCAGATGTATGGGAAAGGACCTGCTAGTTACATCACTTGTGGATTGCATTAGCCCCATGCTGTGTATTAGGAGCTGTTCAGCCTGTCTTGCTGAAGTGGAAAAGCTGTCATCAGAATGGCTTTATGAAGTCGGATTGAACAGACAACCAATGATGGAACAGCCACGATTATCTCCCAACATATGGGGGCCAATGCAATGAAATGGCAGCTGAGGGAAATAAAAGGGGCCTGCCCCTGTCATCAGCAGCTATTCTACAAAACATCAGCCTGGGGACTATGGTTCGAGCTGGTGAACTTTAGAACTGCTCTTCTGCCCAACCTCGAGCCTACGGGTTCGGTTGGAGAGTCCAGGTTGGGACGATTGGGTCACCTGGCCACATGCCTCGCTGTGCATGGCCAGCTCCCTAAGCTCGCCGCTACCTCCTCTCGTTGGGTGCCTGCCCAAAGTGGGGTGCTACTGGCTGGGGTAGTTGGTCCTGTCCCCCCCCCCCCCAAAGTTGTGGAGGTTTAATCCATGGCGAGTCAGCAGAAGGGTGAATCGCTGTCACCTGTGCCATCCTGTGTCCTTGCTGGGACTGTACTACAGGGTGGGCCATTTATCTGGATACACCTTAATAAAATGGGAATGGTTGGTGATATTAACTTCCTGTTTGTGGAACATTAGTATATGTGAGGGGGGAAACTTTTCAAGATGGGTGGTGACCATGGCGGCCATTTTGAAGTCGGACATTTTGAATCCAACTTTTGTTTTTTCAATAGGAAGAGGGTCATGTGACACATCAAACTTATTGGGAATTTCACACGAAAAACAATGGTGTGCTTGGTTTTAACGTAACTTTATTCTTTCATGAGTTATTTACAAGTTTTTGACCACTTATAAAATGTGTTCAATGTGCTGCCCATTGTGTTGGATTGTCAATGCAACCCTCTTCTCCCACTCTTCACACACTGATAGCAACACCGCAGGAGAAATACTAGCACAGGCTTCCAGTATCCGTAGTTTCAGGTGCTGCACATCTCGTATCTTCACAGCATAGACAATTGCCTTCAGATCACCCCAAAGATAAAAGTCTAAGAGGGTCAGATTGGGAGACCTTGGGGGCCATTCAACTGGCCCACGACGACCAATCCACTTTCCAGGAAACTGTTCATCTAGGAATGCTCGGAGCTGACACCCATAATGTGGTGGTGCACCATCTTGCTGGAAAAACTCAGGGAACGTGCCAGCTTCAGTGCATAAAGAGGGAAACACATCATCATGTAGCAATTTCGCATATCCAGTGGCCTTGAGGTTTCCATTGATGAAGAATGGCCCCACTATCTTTCTACCCCATATACCACACCATACCATCAATTTTTTTGTTCCAACAGTCTTGGAGGGATCTATCCAATGTGGGTTAGTGTCAGATCACTAGTGGTGGTTTTGTTTGTTAACTTCACCATTCACTTAAAAGTTTTCCTCATCACTGAACAAAATCTTCTGCGTAACTGAGGGTCCTGTTCCAATTTTTGTTTTGCCCATTCTGCAAATTCAGTACGCCGATCTGGGTCATCCTCGTTGAGATGCTGCAGTAGCTGGAGTTTGTAAGGGTGCCATTTGTGAGTAGCTAATATCCGCCAAAGGGATGTTCGACTAATGCCACTCTCCAGTGACATGCGGCGAGTGCTACGCTGTGGGCTCTTGCTGAATGAAGCTAGGACAGCCACTGATGTTTCTTCATTAGAGACAGATTTCATGCGTCCACATTTTGGCAAATCCAACACTGAACCAGTTTCATGAAACTTAGCAAGCAGTTTGCTAACTGTAGCATGGGAGATGGGTATTCTCGTAGGGTGTCTTGCATGGAAATCTGCTGCAATGACCCGTTTACTGCGTTCACCAGACATCAACACAATTTCTATCCGCTCCTCACGTGTTAACCTTGGCGACATGTCAATGGCTGTAAACAAAGAGAAAGTTGTAAATAACTCATGAAAGAATAAAGTTACGTTAAAACCAAGCACACCATTGTTTTTCGTGTGAAATTCCCAATAAGTTTGATGTGTCACATGACCCTCTTCCTATTGAAAAAACAAAAGTTGGATTCCAAATGGCCGACTTCAAAATGGCCACCATGGTCACCACCCATCTTGAAAAGTTTCCCCCCTCACATATACTAATGTGCCACAAACAGGAAGTTAATATCACCAACCATTCCCATTTTATTAAGGTGTATCCATATAAATGGCCCACCCTGTATATGCTGCTGACTGTGGGTTATCCAATAAAGTCTTCCCAGAGTGTTGTACCCTCATCTTGTGTTGTCTGAGTAGTGTTCCACCCATGGGAAAGGAGCACGAGAGTTCAGTTTTATGAGCCCTGGCCCTGTGCGGTCTTTATAAATATTGCCCGGCCGGGGAACAAGAGCACCCACTGACCCTCGTGTCTCCACCCTCATTTCACTGCCCTGGCCCTAGGGAGCAATAGCATGAGGATTGCCACTGTGGTTAACTGTTATGGCAAGATCCATTACCACTCCCATCCTCTGCTTTACTTCTCCTGGGCTTGCAGCGCTATAATTGACATAAATTTGAACTATCATTTATGCATTTTTCTGGTCTAAATGAGTAAATCCAGTGGGTCACAGGAGGGCACTCCCCCTCCTGCTAAGCGCCACTTTTCTCGCCACTTTTAAAAAGTGACAAAACAAGTGTGCTATATTTGCAACTTTTTTTTATGTGACGTAAACACTTTAGTAAATATCCCTCATTGTGTTTCATTAAACCACTGTATGACAACAATGATTACATTCAATAATGTGTTGCAAACTATGTAATTTACTGTGACAAATAAAAGGTCTTCTATTAAAGGAAGGAGACTTAGTAACTGAAATGTGTGCCTTATTAATGAGCTTATTGTCTACATGTTAAGTTCACTTCAAAGTGATAATCCCCATTGTCTACTACAATGCATGTTCTCTACAGGCATTTGCATGAGGGTAAAGTCTGCCACCTCATAAATCTACAGAAGCTGTCAGCTGAATGCTCATTTGGCCAACAGCTACTGAATCTGTCCAGACAGATTGGGTTTGGCTGAGTAATTGTTTTCATTGGGGAGAGAGAAGAAAGCTGTTGCAGGGCAAATAAAATCAAATGAGCCTGATCCTTTTCTCCCCCAATATCATCTGTTGGGGGAAAGTTATTTGCTGCCCATACACATTAGATTGTCAGCCGGTCCCAATTAAAACAAATCAAAGTAGGTCCAGCGGACAATACTCTTCTGTGTATGGAGGTCTTAAACTGCTTGTTCACCCCCAGGGGCCTTTCGGGCAGACCCCCAACATAGCTGGACCTGCGGAGGGAACCTAACTTAACTGGCTCCTTTGGTCCCCACCATTGCTGCAGATCTCCAGTATCTCAGTGTCAACATCTGATATCTGGTTACAGGGGTGATGTGACCCCCATGCGTCACATGACCCAATGACATGACACATAGGGGACAGTCATTGGCTGCAGTGGCCACATGACCCACATCAAACCAGAAGTTGACGTGGGGATACCAGAGATCTACAGTGGCCACAGTAGAGCAAAGGAGCAGGACCCATCAGTGGGGATCAGGTATGTATGATTCCCTCCACAGGTCTGGTCACGTTGAGGGGTCTGTCTGAAAGGCCCCTGGGTTGAACAAACTCTTTCAGTTTTGTAAATTAACAGCTGTTCTGAGAAACCCTGTCATGGCAGGGGTGCCAACCTGATCACTTCTCTTAAGTATTTTTTATGGACAAATTGGATAACCATAATAAATCACAAAAGATTACATAATATATGTCTACTGGCAAATAATGATATGAACACATTAGCAGCATTTATTTAGAGCTCCCCTTTATGGGTAACCGCTATGCAGAACATTATAATACATGGACGGCTGTTTGTCATTCATTGCCTGCTGCAGGGGAACTGCCTAGCTGGCTATGGTTTTCCATGGCAACGTTAGCAGTTTGCCAGGAGCTGGGGCGATCATGTGACGGCCTTGGTAGCTGCATTTTGATGGGTGTTATTTGTACTACAGAGTAGAAAATCTCTTAGGGTACTTACACACTAGCGTTAGAAGAATCCGGCAGGCAGTTCCGTTGCAAAAACTGCCTGCCGGATCCGGAAATCCATATGCAAACGGATATCTTTTTTTTCTGTATCCGACTTATGCATTGAAATACCGGATCCATCTTTCCGGTATCATCCGGAATAACAGATCCGGTATTAAATATTTTCAAAGCTAAAAAGAACTGCGCATGTGCAGACTGGAAAACCGGATCCGGTGCTGCGGTAATTTCTGGAACACTTGGAACCGTATCCGGCATTAATACATTTCAATGGAAATTAATGCCAGATCTGGCAAGTGCGGTAGTGTTCCGGGATTTTGTCCGGTCAAATACCGTACAAGGGACAGAACGGAAGACATCCTGATGCATACTGAACGGATTGCTCCATTCAGAATGCATTGGGACAAAACTGATGCGTTTTTTTATGGTATTGAGACCCTTTACCGGATTTCAATACCGGAAAAGAATAACGCTAATGTGAAAGTACCTTTGATTTAGTATTTTATTAGTCATAACTTATTTTTCAACTGCCTTACAGCTTACTGCGCATGTTCCCACTGACTGATTCAGCATTATGACTAGCAAGACTGGTAGAGTAGCACCTATTAGTTTTAAATGCATTAGTCGCTTCAATTAAAGTTAAGAAGGTCAGTAATTCTAATCATATTTGAATGTGCAATGTACTGAACAATCTGCACTAGGAGATAGGTGTGTACAGACAGAAAACAGACAACTTATGAACATTTATTATAAGCTAATAAGAAGTGCACTGGAGTAAGATATGGCAAATTTATTAATAATTTTGAAAAGTGGCGAGAGTAGTGTAAAGTTAAAAAGTCATAAATATTTGTGACTTTCATATGACGTATTCTGTGTCTCTAGCCTCTCACACCTACCAGAAGTGGAAGCCTCCACTAGCAGCTGAGCAGCAAAGACCTTCATGTAGGCATGGGCACCTGGAGATAAAACCCACTCACTCTGACACATTCCAGCAGGCATAATTTCTGAATAGAGACACAATCCTCTAACAGTGATGCCCAACCTACGGCCCGCGGGCCAAATGCGACCCGCAAAGCCGTGTCATGCGGCCCGCGCAGTGACCGGACTTTATCAGAGCAGGGCGCGCTGCGAACGGCACAGGCTGCAAAGCGTTGCTGCCTGTGCCTGCAATCTCCCCACCCAGCGCCGCCTCCTAGCTAATTTATTCACTGCACTTGCCTTGCCTCTGTGAAATTGAAGAGAAGCAGCGTAATCTCGCACAGGCGCACTGGCAGAGGCATTGAAGTGCGCATGCACAGTCTTCCTGGCCTCTGCCAGTGCGCCTGTGCGAGATTACGGTGCTTCTCTTCAATTTCACAGAGGCAAGGCAAGTGCAGTGAATAAATTAGCTAGGAAGCGGCTCTGGGTGGGGGGGATATCTGTGGATGACACTGAGGGGGGGGATATCTGTGGATGACACTGAGGGGGGGATATCTGTGGATGACACTGAGGGGGGATATCTGTGGATGACACTGAGGGGGGGATATCTGTAGATGACACTGAGGGGGGGATATCTGTGGATGACACTGAGGGGGAGATATCTGTGGATGACACTGAGGGGGGGGAATCTGTGGATGACACCGAGGGGGGGATCTGTGGATGACACCGAGGGGGGGGGGTCTGTGGATGACACCGAGGGGGGGATCTGTGGATGACACCGAGGGGGGGATCTGTGGATGACACCGAGGGGGGATCTGTGGATGACACTGAGGGGGGGGGATCTGTGGATGACACTGAGGGGGGGGATCTGTGGATGACACTGAGGGGGGGGATCTGTGGATGACACTGAGGGGGGGATCTGTGGATGACACTGAGGGGGGGATCTGTGGATGACACTGAGGGGGGATCTGTGTATGACACTGAAGGGGGGATCTGTGTATGACACTGAGGGGGGGATCTGTGGATGACACTGAGGGGGGGGATCTGTGGATGACACTGGGGGGGATCTGTGGATGACACTGTGGTGGATCTGTGGATGACACTGAGGGGGGGGATCTGTGGATGACACTGAGGGAGGGATCTGTGGATTACACTGAGGGGGGATCTGTGGATGACATTGAGGGGGGGATCTGTGGATGACACTGAGGGGGGATCGGTGGATGACACTGAGGGGGATCTAGGGAGGGGTGTGGGGATGTTGGGGTGGGAGCTCTGGAAGGGGTGTGAGGTCCGATAGGTATGTGGGGGTGGGAGATCCGGGAGGGGGGGGGCCATAAATTTTTTTGCTATGGGGCCCAGTAATTTCTAGCTACGCCCCTGATTGGTAAGATTGGACGGGCACTGGAGCGATAGAGCGCCCTGCTGTAGGAGAAGCCGGCGGGAGATGAAAGGAGGAGGGACCAGCTCCTGGTGGTGTCGGGCACACGGCGCAAGCATGGCGGTGGAGGATCTGACTGAAGCCTAAAGACCAGACATTAAGGTAGACCTGCAGAAGAAGGTGACAGCGCAGTATGTGATGTATACATGTGTGTAATGTATGTAATGCAGTGTGTGATCATCACATACTGCACTACATTGTCACGGATGGTGTTACAGAAAACTAGAAGACACAAATGAAGATCCGACTGACTTGATCCAAAACTAAGGAACAAAAGGGTAAGCCCTGTAACAACCCTAGCTCTCTCCGTTACTGCTCAGCCTATGCAAAAATCTCAATGGTAGAAAATTCCATACCCTCGTTCCTTGACTGTATGACACCTGAACACCCTATAATAGTGAGGGGACACGACCACCGGCTCCCTACACTTAATACGGAGGGAGTCAGGGTCACCTAGGATCAAGCCCACAGGAAAATAAAGAAACAGACTTATCTTGTGGATGCAGCAGTAACAGCTTCTAGCATCAGCACACTCCAGGAAGTTGTATAAACCGCAAAGTGATGCAGTATGGGAGGGGATTTAAAGGGATGCAATCAGTGCAACTAGATGACAGCTGAGAGAGGGAAACGAGATGACAAAATGAAAGCAAAACAAAAGAACCTCAAGCAGGAGGTTCTGAAGAACGTCTGTCAGAGCTTCTCAGATGTCTGGCGGTGACATACATACATTACACACATGTATACATCACATGCCCCCTCACAGTAATAATGCCAAGATATGTGCCCTCTTTACAGTAGTAATGCTCACACATGCCCCCTCACAGTAGTTATGCCAAGATATGTGCCCCCTCACAGTAATAATGCCAAGATATGTGCCCTCTTCACAGTAGTAATGCTCACTCGTGCCCCCTCACAGTAGTTATGCCATGATATGTGCCCTCCTCACAGTAGTTATACCCTGATATGTGCCCCCTCACAGTAGTTATGCCCAGATATGTGCCCCCTCACAGTAATAATGCCAAGATATGTGCCCTCCACAGATGTAATGCTCACATATGCCCCCTCACAGTAGTTATGCCCAGATATGTGCCCCCTCACAGTAGTTATGCCCAGATATGTGCCCTCTTCACAGTAGTTATGCCCTGATATGTGCCCTCCTCACAGTAGTTATGCCCTGATATGTGCCCCCTCACAGTAGTTATGCCCAGATATGTGCCCCCTCACAGTAGTTATGCCAGATATGTGCCCTCTTCACAGTAGTAATGCTCACACGTGCCCCCTCACAGCGTTTGCATTTTTTTCTGGCAAAGCTACCTGGTTCCGGCCCGCAAAATTTAAACCAAGTCTAGTGCGGCCCTCAGACGAAAAATGGTTGGGCACCACTGCTCTAATAGGTTTAAATGTATTTCCTGTCGCTTATGTAGTACCAACAATTTCCACAGCGAGTGTTGTCTGATGGACACAACTAGGGATGAGCGAATTGACTTCGGATGAAACAAGTGGTACCTTGGAACCAAACCCGAGTTCTGGAAATGTTTTTTTACAGTATATATACATTTCTGAAGTTATGCAAAGTAATAACTGGCTCATCAGAACCAATACATTCTAATACTGTTCAGAGCTCTCGCTCCGTACAGTATTGAAACAAAGTTTTATGCAAATCAACTTTGGATGTTTCATCCGAAGTCGATTCGCTCATCCCTAGACACAACATTTTAAAAAGGGAAATCTAGTCAAAATGATGTGCTAATATTCAGGAGCTCAAATGAGTGGAATTCATGAGCTCACGCAAAGATATTTTAAGTCAAAACTAGGGGGAAAAAAACAGTACACTTCTGTTTTTCGTACATGCATTTAAAATACTGACCAAATCTATATCACATCCATAAAACTCATTCCCAGTCTGGACCCTTGTATCTGTCAAAATGTGGTTGTTTATGGAGACTGATGTCTAGTGTCAGACTGGGGTGACTAGGGCCCACCAGAAATATTTTACATTCAAATATTACCTGCTCACACAGTAGCAAGATGCTACCATATGATTGAATATGGGGGTCCCTGCAGCAACTTTGAGAAGGTAGCTCATGGGGAGAAGACGACACTGGTAGCTTTCCTCTATACCTAGAAGTAATCTCAGCTCTGGTCGTGTCTATAATAATAAACTGGGGAGTTTCTTTAATAATCTATCAAGTTTTTTTTATGGACATAGGTTGGTTGAGGTGCTGTACATTGAATAATGTATGTAGTGCAGTAAGTCTACGAAGTTATGTGCCACTTGTGCAGGGGGTGGGAGACTAGGGGCCCACGTTGCTCAGGGGCCCACCGGTGGATTCACCTGTACCCCTGTGGGCCAGTCCGAGACTGCTGATTGCTATGGTAGAGCACATTTATTTCTTTTTTAATTGCTTCCTAAGGTTATGTCACGGCTGAGGATGGGGAAAACCCTGAGCCGTGCGGTGCCAGAAGATGGAAAGGTCGCTACTTGGCCAGAACCACAGAATTAGGGAGCAGGTCACCTCCTAGAGCAGGGATGGCCAACCTGAGGCTCTCCAGATGTTGTAAAACTACAACTCCCAGCATGCCCAGACTGCCAACTGCTATCAGCCTACAGCAGGGCATGGTGGGAATTGTAGTTTTACAACAGCTGGAGAGCCACAGGTTGGCCATGCCTGTCCTAGAGCTTCCCTAATCTGACCCTGACTCCTAGCTGCATGAGCCACCCTTGAAGGTAGGAGGGCTCATGCTCAGGAACCTCGGATCCCTTCTGACCCTCCGCCGATCCCTGAACGAGGAGCTGGGTAGACAGCCCGTTCCTCCTGGACGCAGAGAAACAGGAGTCTAAAGTGGCCAAGCTACAAGGGAAACAGAAACAGCTAATGGCAATGGCAGGTAAATGTAACTAGTAACACCACCTACCTGCCACAGACACACAGCCTGGAACACATGTACAGGTGCTGCTGTCCACAACAATACTAACGGGCACAGCACACACCACACATCACACAGGAACCCAGGAAACCATAGCTGCAATAAACAGAAAGACCATATCCACATCATCTAACATTAGACATAAAGTTTATGACCACAAGGGTGGCTCTCACTGGCAGATGGTATAAACCAGGAGGATGACATCAGCTAACCATGGCTGAAGTACCCCTCAGAGTCTGGCATCCAGCAGGAGCTAAATAGTCCCAAGTGGCCACACCCACACACACACCCAGTGTTTACACACTAAGAAGGGAGTTAACCCTTCCAACACCAGGCAAGGGAAAAGCCACATAAAGAGGAGTGTACAATAAACAATTACACTGCAGCTGTTACCGCTGGCAACGACATGCATGGCAACCATGTCCTGGTGTCAGCCAGAAGGCCGAGACACTGCCACCACATGTACACAATACAACACGTTGCCACGGGCAGCCACAAGTGAAGGGAAGTGTCACAGTGCACACCTATATAAACCTCGTGCACACCAGACATACAAAGTGCATACATACACACACACCCAACCAGGTGTAACCGCATGCACTTGACAGCAAGCTGCCTAGCAACAGCTCAGGCTGATATACTGTCAAGTACCAATCATGTTGCCAGCGGCAACCACACGTGAGGCAACAATCAACAGCACTCACCAGTGGTTGAACAATAAACCCAAACCACAGGCAACTGCATGCGGATCCATAGTCACGACCATGACCATGGTCGTGACAGGTTAACCGTATTGCTGTTAACTTACCTCTTTTTTTCAATTTTAACCAAATAAAATTAACATGAGGGAAGTGGGGGGGGGGAGTGCTTGCCCTGATTGGCTCCCAGGCTGACAGACAGCCTAGATGAGCCAATCAATGCTTCAGCAGGCAGGGAGGAGCCCTAGCAGAACGGACATAACGCCATTCTGTGCTCGGGTGGTTGGGTGTTACTGTGTGTGCCAGTAAAACAATTTTAGGTTGTCAGCGACAGTGACAATCAATCATGGACAGTCAGGAATCAATCAAGCTTACTGCTAGGAAGAGTGATGGGAGAGGCTAGGATTCCAAAGAATTGTGTGTTGTGTACTACAGAAAGAAGCAAGGCAGTTGACAGACAGGCAGAGATGAGACAGGACCTATGGCTGGCTGTGCCTCCTATTAGAAGTGCAGGTGCACCTCAAAAGTGGCAAGCTAATTTTTTCATTTTTTTCTCTCCATTTTCACAGAAATCCTTTTTCGTGGGGTCCAATATACAGTAATTAAGCACTACTTTTGATCAAAACACATTTTTGCCCACCTACCCGCGCCAAGGTGGTCTCAGTCAGGCAGGTCCTACTCTAAACCTACCTATGCCATATGGGCATCTATATTCAGGAGAGCAGACACCTGCACATGTGCTGCTCCTAGTTACCTCTGGGTGCATCAAGCAACCTATGAGAGGAGGAGCACGCACACCTATATTTACCACCTTAATCAAGGTCGCCCATTAGATAGGAGGGGCAAAAGTGCACAAGAATGCTACTCCCAAGATAGAAGCGCATTCACACTCCTTCAAGACTAATGAAAAATCATGGAAAAAGATACAAAACATCCTGCACCCATGGTATGGCAATAATCTACCTGAGTGTATTAAGTTGAAATTGAACACCAAGTTTTTTGGGGGGTGATTTCAATTTAATTAAGCAACATATATATGTGATTACTGCAGCAATACCCACGATGTGGCAACAATCTACCGGTGTGTATTAAGTTGGAATTGGGCATCAAGCTCTAGTTGTCCGTTTACGTATTTTCAGTTTCCACACGATCGCAATAAAAAATTTTTTGGGGGGTTCCATTTAATTAGGCAGCATACATATGTGATTACTGCAGCAATACACATGGTGTGGCAGCAATCTACAGTTCCTGCGTGTGTTAAGTTGAAATTGAGCGTCAAGCCTCAATCGTCCATTTACGTATAATCAGTTTATCAGTTTACACATGGTTGGAATTTTAATTTTTTTTGGGACTTGTTCAATCGTCCATTTACATATATTCATTTTCCACACGGTTGAAATAAAAAAAAATGTGTGACTACTGCAAGATGGTAGGGCAGCAATCTACAGGGTATGGCAGCAATCTACCTGTGTGTGACAACGAGAAATTGAGCTTCAGGTCTCAGTTGTCAGTTTCCGTGAATTTTATTTCCACACAGTTAGAATTTAAATGTTTTTGGGACTTGTTCAATTTAATTAAATCAGCCTATAGGGGATCAACACCAATACACAAGCCAACACACAAAAGTATCTGTGAGGGATAACGAATTTAGGCCTACATCAGTTTCCCTATATTCACACATTTTTATTCCTTTTTTTTGGGGGGGGGGGGTCGATGATTATATTCAAAATAGAAGCATATATACATGATTACTACAACAATACACAGGATAGTGCACAACATTATCTAAGAAAGGCTATGGAATGGTTCCAAACGAAAGACCCAGCCAGAATGTGGGTAGTAGCAGCACCAACTATCCGGCCAGAACTAGTAGTAGTAGTAGTAAGCTGCAGTTGTCCCTGCTGGCTTCAGGAAGGCATAACATCATAGATGACACCGACAAACCTGCCATGGAGCACCATTACCATCATATTATTTAATTAATATTTTTATTGATTTTTCAATGAAGAACAGAGGGTAACAGGGTACCAAGGTATTGGCGCGCAGGCCGGGTCGTATACAATTAGGTACATTGCAAGTAACAATCAAATGTAGACAGTATTAGGCGAACAAAGTGAGTATGAGTAGACGGGTGAGTAGATAAGTGAGAGAAGCATCCAGAAATACTGGTGTTGAAGGAGTGAAGTGTGGTAAAGATAAATAATCATTTCACTGCTTGTCTAGCTGAGTAGTTAGATAAAAGATACTATTAAAAGGGTTAATAAGGAACAGACCTTTGTTCTATACAAAGATAATGGCCCATGGGGGACCTGTGTGTAAAACCTTAACGAAGGATTAGGACTGATCTGTTGTCGTCCACTATCTGACTCATGAAACATGGGGGCTAAGGATATTTTTGTTTTGAGGGGCTCTATAAGTTGACCAGGGGAGCCATTTCTTAATGAATGTGACGAGTCTCCCATGAGGAAAGTTCCTCGAACCTATGGATTTGGTCAACCTTTTGTAACCATTGCTCTATAGAAGGGGTTTGAGTTTGCCTCTAGTATCTGGGAAGTAATAGGCGAGTGGCTATCAGCATTTGTAGGAAGATGAAGGGTATGTGTGAGTGACTCTTTCCTTGATTGAGGGATAATAGAGCCAGCTGGGGAGATGGCTGAAAAGAGGTGTGACAGATTTTGTTTGCCAGAGAAAAAATCTCGGACCACCATTTGCTTATAAGGGGGCAAGTCCACCATATGTGAAGGAAAGACCCTTTCTCCTGCAGGCATCTCCAGCATGTGTCCGAAGCAGTATGAGAGAAAAGTGCATACCTATCTGGTGTATTGTACCATCTAGTAAGAATTTTATACCCGTTCTCCTGGATTCGGACACAGCGGGAGGCCCTGTGGGGAAGTTCAAGAAGCCTATGGAGAGATGCAAAAGGAATGGTAATGTTCAGATCTAGTTCCCATTGCTTTATGAAAGATGGTCTAGCTAGTATGGGTGGTGAGCGTAGCCTGCTATAGATTTGTGAGATGAGTCTCTTAGGAGTTATGGGTAGGGAAATCACTGATTCGAGCCACACCAGAGTACGCTGGAGGTCACCCCATTGGATGTGCTGGTTTATATAAGCTCTGAGGTATAAGACTGAAAAGAGATCGCATGGGCGAGGATCAAGTAAAGCTTTCATGGCTTCCAGGTCTAGTGTATTTCCAGTATGGTTCATCAGTGATAATAGCCCTAATGATGAGGAATTTAGACCTTGCGAGGTAGCCGTTCTCAGAGCCAAGGGGGTCGTGTCGATTACGTCTTTTATCGTTAGAAGTGGGGAGGGAAAAGGGATGGAACAGTGAGATGAAGACAGCCACTTCCATGCCTCTAAAGTTGCTTTGACAATTGGGTAATGAGATAGTGGTTCCGTTAGAACATTTTGGCGCCCTAGAAGGAGTGCTCTAACTGGTTTGTTTAGTATGTCGAGTTCCATTTCTACTGCGGTGGAATGCGAAGAGGGGCATAGCCAGGCTACTGCTCGGGAGAGAAGTATGGCCTTACCATAGAGTCCTGGATTTGAGAGGCCTATACCCCCAGCTTGTCTAGGTTTCGTAAGGAGGGAGAATGCCAGTCTAGCTTTCTTCCCATTCCATATAAAGGACCTCATTTTTTTTTTAATTTCAGCATAATAGTGCTTGGGTATGGGAATCGGCAGGACCTGTTGTAGATAAGTAAGACGGGGGAGGATTAGGGAAGAGAGCAGGTTTTTGCTGCCAAACCAAGACAATGTGGGGTTGGATAGGGTAAGGTTGTCTATAGTCTTAAAGATGGAAGACTTGAGTGGAGTATAATTGAGGGAAAATAGGTCTTTTATTTCGGGGCTAATTTTAACGCCCAGGTAGGTGATGGTGGGAGAGGACCAATTAAAGGGAGAGTTCTCCATTAAACGTTGTTTGGTGGTGAGGGAGATACCCAAGCATAAGACTAGGGATTTATTAGCATTTATCTTGAAGTCTGAGACTGTGCTATAAGAGTTGAGATGGGATTGGATGCAGGGTAGGGAAGTTAACGGATTTATTGTCATTATTAGGACATCATCTGTAAATGCTGCAATCTTCTGCTCACTACCTCCCAAATATAGACCCTCAATTCTCCTGTCAGATCTTATAATGGATAAGAGCGGTTCCAGTGCTAGGATGAATAAAAGTGGGGACAGGGGGCATCCCTGGCGCTTTCCATTATTTATAGCAAATGGAGAGGATAAAATCTCATTAACCATAACCAGAGCTGTTGCCTGGTCGTACATGGCAAAGGTAGCTTGCACAAAGGGACCAGGGAGACCGAATCTGAGCAAGACATTTTTCAGGTACATCCAGTTGACTCTGTCGAATGCTTTCTCAGCATCCGTGCTGAGGAGAAGCAAAGGGAAAGAGGTGTGATTGGCATGACAGAGCGCATTAATCACCCTAGATGTGTTGTCTTTGCCTTCCCTGTTGCAGATAAAACCGACCTGGTCCCTGTGTACAAGGTGGGGGAGGAGATTAGCTAGTCTGTTGGCTAGCATTTTGGCTAGGAGTTTGAGGTCTATATTCAGGAGGGAAATGGGCCTATAATTGGCGCACTGTTTGGGGTCTTTCCCTTCTTTGGGAATGAGTGTAATATGGGCAGCTGTCATGTCTCTAGATAGCGGGACACCTTTAAGTGCTAGGTTGCAGACTTCAAGAAGATGGGGGAGAAGGATTTCATGGAAGGTTTTGTAGTATGAGACTGGAAGGCCGCCCGGGCCTGGGCTCTTCCCTTTCGGCATTTGGGACAAGGCTTTATTGAGTTTGGCTAAAGTGAAGGGAGATTCTAGTTTTAGCTTTTGGTCTGAAGAGATGGGAGGGATATTAGATGAGTCAAGAAAAGTTGATATGATGGATGCCCGATTGTCTGGGGTTATATTGGAGGGGAGGTTATAAAGATTTTCATAAAAGGAGCGGAAATGGGCAGCAATCTGAGGAGCAGAAAAAAACGATTTGCCGTCGGGTGAGGTAAATTGATGAATATAGTTTGCGGCTCTCCTTCCCTTTATCCTACTCATTAGGAATTTGGTGGCTTTGTCGCCATGGGCAAAATATTTATGTTGGGAATTCATGTAATATTTGGCCGCTTTAGCTTGTAGGAGGATTTTAAGTTCTGCTCTATGTTTCGATAACTCCTGAAGGTGGAGATCAGTGGGACTCTTTTTATGGTATGATTCGAGCTTTTGAATATTCTTGAGGGCTTCATCGATTGCTTTCTCCCAAAGTTTTTTCTGATAGGATCCAATGTTGATAAATTGGCCCCTGATGAAGGGTTTGTGTGCATCCCATAGGGTATTCATAGAGAAGTATTCTTTAATGTGTTTGGAGACCAAATCAATCGTGGCTTGGTGTCCCAGTAAAGATTCATTTAGTCTCCAGTTAAAATACGTGGGGATACTATTTGGGGCCGTAACAGTGAGGAAGATTGGAGAGTGGTCTGAGAGGTGCAAGGAACCTATTGAGGCCTCCTTACAGGTATAGGTGTTCTTTGGAAATCAATAGGTAGTCTAGGCGATGAAAGGTACCATGCATCGGGGAGTAGAACGTATAATCTGATGTATTGGGATGGAGGGATCGCCACACATCTATCAGCTGGAGATTCCATCGGTTATCTCGGATATTTTTGAGGGATCTGCCGGATTGAGATGATTTTTGAGAGAAGATGTCTAATTGTGGATGAAGGGCAATATTCAAGTCTCCTCCAAGTACTACTATTCCTTCCTTGAAAGAATCAATGAGTTGATATATGCTTGAGAACCAGCGAACCTGGTTAGAATTTGGGGCATATAGGTTTATAAAGGTATATGTTTGTGGACCTATGGTGCCCTTTACTAGGATAAATCTCCCATCAGGGTCCTGTGTGTGGTTAACATACGTAAAGGGAATTTTTCTTTGAAAACCTATGCTGACTCCACCTGATGCTGAGGTACCTCCCCCACAATGGTACCAATTAGAGTAGTGGGAAAATTGCATACTGGGGTAACGGTTAAATCGAAAGTGGGTCTCCTGGAGGAACACAACATTGGCTCCGCTTTTCCTAAGAATAGAAAAAATTTGACTTCGCTTTGAGGGAGAATGGAAGCCTTTAACGTTGTAGGAGGCTATGTGAAGGTCAGCCATTGCGAGCTGTGTATGTTATAGTACCTTGTAGCGAATGGTGTGTCCTCCAGGCGAGTACAGTGATGGAAAAAAATATTGCTATCATATTCCGGATGCAGATCAGAGTGGTGGGGATCTCACAATGTATAGAAGAGGATGACAAGTACCTTGGGGAAAGAGCATGCGGGAAAACAAATACAAAACAGATTAAAACAACAAAACTGGAATAAGTAAGCATACAAGAGTACGCGTTATGCATGTGGGGGATAGTTGGTCAGATGACCAGGTATTAGACTGTCTAGCACCCAAATTAGGGTCATAGAGTGGTGAGCAAGGACAAGCCTAACAATTAGATACTATAAGGAAGGGAGAAAAAACAGGTTAATACTCATAATATTTCCAAGTCGGAGGTAACGGCAGATGACTGTGGTGTGTCACTTCCAGGAAATGGCGACACTGGTGAGTGGGGTGGGGTGCGCTGGACCTCAAATGGCGACACTTTGGGGAGATCCGGCAGGTTCCCAGGTCGTGGTATAACTCCCAGTTCTCTATCTGCATAGGGGGAATGTCCAGATCTTTGA
Organism: Bufo bufo; assembly: GCF_905171765.1. Classification (NCBI taxonomy): domain Eukaryota; kingdom Metazoa; phylum Chordata; class Amphibia; order Anura; family Bufonidae; genus Bufo; species Bufo bufo. The sequence goes on along the minus strand of NC_053391.1, from coordinate 356,222,247 downwards.
GGGTAGATGCGATGTCAGCATGGGATGAGATGTTAATCTGCTTGCCTGCGATAGAGAAGGAAAGTCTAAATGGATAGGACCAGCGGTATAGGACTTTGTTAGACCGAAGCCAGTCGGTCAGGGGTTTTAGGGCTCTCCGCTTCTTGAGAGTGGAGGGGGCAAGATCCTGGTATATCTCCAACCTGGAGTCTTCATAGGAGAGATCCGCATGATTGCGTGCAGCATCCAAGATGGCCGTTTTGACTGGAAAGTTCAAAAACTTGCAGATGATGTCGCGGGGCGGCTCCGTCGGCTTAGGTTTAGGGCGTAGCGCTCTATGTGTGCGTTCAATGGCGATTTCATAGGGGTAATCGGGACCTAACAGGGAGCCGCATATGGAGATCATGGTGGTGGTAATCTCTCCCGGCACTACTGATTCGGGGATCCCTCTGAATCTCAGGTTGTTGCGGCGCCCTCTGTTCTCCTGGTCTTCCAGGGCATTGTGCAGCTCGTTGAGGTGCGCTGTGCAGCGACGGAGTGAGGCTGAGACCGCTGACTGGTGGTTCAGGGATGCGGCCTGGTGGGTTTCAAGTGTTTCCACCCGTTCCCCAACGTGTCTCACCTCTTGTCTAAACGCAGCGAGTTCAGAGAGAATGGGCTCAAAAACTCTGCTGAGCGTCCGATCCAGGTAACGTCTGGTGAGCGGCAGATCCGAGCTGGGTTGGCGATCCTCTGAGTCGCTGTCCCCCTCGGAGTGTGTAGGGGTACGCTTCAGGGCCTTGGGTTGCTGGGCCGGTGCCATCTTTGGCTCGCGTGGCGCGATCGTAGCGGCTGCTTTTTTAAGAAATTTTTCCATATCGCCACTTGGGATCTGACCTTTGGGGATCGCGGTATGTTCTCCAAGCTTGGGGTTCCCAATTTTCACCATCCTCGCTCGGTAGGGCAATTTATAGCTGGTGCTAGGTACGGTCGTTTTAGCAGAGCAGTGAACTAAGCGTCCATCTCAGTTCGGCGCTAGCTCCGCCCCCCCCATCACCATCATATTATGTACGGTGGCTGCTGCTGTTGCAGACTGAATCACGCCACTAATGCCCAATTATCAGTTTACAGGTATTCAGTTTACACATGGTTGAAATTTAAAAACATTTTTTGTGGTGTTAAATTAAAAATGTACGTGAAACATGCTTTGGCCACATTATGCCACTAATACCTCTCAGTTGTCAATTTATGTGTATTCAGTTTCCACACGGTTGAAATGTAAAAAATTTTGGGTGGAGTGTAAATTTCTTTAAGTGGCATAAATGTACATGCTGCATGCTGCGGCCTGCATCATGCTCGAAGGCCTCTCAATTGTCAATTTACGTATATTAAGTTTCCAGACGGTTGAAATTCAAAAAAAAATATTTTTTTTTGGGGGGGGGGGGTTAAAATTCTTTAAGTAGCATACATACGTAATTACTGCACCAATACCGACATTCTCTCCCTGCTCAGGCTGATTCCAGATAAATAGACATTGTTTCGCTGGCGGTGCCCCATCTTGCCTCTGTTGCTGTCTCTCTTCCTACCGTCACGTTCTGTATGGCTGCTGCTGTGGCATGCATCATGCCACTAATGCCTCAATCGTCCATTTACGTGTATTCAGTTTCAACAAGGTTGAAATTTTAAAATAATTGTGGGGGGGTTCAATTTCATTAAGCAGCATACATATGTCATTGCTGAATCAATCTCAACATTTTCTCACAGCTAAGGCTGTTTACAATAAACACACATCGCCTTGCTGCCGGTGGCCCATCTTGCCACTCTTTCTGTCTGTCTGTCTGCCTGTCTGCCTACCTACCATCACGTTCTGGACAGCTGCTGCTGGTGTGGTCTGTATTATGCCACTAATACCACTTACCAACCATGACTTCCCCCAATTTTTTTTTATCTCTTAACACTGTGTGTGTTTAAACATCATCTGCCCCTAATAAGGGACAATTTTTTGAGGCTTTGGAATATGAACAAGCATGAAACGTGTGCTGACACAGTGTGTTTTAACGCTGTCAAAAGTGCATTTACCCATAGCTATGTACAGGTGAAACTCGAAAAATTAGAATATCGTGCAAAAGTCTATTTATTTCAGTAATGCAAATTAAAAGGAATTGCATTAATGCAGCTTAAAATTAGAATTTTGTGAAAAGGTTCAATATTCTAGGCTCAAAGTGTCACACTCTAGTCAGCTAATTAATCCGTACCCCCTGAGCAAAGGGTACCTCAAAATTGTGACTTTGGGGTTTCATAAGCTGTAAGCCATAATCATCCAAATTATAGCAAATAAAGGCTTGAAATATCTCGCTTTGCATGTAAGGAGTCTATCACATATGTTAGTTTCACCTTTTAAGTTGCATTACTGAAATAAATGAACTTTGCACGATATACTAATTTTTCGAGTTTCACCTGTATGTCAGTGTCACAGACATCATTTACTATTGCTGTCATTGCATTCCATAGCTTGGGAAGGGAAAAAACATTTCATAAAAAATAAACAAAAAGATATAACAAGGAGGCTAGAGGGGGTTATAAACCAACTTTCAGGGCAATTGGAGCAACTTTGGTCTGGCCCGAATCGATTTAGGTCAGAACCAAACATTTTTAAAAAATTCTGCAAACCGAACCCGAAACAAATCTCGACTGGTTCGCTCATCTCAAATGCACATGTAATTTTGAAGCAGAAGAGCGCTCACATAAGCACCACTACCACATCAAACAGCTGATCCTCAGAGGTGATGGAAGTCCGACTCCTGTCGATCTGATATCAATGACTCCCGCAACCTCCGCTGCTCTGATATTGATGACCTATCCTGACAATATCTTTGTACTGTACAACTCCTTCAAGTAGTATATAATGATTTTTTCAAAATATTAAAGGGGCTGTTTAAAAAAAATAAAAATGTATCCTCTATCCACAGGGAGGCGTAGCATGTGGGCGGGAGTACGCAGGTGACGCACGCACCTCCCTCCTGGCTGCTGAGCTCCTGGCCCGATGAGCGGTGACGCAGAGACCATGCTGCACCGCTGTTTGCTCCACTCTCCTTCCGATAACCCGGACATGCCGAGGGTGCTGCTATACTGCTGATCTGCCGCCCCTTGTACTACCATCTTGAGGTCTGGTTTTTCCTAAGTCTGAGGCAAGCGGAGCTGTTGCCGCCTGCAACGCTGGTAGAGGAGGTGAAGTTCTGTGGACTGGGCGGCGTGACCGCTAGCGCTTCTACCTTCCTGTCTCAACTAATCCCTAGCGCTTCTACCTTCCCCCCTGAGGATGAGGTGAGACGAATTCACGCTTTTCAGAATACCGCTACAGTTAATTCGAGGTAATACTGGAAAAAGGGCACGGGCTTATAGGGAGTTGAAAGGGGGGCCATGAGTGCTGGTTCCAAAGGTGTTTATGTGGAACCTGGGTGGCACCCCTACCCCTGAATGGCCCGTGTAAATTGGGAAAAGGATAGAAAAGGAGGAAAGCTACCAGCGGTGGAAATATAAAGTTCGATGTAGCGATTGCTGTCTGGACTGGGGGCTGGGGGGGGTCTGAGATGGCTCTAATGAAGGGGGACTGAGGCGAGTGGCTTAAAATACATTCTATTACTGGTCTGACTGTTTATTGGAGGGAGGAAAGGAGGAAAAGTGTGAGAAAGAGAGAAAAGGAGGAAGAAAAAAAAAGGAGACTAGCGGGAGGTATATGAGGTGGAAACAGTCCGGGAGCTCGCTACCCTACACCCTGAAGTGGAAAGCAGGATTAATATTGTGTTATGCTATGAAGTAATCTTACTAACTGTACTAATCAGCCACAGGCCGTCATGGAGGTCATGAACTAACTGGTCAACTAATGCCTACTAATTGAGATTCTATCATTGTTTTTTCTGATACAAACCGGCACGAATTGACTGGTTAATAGAATTGATTAACCCCAAGTTGTCATGGATGTTATGAACTTTTTTTTTATATTAACTAGCATTATCTGATTGGCTGCTGGCTTTATATTTTGCAGCTTGGACACGAAATTAAATGTATGTGTATGTTTTAGGAGGGAGAATGAAAATTGGTGGATTATAGTTATATGAATTAGTAGAGGCAACAAAATATGTATGTAAACGGAAAATTATTGGACGTATTGTTGTTCAACGGTTCTGTATGCTGATCCTCCCTCGCTGTTGATTTAGCTAGCGATACTGCGGATTGCTATGTAAGGCGGGTGGAGGAGGGGCGCAAGGGGTAGGTAGTAAGAAAGTCCAGAGATGGCTAGACAGGGGGCTGGAAAAAAGGCCAGGGTACAGGTGGAGCTTAATACCTCAATCTCCCCAATGATTAAAAAATCAGAAAAATCAAAGCAGTTACTCCTGATCAATATGCGAGGACAGATTAGTCCGTCAAAACAGAAAAAAGAGGATGGGTCTCTAGTACAAGAGGGAGAGTCTATTACAGAGGGAAATTTTGGCTTGAAAACATTAGAGGCGAGCTTCCAGTCTGGGGAGAGTGTTAATAAACAGGGGAGAGCGATGGAAGAAATTGCCACAACAAAGGAGGAGCATGTTCCCAGCCTGCAAGACATATTTCAAGAAATAAAAAATGTTTATTTGGCAATACAGGATCTCTCTCTCCAGACTGGAAATATTAGGGAGTCTGTGGGGCTCCTCAGAGTGGATGTCAAAAAATACAAAGAAAGGTTGATAGAAATCGAGAAAAGAACATCTGACTCTGAGGACCTCCTGCAGACAATGGATAAAGAAAAAAACTCCCTAAAAGAGGGAAATAGGGAATTAAAAAATAGAGTACTGGAGCTGGAAAATAGGACTAGAAGGTCTAATCTGAGATGTCTTGGAATCCCTGAAGGTGCGGAGGGGCAAGACCTATGTGCCTTTTTACAATCATGGCTTATGGAACAGCTGGGCCAGGATATCTCAGATTATAAAAATTTTGTGGAACGGGCCTATAGGATACCATCTAAGCCACCGGTATCCGGAATGAGACCGAGACCCATACTCTTTAGCTTGCTGTCGATTAGGGATAAGGAGGAGATATTGCGCAGATCAAGGAAAAAAGGGAAATTAGAATATTTGGTCGCAACAGTAATGTTATTTTCAGACTATGCAAAAGAAACGATAAAGGAAAGAAGTTGCTTTATTGAGGTGAAAAAAATTCTGCGTTCGAATAATGTCAAATATTCGATGATGTTCCCAGCTAAACTTAGGATTCAGTGGGAAAGTAAAAACTGGGTTTTTGACAAAGCAGATGCGGTACAAAGATGGATTAAAGAAAATATAAGGAGTTGAGGGGCAATTGTGCTGGGGGCCGGAGGGGAGGGGGAAATGCTAAGAGAGAGAACCAGGAGTGAAATTAACCTGGCTCATTCAGGAGGGAATGGGGGAGGGTATCTGCTGTGCTGTGTTGTGTTTTTTTTTTTTCCTTCCCTGCCTTCTCTCCTCCCCTCCTTTGGGGAATCTAGAAGATTGGGTAGACAACTACATAGGTTTTTATGAGAATAATCTCTTGGAATATTAGGGGTGGCGGTTTTTGATGTAATACATAGATTTCTACCTGCTATAATTTGCTTACAAGAGACGCATCTGACAAGTGAAATGATAAAGAGGTTGTCTAGACCATGGATACAGCATTCCTTTCACTCAGTTTATTCATCATATGCAAGAGGTGTAAGTATCTTGATACATCGTGATATTGATATTAAAATAAGGAAAACAGTTAAAGATCAGGAGGGCCGATATTGATTGTTTGTTGGAAGGAAGACCGTGGATAATAGCTAATATATATATACCACCACCTTTCAAAATAGATGTCCTTGTATGATTTTGTGCTCAAGGTAGGGGATAAACCACTTTTAGTTATGGGGGACTTTAATAATATTATAGATAGTAACATAGATAGATGTAGGGTAGCCAAGGTTCAAATCGGCTGCACGGGTTCTAAATTAAAAAATATCACGGAGGAAATGGGCTGGATTCATATCTGGAGGGTACTACACCCCAAACTAAATAAATATTCATGTTTTTCAAAGACACATAGGAGTTTATCACGGATTGACTTAGTCTTCACAAACAACACAGGTGTGTCGGATATTGAAGGGGTTAAATATGGTCAACGTGGGATCTCGGACCATAACCCAATTATCATAAATATAAAAACACAAAAAAATATACTTAACGAGGATGCACATAAATATAGGGGGGATAAATATAATGGGGATATATGATAAGATTTTAAAAGAGATAGGGGAGTTTTTTGAGATGAATGATGATTCAGCGTCAGTTAATATAGTCTGGGAGGCTGCGAAGGCCTATATGAGAGGGATTTTTATAAAGTACACGGCGTCGGCAATATACAAGAAAGGGATAAGGGAAAAAATAATCAATTTGCAACAAGAGGTGGAGAAGTATGAGGATAATTATATTAAAAACCATACAGAAAGAAATTATCAGGCCTGGATAGAGACATTTTCAAAACTGGAAGATGAGCGACTCTTAACGGCAGAGCAACAGAAAGAAAATGACGTGAGGGACAATTATATCTACGCGCATATACCAGGTAAAAACTTAGCGGCCCTAGTAGCGACTCAGACAAAAAAAAAATATTATATACAATGCCTACTAGATAAATCAGGAAATAAAATCACTAAACACGCGGCGAAAATAGAATTGCTTCAAGAATATTTTAAAGACATATATAATACTAAGATAAATAAGAACAGTTTCTGGAGACAATAACTATCTCTACATTAACATCAGAGCAAAGTGAGAAATTGGAGGCCCCCTTGAATGCCCTGGAAGTGGACAAAATATTATCTAGTATCACGAAAAATAAATCCCCAGGAATAGACGGCATCCCGTTTCAAGTTTATGCTCAATATAAAGAAATATTAATCCCGAAATTATTGACAATGTGGGACGACTCGAAAAAGGTAGGGAAACTGCCAGACTCACTGAGAGAAGCACTAATTACATTGATTCTAAAACCGGGGAAAGATCCAACCTTTCCGGACTCATATCGTCCCATCTCGTTAATTAATACTGACAATAAAATATTGGCAAAGATTTTGGCAACTAGACTTAGAAGTGTGGTGTCGGGACTGGTCCATGAGGATCAGACAGGATGCATGTCAGGCAAGACCACAAAGGATAATGTCATGCGCTATTTTGTGAACACCCAGCTGGAGCCCGAAAATTGCGGTGAACGACTGATTGTTACATTGGATGCCTCAAAGGCGTTTGATACTGAAAAAGGATTTTTTTGATGGTAACATTGAAGAAGATAGGACTCTGAGATAAATGTATATCCTGGGTAAATCTGCTATATACGGAAATTTCAGCAAAAGTTATATTGAACGGGGAATATTCCGGTAACATACATATCCGTAGGGGGGTTAGACAGGGATGCCCTCTCTCCCCCCTGCTTTTTGCTATAGCTATGGAACCGTTAGCGGATATGATCAGGCAAGATGCAGCAATTGAGGGTTTCAGGTTTGGTGAACACGAGGAAAAAATGTCTTTATATGAGGATGATATTATGCTGTTTGTGGGCTCACATAGATCCTTTTTTCAGGTGTTTGATTAATATAGTAAATATTCTGGGCTCAGGATAAATTGGTCTAAGTCAGCATGCGTCCCGATTGATCCTCTGAACAATTTTATTCCAGTACTGGAAATTAAGAAGATTAACGAACCAGTTAAATATTTAGGTATTCAAATAACCCTGAATCCCAAGGATTATATCCAACTGAACGTGACCCCAAAGATAAAGGAAATGAAGAAAAAAATTGAGGCATGGAAAAGATTGTATGTCTCGATGGCAGGTCGTATCTCCTTGGTGAAAATGTGCCTGCTACAATCCCTTAACTATGTCCTATGGAATTCACCGATAATTAGCTCAAAAAAAATATTTAAAATATACAAGCATATTAATGGACCTGATCTGGCGAGGAAAAAAACCAAGGATAGAAGCACAAATATTGTGTATTCACAAGAGGGAGGGCGGATTATCAGTTCCTGATGTGGAACTTTATTTTATTTCCGGCCAAATAAAAAACATGATAATGTGGAGTAATACGCAAAGATATAAGTCTATGATCGCAGGAATAAATAAAAGGCTAGAGAAATGTAATATCTTTCAATTAATTGAAGCTGGGATTTTGGGACAACAGAGTAGTAATGAGATACCGCTCTTTGAGCTGATGGATATGGTTTGGAGACAGGCAAGGAAATTGTGGAACCAGGTGGGACTCCATGCGGACACCATACTGTGGGGTAATAGCCATCTTACTGATCTGAAGCTAATTGAGCAGACAGTGTGGTGGAAACATGGAGTCTACAAACTGGGCCAGATATGGAAGCAAGGCGACATAATAACATATGAAGATCTTAAAAAGGAGTATAAATTGGGCAATCTAGAAGTGAGATTCTTCTACCTACAGCTAAAATGTGCATTACGAAGGTTGGTAGGAAAAACTACACAAATAGAGACCCTTCCGCAGCCGCTGCTTAATGTATCTAGATTAACGGCAGGGGGGGAAGCTAGTGTCAAAAATATATGAATGTTTGTTACATCAAAAGATTAAGGGAAGAGAAACTTCTAGCCTAATGCATAAATGGAGAGAGGTTATAAACCCCCAGCAAGAAGAGTTCTGGGTATCAGAAATACAGCAAAAAAACTGGGTTTCAAAGAATTTTTCATACAGGATCACCCAATTTTATATACTAAACCGTCTCTACTACTCCCCTGAGAAACTAATGAAATATTATAAATCTAAAGTATTTAGTTGTTTAAAATGTGGGGAGATAGGGGTGGATGATGTCCATATACTCTGGACGTGTAGAATGATTCAGGAACTCTGGGGACAGGTTAAGGATAGAATAGAGCAATACCATCAGTTTATAGTACCTAATAAATTTGAGATTTGTGTATTGGGAGTGATGGACAAAATGGACACCCCCCAGCATCAAGAAATTGCATCCAATCTCCTTTTTCAGGCAAGGAAATGTATTCTGGGACATTGGGGAGGTAGGGCGCCCCCTTCGATTAAAGAATGGGAGAGGCTCACTAATTGCACTTGCTAGAGAAGAATTCCATCTGGTAAATATCCAAAAGAAAAATAGATTTGTTCAACTATGGCAGATACGGTTTTTTCTGTTATTTCTTTAGTTTTTTTCTGGTTACTTTTTTCTCCTGCATGCTGGGACCCCGGGAGGTGGGGAGTGAGAAAATGCAGGGAGGTACTATATTAGAATTTATTTATTTTTTAAGAAAATGGGGGGGGGGGGGGTGGCATAAATGGTTTTGTAATTTAAAAATTGTTATAATGCTTTTGTATGATGTGAAGAAAATATATAATAAAGATAATTAAAACAAAGTAAAAAAATTATCCTCTATCCGTATTCACTGGATAGGGTATAAGTGTCTAATCAGAAGAAGCACAACCAATCACAAGAACGAGGTAAAAAAAGAGAGCAAAGACTCACCAAAAAAGACTGTGTGCTATGTCACGCAGGATGGCGCTACCCCAACACGCGTTTAGGTGTGCCTACAGGCTCTCTCCACCAATCAGATGTTGATTATACATACTTGTCCTCAGCTGTGCATGTATACTGGCGCGCGGGGCTCCAATCAAACCGCGCCCAGCTACCTCCCGGCCGGCGTCCCGCCTACACGCCCACATCACGTGACAAAGTCACATGATCGGACAATAGCGGCGTAAGGACGCACAGGCGAGAGGCGCCGGGGGCTGCGCCAAGCACCGCGCGCACACACCACAGGAGAGGAGAAGGACAATAACATACACCACATTATATAAAATGACTGTCTCCACAAAATATGTAACATAGATTATATGCACCTCCCTTAAATGTCAAACATACAAAGCAAAATAATGAATAATAGAGAAAATACAAAGGGCTATAATATTGCATGATAAATACATGAGGTGATTAAACAAGAGTGCGTAAACAGAGACAAATATATCAACATGAAAACACAGTACAAATATATATTTACATTCTGTAGTGATGCAATTATAACATTATAATGTTACATAATAACCCGTCTATTTGTAAGTATAAAGTGCAAGTGTGCTTAAGGCAATGTGTAAAATGTGCGAATAAAGGTGCAAGTGTGCATGGTAATACAAAATATAAACAAAATGCAAAAAGCTCAATAATGAATCCAAAAAATGTATATGTAATAAGGGGGAGGGGGAGGAAGCGGGGAACTGGGGAAATGATTATATGTACAAATTATAAATAATTATATATGATGCACAGAATAAAAAGGGGATGGGAAGTGTATAGAATAAGTGAATGAATAATGAAATTTGATACAGTTAATATTATAACACCGAAGTAGTAGAATATTACACAAAGTGAAATGAAATTAATTAAAGTGACAGTGCACAGTAAATGAAAATAATACCTTCATAGATCATGAAAGAGGAAGGGGAGGTAGGGGAAGGGGGAGGGAAGGAGGTAAGGGGGTAAGGGGGGAAAAGGGAAGGGGGAAAGGAGGGAAGGGAGGGGAGGAAGAAGGGAAAATAATATAACAGTGCATGATAGAGAATGAATGAAAACATGATTGCCTTGATTACACTCAAGATAGAAAATATGTATATGTGAATGTGTAAAAGAAAAAACAATCATGATGGGGAGGACAAAAATAATATATATATATACAGAAAAAATATTTCTAAAAATATATATCAATTAACTGGATCGACACCAACAGTGCATGCACGGGTGTACCTCCTGTATATAAATCAACAAAAGAGAGCTGGTACCACAAAAATACCCAAATTATCAAAGTTTATTAATATGATTATAAAAGACATATATGACATAAATACACATGTACAAACATGTGGAAACCAATAAAGTGCCAATACCGATAGCTCATACAATCTCATGGAATCACATTTAGCATACAGGTGAATACCTAGAGCACAGCACAATGGATGCAAGGGGGGTGAATGCATCTATCATAAAGTCCCCAGTATATGCAACAAGTGTGGCGGGCAACAAAGACTAGCAAGGTCCACCTATCAATAGTCAGCGATGCCAACATTCCTAAACATAAAATGATGAGGCGTGCTGAGCAGTCTGGATCTATCTTACCCTGATACACTGTGTGAATGAGCTGTCGCTGTATGGCGTGTCCCTCTACGCGCGTTTCGCGTTTGCTTCTTCAGGAGGAAAATATATATGTGAAGTTGAAATAATGCTCCAACAAAAGCTCGATGGCAGAAGGAGCAGACAGAAGAGAGGTTCATTTTTCACAGACATGAATAGGTGGAGGGTGTGAAGATGTTACATCCTATGAAAAAAAAGGGGGGAGAGGGGAGAGAGAGAGCATGTTAGAAAAATTTATTAAAAATAACTAAAAAAGTTAAAAAATAACGGGATCCACAAGCGTGGTCCCAGCGGTTACAGGAAGGATGAGAAACCCAAATTGTCATTTAGGCCCCTGGGGTGTAAAGTCCCAAGAGTCCAAATCCAGCTGCTCTCCTTTTGGGCTAGCCTCTTTGATACATTGCCTGCACGTAAATCGACCTGGACACAGTCAATCCCTCTAACCTTTAAAAGTCTGGGATTAAGAGTGAAACTCCTTGAAATGTCTCGCAATTGGTTTAGGAACTACATCCTCTTTTATTTCCTGTGCAATGAGGATGTCCTTTACATGTTCACGTACTCTAATCTTTAATTCGCGTGTTGTCAAGCCCACATATATCTTAGGGCATGGGCATGATGCATAGTATATCACCCTCGAACTATAACATTTGAGAGAGTGGTGGATCTTAAAAGATCAAGTTCCAGAGGAGTCCACTAAATCAAATGATCGTACCATGTTGGGACATGCGGCACATCTGCCACATGGTCTAAAGCCAGTTTTTGGTCTGCCTTGTCCGACACAAAGTTGGGGAGATGCTGGTTGTAAATAGCTTCTGACTAGGTTATCTCGTAGAGTGTTGGCTCTATGTGCTGTAATTAAAGGTCGCATAGACAGAACTTCTGGCCCCTGGGACTTTACGCCCCAGGGGCCTAAATGAGAATTTGGGTTTCTCATCCTTCCTGTAACCGCTGGGACCACGCCTGTGGATCCCATTATTTTTCAACATTTTTTGTTATTTTTAATTAATTTTTCTAACATGCTCTCTCATTCCCCTCTCCCCCCTTTTTTTTCATAGGATGTAACATCTTCACACCCTCCACCTATTCATGTCTGCGAAAAATGAACCTCTCTTCTGTCTGCTCCTTCTGCCATCAAGCTTTTGTTGCAGCATTATTTCAACTTCACATATATATTTTTAGAAATGATTTTTCTGTATATATATATATTCTTTTTGTCCTCCCCATCATGATTGTTTTTTCTTTTACACATTCACATATACATATTTTCTATCTTGAGTGTAATCAAGGCAATCATGTTTTCATTCATTCTCTATCATGCACTGTTATATTATTTTCCCTTCTTCCTCCCCTCCCTACCCTCCCCTTTCCCCCCTTCCCTTCCCTCCTTTCCCCCTCTCCTTTCCCCCCCTTACCCCCTTCCCTCCCCCTTCCCCTACCCTCCTTCCTCTTTCATGATCTATGAAGGTATTATTTTCATTTACTGTGCCGAGTTACAACTACGGGTGTCCTACGGGTGGTTGTATTGGGTGGACACTGTTTTCAATTTATTACCAATTGGGCACCTTTGGCCTTTATTGTTTTTTCTAGGTATAGCAGTGGTACATCACACCCAAAAATTGGTGAATTTCACCATAAAATGTAACAGACAAAGTAGTGAAATGACATATAATAAAATACGTACAAATAAAAAAAAAATATTGATTTATGAGGTGGAGTTCCATATGGAGTAGGAGTTTGAGGAGGCGGTGGACGTAGTGGTGTAGGTGGAAGCGGTGGTGGAGGAGGACGAAGTAGCCAACACAGGTTTTTGGTATTAATTTTATTTTTTAAAATTAGGGTACACTCCAAAAGAGTGTGAAATATCCAAAATACAAGAATGAGCAGATGCGCTGCGGTAAAACAATGGCTGGTTAGTGCCGGTATACATGTCTATTCTGCACAAGGTACGGACAAGTTCTGTGGGATCCATGCCTGGTTCATTTTAATAAACGTAAGCTTGTCCACATTGTAGTGGCGGCTGGGCACGACGTACTGTGGGACAGCCACCGCCATAAAACTATCCGTCTCCACCAGACGGAATGACAGCATTTCAAAAGACAGTAATTTAGAAATGCTGGCATTCAGGGCTAGTGATCGCGGATGGGTAGGGGGTAATTCCTCTTCCTCTCCAGCGCTTGAGAGAGGGAGAGCTGTACGCTTCCGTGGGACATTGTGGAGATGCTTGGTGACCCAGGTGGTGGTGTTGCTGCAAGATCCTCTGTTTGCGGTGTGGCAGATGGCACTGTCACTCCAGAGGTAGATGAAGAGGCCGAGACTGCAGCAGAAGAGGAAGCAGGAGGAGCCGGAAACCTTTCTTGGTTTTTGAGGTGTCTACTCCACTGCATGCTTTGCACTTAAATGCCTGGTCATGCAGGTTGTGCTCAGGTTGAGAACGTTTATGCCTCGCTTCAGGCTCTGATTGCACAGCGTGCAAATCACTCGTGTCTTGTCGTCAGCACATTGTCTGAATAACTGCAACGCAAGGGAACTCCTTGGAGCTGGCTTTGATGTGCTCGGTCCCTTGCTGCGGTGGGCCGTAGCAGGCGTACTGTCTAGAGGACGGCCGCTCCGCTTTTGCACCCTGCTCCTTCTTCTACTGTGCTGGTGGCTCTGTGCGACCACCGCCTCTTCCTTCAAACTACATAGGTCACTCGCATGACCTTGATTCCATGTGGGGTCGAGGACCTCATCGTCCTCCACATCATCTTCCACCCAGTCTTCACCCCTGCCCTCCTTGCCGGTCTGCACACTTTCGAAAGCCCCAGCAGTTGGCACCTGTGTTTCGTCATCATCCGAGACGTGCTGCGATGGTCCTCCCATGTACTTATCTTGAAACATAAGTGGTTGGGCATCGGTGCACTCAATCTTTTCCACTGCTGGGGCAGGGCTAGGTGGATGGCCCTGAGAAACCCTGCTAACAGAGTCATCAAAAAGCAGAAGAGACTGCTGCATGACTTAGGGCTCAGACTGCTTGGCTGATTTGCAAGGGGGTGAGGTGAAAGACTGATGGACATCGGCTGCAGGTGCCAACTGTGGTCTTTCAGCATGAGACTGGGTGGGAGACAATGTGAATGAACTGGAGCCCCTGTCAGCAACCCAATCTACGTCTCTTATTTGACGCTCTCCTCATAGGTCTCAAATTTAGGATCTTGCCCTAAATGGGTGTTTAATTAATAGTAGAATAGAACGACAGTATGTATATGGTGTATCTCACACGCCCTGAACCAGACTAGGCCTCAATGAAATTTGTTTGCCCAAAATGAGTGTATATTAAATACCTTAATAGAAGCCCTGTATTTAAAGGGTGTATCTCAGACGCCCTGCCCTGACCAACACTAGGCCGCAATCAAAGATTTGTGCAAAAAAATGACGGTATTTCAAATACCTGAATAGAACCCCTGTATTTAAAGGGTGTATCTCACAATGATACACCCTTTTGCAAAGGCTGCCAAATGATTTTTGTTTTGCCCAAACGGGTGTTTAACAACTGAATATGACAGCAGTATATAACCCTGGAATTTCAAACGTCATGATGATGTAAGGGCTGAAAAATTTTGTATTTTGCCCCAAAAAGGGTGTTTTATTAATAAAAGAATCAAACCCCTGTATTTAAAGGGTGTATCTCACACGCCTTGAACCAGACTAGGCCTTCTTTTAATTTTGTTTCGCCAAAATGGCTGTATTTCAAATACCCTGTATTTAAAGGGTGTATCTCAAACTCCATGAATTAGACTAGGCCTCAATTAAATTTGTTTGCGCAACATGGCTGTATTTCAAATACCTGAATAAAACCCCTGTATTTAAAGGGTGTATCTCACACTTCCTGACCCACACTAGGCCGCTATTAAAGAATTGTGCCCAAAATGGCTTTATTTCAAATAAGTGAATAGAACCACACTATGTAAAGGCTGTATCTCACAATGACATATGCAGCAAAGGCTGCCAACTATTTTATTTTTTAAACAAACGGGAGTTTGTTTAATAACTAAATATGACAGCAGTATATAACCCTTGAATTTTACACGTGCTGATGCTGCAAGGCCAGAAAAATTGTGGATTTTGCCAAAAAAGTGTGTTTTTAAAAACCAAGAAAATTATGTCTGTATTTCTAGCTTAAACTGCACACTGACTAATCAAGATGTTGTATATTGCCAAAAAAGTGTTTTTTTGGTAGCAGAATATGAAAGCTGTATATATTAAACTTGAATTTAACACTTGCAGATCTGTAAAATAGTGTTTTTTGGTAAAAAAGTGTGTTTTTAAAAACCCTGAAAATTATGGCTGCATTTCTAGATTAAATTGCACACTGACTAAGCCTGCAAATGCACCAGATGTTGTAAATTGCAAAAAAAATTTGATTTTTTACGAACAGATTATTTGTGCTGTTTTTAAAGCTTGGATCTCAATGTCCCAAAAGCTCAGATGCAGTGCTGGTGCACTGAGCTCGCATAAAATGGCCGCCGCCTCCGCCCACCTAACTGACTTATAAAAGTTTTTGTTTTTTTCGGTCACTGGGCTCAGGGCAGGATAAAGAAATTGTGCCCTGCACCCACACAACACAATGTATGTAGATCGCTGAGTTAGATTCACGTTTTGAACAAAGATTCTCTCCTATTCTCTCCCTGAAATCACTAGCAGCATCCTTTCCCTACACTAAGCACAGCAGAGTGACGTGCAGCGCTACGTGACTCCAGCTTATATAGAGGCTGGGTCACATGCTGCACTGGCCAATCACAGCCATGCCATTAGTAAGCATGGCTGTGATGCTTCTAAGGTCAGACAGTTAAACGCTTGTTGATTGGCTGCTCTGCAGCCTTTCAAAAAGCGCCAAGAAAGCAACGAACACCGAACCCAAACTTTTACTGAAATGTTCGGGTTCGGGACCGGGGTCCAAAAATCCTAAAGTTCGGGTTCGCTCAACCCTAATTATCACTTGATATGTGTTGTAGGGTTTCTGTTTTCAGACAAGTTCAGTTATGTAGGCAAAGGTTTAGAGTAACTAGATGATGTGGCCATAGGGATAATACCTTCAAATAATGACAGCATTTGCAGGTATTTTCTTACATAGGTGTGTAGCTGTAAATCAGTGAATGTCATTGATGTATTGTAGATCAGCACAGAGGGAATAAAACCATGGAAATATGTTCTCATTTCTGAGAGGTAATACTGTGAAAATGAAAAGAGGATAAAAAGGAAATGTTCAACAGAACATGTAAAGAACCCTGGGTTGTTCCCACACTACTATAATGGTATACAATGTTATACAAGCAAAGGAGGATTTTGTGTGCCAGAACATTAATAAACCTGCTTTACCAGTCTAGCCACAAAACCATGGTCTATAAATGCTATATTAACATCTAGTACAGATACATTTCCCAGCAGCTGCTACTGTACAAAGCAGAGGAGATACATGGAAATCAATAGACTTAAAAAGTCAAATCTACTAATAAACAAATGTAAACTTTAAGACTTTGATCTATATAATAGCTGCAATATATTTAAGATAAATATGGTTGCGAAACTTCAATATCAATTTTTTCCAAAGAAAGAGATCAATTACCCACAAAGATATTTTTCTGTATGTTCCAACTCTAGATAATGCTTTACTGGAGCTGATTCAGAGTTACAGATGTATGATTTTTTTCTCGACTCTAATATTTACTTGAGGCGCAAAAATATCAATGATGTGGTGGAAGACAAGCACAGTTCACTTCACAGTTCACAAGTCCTATTTCATCACTATGTCTTGAATCTATTCAAGGGTAGAATAGTAATCTGTAGATTAATATTAGGTATGAATTAAGTTTACTTTTTTATTTTGTTAATCTTTTAAATGACCTTTACTGTTGGCCTCTGTACACATTTAACAAGGTTCAATATTTATAAATATCATTAAAGGTAGAGATGAGTTGACGGAGTGGAATTCGATCCAAATTTCAGGAAACATTCGATTTGCACCGAAGCCGAATTTCCTCACCCTTCGTGGTAACGAATTGCATTTTTTCCTAATGGCTGCTGCACATGTTAGGACATGGAGCAAACTACTGGGATCACCCACAATGCCATGCATGCAGCCAATCAGCAGCCAGCCAGCCCCTATGATGTCACAACCCTATAAATAGTCTCAGCCATCTTGGATTCTGCCATTTTCCAGTGTACTTAGTGCAGAGAGAGACGTCAGCAGGTGCTAGGGACAGTGCTAGGAAAGACTTTATTGTGCTGAAAAAATTATTTAGACGTTTAGAAAAAGATTATTCAAGGTGTAGGGAAAGGATAGGGAAGCATCATCTACACTATAAAAGGAGAACAGGGTGCAATAAGAGAGTGTACAGCCTGGGTAATAAGAGCGATTCTATTACACCTTGCTGCACTAATCGGGGATCCAAATTGCAGTTATACTGCTGCTTTTAGGTTGTTTGCACTATATGATACATCAGTAATTCCAGCAAATCTTGCTTGTCATTGGGGTGCAAGATCTGTGTGATACAGCCATTTAAGGGGTGTATTAATAGCAAATATACGTACGTCTTATTAGCCATTCTGCGTTAATTTTACATTGTTTTACTTTTTTTGGGGGGTGTAATAATAGGGGGGGGGGGAAGGAAAAAATATATGTTATAATTGCCGTTCAGCGGTGAAGTTACATTGTACTACAGCCATTTAAGGGGTGTATTAATAGGAAAGATACATACATCTTATTAGCCGTTCTGCAGTGAATATTAATTATTTTTTGGGGGGTTTATAATTAGTAAAAAGAATACGTCTTAATTGCCATTCTGCGGTGAAGCTACATTGTACTACAGTTATTTACGGGGTGTTTTAATAGGAAATATACCTCCGTCCTAGTAGCCGTTCTGCAGTGAATTTGGATTATTTTTTTGGGGGGTGTATTAATAGGAAAAACCAAAGGAAAAAATATATGTCGTAATTGACATTCAGCGATGAAGTTACATTGTACTACAGCCATTTACGGGGTGTATTAATAGAAAAGATACGTACGTCCTATTAGCCATTCTGCATTGATTTTACATTGTTTTACTTTTTTTGGGGGGTGTATTAATAGGAAAAAAAATGAAAAAATATGTCATAATTGCCGTTCAGCGGTGATGTTACATTGTACTACAGCCATTTATGGGATGTATTAATAGGAAATATACCTCCGTCCTATTAGCCCTTCTGCTGTGAATTGTGATTGTTATATTTCTTTTTTAGGGGTGTATTAATAGGAAAAAGAATACGTCTTAATTGCCGTTAGATGTATGTTGGACAGACAGGCGACAAGCCCTTCAAAGGGAACGGGCAGAAGCCAAAATGTTTCTGTCGCAGGCAGAAGTAGCAGCAGAAAAAGAGGGGGTGGCAGCAGGAGTCGCAGCGAGAGGCCTGAGCTCCCAGTGTCATCTAGCGGTCATGTCTTGACCAGCAACCCAGCAGTGCTTGAATGGTTGACTCGGTCTTCGATTTTGTTGCAAGTGACATCACACACCCCCAGCCAAGAGTCGGTGGGTTCCGCTGACACAACGCTTAGTTGGCATGGCCCTGGAGCAGGCCCTGTGTGTCATGGTCTTACCTTCTTGCTGTTCTCCTTCGTTTGACATGTGCTGGCGGCCATCTTGGTTTCTGGGTTTCTTGTAGCCTTCCACCCTGCGGCTCCTCCTTCCCACTGGGAGGAGCTGGATGCCTAGCTCATATATATAGGAGGTCTGTGGCTTCAGTTCCTTGCTTGGTCCTCCTGTGTTCACATGCTTCTAAGACTGCTGCTGCTTCTGGTTCCTGATCCTGGTTTCGTCTGACTACCCTTCTGGTTCCTGATCCTGGTTTCGTCTGACTACCCTGCTGGTTCCTGATCCTGGCTTCGTCTGACTACCCTGCTGGTTCCTGATCCTGGCTTCGTCTGACTACCCTTCTGGTTCCTGATCTCTGGCCTCTCAAAGACTCTGCTTCGGTTTCACCATTCGTTTGGACTTTTGCTTTACAGCTTTATTTTCAATAAAGCCTTCTTATTTTCACTTATCTCTTGTTGTACGTCTGGTTCATGGTTCCGTGACACTGTGCCCCCAATGGTCATCAACCTGCCTCTTTCCTATACTGTTCCCTTAGCATAAGAAGTATTATATGCTGTAGGCTCGGCTCCACTTTTCAGCGAGGACAAGCTACTAGAGGATAGTCAGCAGCTACTGCCCAGCCAAGATCTGGAGGAGACATCCGTCAATTCCTCTGGTAGGTGGGCAAGTAGTGATTATGAGAGTCGCGTGGGAGCAGGTGTTGCGAGCGGTCAGGCTCCTGGCCCAGAGACCATTAAGGAGGATATCAGTGACGTGCCGACAGTAGCGGATGATGATGATGTAGCCTATAAAACTTGGGAGCCAGGTGAAGAAGGGGCATCATCATCATCAGGAGAAGAGGGTGGCAGCAGCTGAGCCAGCAAGGTGGTAGCGTGGCCGTGAGTCAGAAGGGTGGCAGCAGTGGGAGGTCGGGAGCCAAATGTGCCCAGGGTAGACCACCCTCTTTGCAGGAGCCTACCTGCCCGGAAAGTAGCAGTGCAGTGGATAGCAGGCAGTCAGCAGGAGCAGCGGTAGGAGCAGCGGTAGCAGGCAGTCAGAGGGGACTGTTGGGGGGAAAATGCCAAATGCAATTTTTTGTTAGGGCGCCGGTGGCGATCAACATGGCCATTTGCTGAATTTGTGGGCAGAAGGTGAAGCGTGGCCAAGGTTCCAATGTTGGCACCACGGCCCTGCGTCAACATATGCAGCGTCACCATAAAGTGGCCTGGGAAAACCGTGGCTCCGATGTGGTGGTCCAGCCTGCCGCAGCAACCGCTGCATTGCCCAATGGCACACACCCGATTTCATGCAGTCAAGGCTCCACCCCCTGATTCGAAGGGAGCTGTCTGTTCTTCCCATCATCTGCTGGTCCTGATGCTCCTGCTCCTCGTACTCCTACTCCTCTGCAGTTATTTCATCAGCAATCGATCACCGAAGCGATCGCCAAGAGACAACAGTATGCATGCACTCATCCAATGGCGCAGAAGCTGAACGTGCTCCTGGCCAAGTTGCTGGTGCTGCAGTCCCTCCTTTTCCAAGTGGTGGACTCTGCACTTTTTAGAGAACTGATGGCATGTGCCGAGTCAAGGTGGAGAGTCCCAAGCCGTCATTTATTTGCCAAAAAGGTATTACCAGCCCTGCACACATATGTAGAACAGAAGGTGGGCCAGTCCTTGAGCCTGTCGGTGTCTGCCAAAGTGCACAGCAGCGCCGATGTGTGGAGCTGTAACTATGGTCAAGGACAATATATGTCCTTTATGGCCCACTGGGTAAATGTGGTTCCTGCACAGCCACACCTGCAACTTTGCCAAGTGACGCCACTTCCGCCTCCACGTTCTCACGCCATTGGTCCTGCGACAATGTCTGCCTCTGCCTTCTCATTCTCCTCAGCAGTACTAGTGATGAGCGGCAGGGGTCATATTCGAATTCGCAATATTTCGCAAATATTTGTAGAATATTCGTCATATATTCGCGAATTCTTATATTCGTTATATTCTACATTCTTTTTTTTACGTGAAAATTGGCAAGGTAATGATCGTGTAATATGCAAATATTATGTGATCAATACAGGCCTGGGTCAAAAATGAATATATAGCACTATAGAATATAGTGCTATATATTTGTTTTTACGAATATTCGTAATTTTTTCCATCTGAACACGATTCCTCCGTGCTTCTTGCTTGTGGGCCAATGACTCATTGGCTCACAAGCAACTTAAGCAGGGAGGAATCATGACTTCAGATGGAAAAAAATGACAAATATTCTAAAAAACTAATATATAGCACTATATTCAATATAGTGCTATATATTACTTCTTTTAGAATATTCGTCATTTTTTTTCCATCTGTAGTCATGATTCATGACTTCAGATGGAAAAAAATGACAAATATTCTAAAAAACGAATATATAGCACTATATTCAATATAGTGCTATGTATTCGTTTTTTTTAATATTCGTCATTTTTTTTCCATCTGAAGTGAACACATGATTCCTCCCTGCTTCTTGCTTGTGGGCCAATGACGTCATTGGCCCACAAGCAAGAAGCAGGGAGGAATCATGTTTTCAGATGGAAAAAATTCAGAATATTGGATATAACGAATATTCACGAATTCTCAAAGTGCCGATATTCGAGATTAAAATTCGTTATTCGAATTTTCGTGCTCAACACTAAGCAGTACCAGCTCCATCAGCAGCAACTTAAGTCTAGAGTCGCTGATGAGCAGTTTTCTTCACTTGCCTACTGAAAAAACGACTCACCAGCATCAGCAGCTAGACATAGAGCAGAACCCGAATCAGCAAGTTGTGGCATACTTGGAGTGCACCCTGCCACCTCACATCAAAGATCCCCAGGACTACTGAGCAGCCAAACTCGATTAGTGGCCGCAACTGGCCGAGTTTGCCCTAGATAAGCTTTCCTGCCCGGCCAGCAGTGTGGCATCAGAGCGGGTGTTTAGTGCGGCGGGGGTCCAAAATGTGGAGAAACTGACCTTTGTGAAGATGAATCTGGCTTGGATCAGCCAGGATTTTCAAACACCAGTGCCTGATGTATCAGACTAGATGATCATCCATGGTGCCACACCTAAACTTTGTCAAAAGAGACCCGTTTCTTCTAGATACCTGCTTCAGCTACTATTCTGATACTGCCACACCTGCTAACAGATACTCCTACTGCCACCCACCATCTTCAGCTGGTACTGGTATTGCCCCCCACCTCACTGGGCCACTCTGTGGTCTCTTCAGGCTGCTGCCACCTCCCCACTCTGTGGTCTCTTTATGCTGCTGCCACCTCACCACTGTGGTCTCCTCATGCCGATGACACCTCACCACTCTGTGGTCTCCTCATGCTGCTGCCACATCACCACTATGTCACTTGGCCACTCTGTGGTCTTCTCATGCTGCTGCCACCTCACCACTGTGTCACTAGGCAACTCTGTGGTCTCCTCATGCTGCTGCCACCTCATCACCCTGTGGTCTCCTCATGCTGTCGCCACATCACCCCTCTGTGTCTCTTTATGCTGATGCCACCTCACTACTCTGTGGTCTCCTCATGCTGCTGACACATCACCACTATGTCACTCTCTGTGGTCCTCTCATGCTGCTGACACCTCACCACTATGTCACTGGGCCACTGTGTGGTCTCCTCATGCTGCTGCCACATCACCACTCTGTGGTCTCCTCATGCTGCTGCCATCCCACCACTAAGTCACTGGGCCACTCTGTGGTCTCCTCATGCTGCTGCCACATCACCACTCTGTGGTCTCCTCATGCTGTTGCCACCTCACTACTATGTCACTGGGCCACTCTGTGGTCTCCTCATGCTGCTGTCACCTCACCACTATGTCACTGGGCCAATCTGTGGTCTCCTCATGTTGCTGCAACCTCATCACTCTATGTCTATGTGGAATCAGCTGACGATTGTGTAAAATCAGAGCGTTCTTTCACACTGTAGTAGGATCATGGGCCTCTGCATGGTTCTTTATACCTGGCGCTAACATTGACCTTTAAGTTTGGTCAGTTCCGGCCCCATAACTGCCCAAATAAGTGAAGTGTGCAGTGATTCTAAGAGCGACGCATGTCATCTGCGTGTCATACTGACTCACAGTATTGTTTCACCTCCACAGCAGACTCCCTATGCGTGTTTCTGCAAGGCACAGTGTTCTACACCACTATATAGCCTCTATTAATCCAGGAAATAGCTGTTTTTTAACGCGATTCAACACGAATATATTCGGATCGAATCAAAGCTTTTTGGAAAATTTGTCGAACCGACCGAATAAAATTTTAAAAAAATTCATTCATCTCTAATTATAAGCATTCTGCAAACATTTGTGAGTCAGTGTTGGAAGGGATGCAAATGAGCTCTTAACAAGCTCTGCCTCTAATGCCACCAGATGTAAGGCAGCTATCCTATAAGTCAATATTCAGCTTTTAAATATTAAGGTGCTCTCTCCTTAAGGAGAGTTAGTTCCCCCCTTACCCGGACACAGGCCTCTGTGATATTCGCGATCAACACTATTGTACTGGAGGGTGCATAAGTACAGTACATAAAATCAGAAATAACTGCAATTAATTAGGTTAATCCTGTCTTTATATTTCACTTGTATAGACATTTCTCTTTATTTCAATTCATTTATCTTTGTTCATTTCAGTGATTATGAAATCATTGAACAAATAATGATAAAACTAAATAAATGAGACCTTGTACTTACACGTCTAGACTGATCCAAGAATGAGCAAAAAGCAAGCATTGATTCCAAGCATGTAATATCTGTTAACTTATTGCCTGATTTTCTGTTCTTGTAATAACATGCATACTGAACAGTAGTGTATTAAAAGAAACACAAAAACACGCTCTAGGCTATCCTTCTTGGAAGCAGCCAACCATGAAAACAAGTCATTTTACTGGGATCGTAGAGACAAGTTTGTACAATATTTACTGCTAAAGTTAAAGGGGTTGGCCACTCTCCATGTATTTGCTACTACTGTGTGGAAGGCAGGGAAAAATGTATTTTCTAATATATGTCATTAAGCAGATCCGCCTATATTTTCTATTATCTGAAGCCACGCCCCCTGAGCCCTCTCTGCCCTGCAGCCAAATCCGTTCATGGCTGCATGCAACATGGAGGAGCTTTAGGCCTCTTTCACACGGGCATTGCAGGAAAAGACGCGGGTGCATTGCGGGAACATGCACGATTTTTCCCTGTGAGTGCAAAGCGTTTTAATCCGTTTTGGACGCGCGTAAGAAAAATCTGCATGTTTGGTACCCAGACCCGAACCTGGACTTCTTCACAGAAGTGGGTTCAGTATTTTGTAAATTTTATTATTTTCCCTTAAAACATGGTTATAAGGAAAAATAATAGCATTCTTTAATACAGAATGCTTAGGCTACTTTCACACTTGCGGCTGTATAGACTAGCCATTCAGGTAATCTTAATGCCGGCTGAAAGGTTCTTATCCCCACAAAACATGACTGTGGGAGATCAGAACCTTTTAATGTGTACATATAATACCCCCCCCCCCCGTAGGCTCCAGCCTTCATTGTGCCCACCTAATTTCAGGATGGCCGAGGGCGCACACACGATCCCCTGCCCACCCCCCCTTCCTTCCCAAATTTTCAGGATGGCCGAGCTGTTAGCAGAGTGTCAGCATACAGCTGACACTCTGCTTAAAACAGCCGACATCGGTGCTGACAGACGTTTAACCCCTTCCATGCCGCGGTCCATAGGGACCGCTGTATGGAAAGGGTTAACAGGGAAGGAGCTCCCTCCCTTTCCCATCGGGCCATTGCAGCGACCCGATGCTTGATGGGTTCACAGAGGGAGGGGGCTCCCTCCATCCCCCATCAAGCCGCTGCACTGCTGTGGCAGCGTCACGATGGTTAACATGGCAACCGGACGCCTTCACAGGCTTCCGGCTTGCCATGGTGTCTGATCAGGCTTCTGCTAAAGGAAGAAGCCTGATCAGGCTAAGTGTAAAGTCACAATACACTGCAGTACACTGTATATTGTACTGCAGTGTATTATAGAGGCATCAGACACACTGGATCTTCAAGAACCAAGTGGGTCTGGGTCAAAAAAATGTATAAAAAGTGAAACAAAAATCTATTTTCTACTTATAAAATACACTACATATGTTTGATATCACAGCATTCATAACAACCTGATCTATGAAAAGGTAATGTTACTTCCCCCACACGGTGAACGTCTTAAAAAATAAATAAAAATATAAGATAGAATAGAAATTTTGCCTACCTCACTTCCCAACAAAAAGTATTAAAAGTGATCAAAAAAGTCATATGTACCCCAAAATGGTGCCAGTCAAACCGTCACCTCATCCTGCAAAAAATGAGCCCCTACATAAGACAATCACCCAAAAACTGAAAAAAATATGGCTTTCAGAAAATGGACACACAAAAACATATTTTTTGTTTTCTAAAATGCTTTTATTGTGTAAAAGTGAAATAAATAAAAAAAAGTATACATATTAGGTATTGCCGCGTCCGTAACAACCAGCTATATAAAAATATCACACGGCCTAACCCCTCAGATGAACACCATAAAAAATAATTTTTTAAACTGTGACAAAAAAGCCATTTTTTGTCACCTTACATCACAAAAAATGTAATACCAAGCCACCAAAAAGTCGTATGTACCCCAAAATGGTACCAATCAAACCGTCACCTCATCCCGCCAAAAATGAGCTCCTACATGAGACAATCTCCCAAAAACTTTAAAAAAATATGGCTTTCATAAAAAATGGAGACACCAAAACAGTTTTTTTTTTTAAATGCTTTTATTATGTTAAAGTGAAATACATAAAAAAAAGTATACATATTAGGTATTGCCGCGTCCATAACAACCTACACTATAAAAATGTCCCATGATCCACCCTGTATGGTCAACGCTGTAAAAAAATAAAATAAAAACTGTGCTATAAAAGCCATTTTTGTCACCTTTTATCACAAAAAGTGTAATACCAAGCAATCAAAAAGTCATATGCACCACAAAATAGAACCAATCAAACCATCACCTCATCCCGCACAAAATAACACCCTACCTAAGACAATTGCCCAAAGAATTAAAAAAAATGGCTTTCAGAAAATGGAGACACAAAAACATGAACAAACAAACAAAGTACACAAATTTGATATCATCGTATCTGTAACAACCTGGTCTATAAAAATAGCACATCATCTAACCTGTCAGATGAACGTTGTAAAAAACAAAAAATAAAAACTGTGCCAGAACGGCCATTTTTGGTAACCTTGCCTAACAAAAAACGTAATATAGAGTGATTAAAAATCATATGTAACCCAGAATAGTATCAATAAAACTGTCACCTTATCTCGTAGCTTCCAAAATAGGGTCACTTTTTGGGAGCTTCTACTGTAGGGTGCATCAGGGGTGCTTCAAATGGAACATGGTGTCTAAAAACCATTATGTTGACTTGTCTGTGATGAAATAACACCTGATACTATGGTATCACAGTTGGCCAGGGATGTCATGTGACTACTTCTCTGAAGATGCTTGCTGTGATGCATGCTGGGATTTTTACTTTTACTTTGCAGCTGCTCCGCCCACACAGCCTCTCATCTATGGGAGCATACTATGCTGAACACATTAGAAAAATTATACATACATAGTATATCTATCATTATACTAATACCTCTTGGCTTTAGTTATTATCTGGGGCCATTTATGTTTTATTTATGCATAAGGTGGGCAACCCCTTTAAATATCTATGGAAACACTGAGTCAGATATAAATCTGTCGAACATCTACATTCTTATTAGCTTTATCCTTTCCCTAACAGATGTCTATAAATAAAAATAATTACTTAACTAAATTGTATACCTTATTTGCAGAGAAAATGCCCAAATTTAGAGTTTAATTTCAATATAATTGATTATGTTTTTAAAACGAATGTGGTTAGGATTCTATGCATTAGCAAACATGGCTAAAATAATATAACCCAATGCCATAGGGTCAAAAGAAATCTCACCCACAATACCATTCTCATATGTACTCAAAATTTCTGTAGAGGATCCTATGACACTGTTATTTGGTTCCAATTTTGACTTTTACCATAGGCTGATTTTGACTTTTACCATTCACAAATGTACTTTTAAGAGCCAAAAACTGTAGTGACTCCAAATGAAAGGAAAGATTTATACTTGTGACTTTGACCTAAAAGATTCTGTGTCAAAAACTGTCATAAAAAGTGTATGTGAGATTTCAGCCTTAAATATAAAATTCCAATAAATGTATGAATGAGATTTCTTGTAGCCATTGGCACCACCATGACAGTGACTATCATGGTGGGCCGTTGAGTGCTCATAGATAACTCTTCTCTTCTGTCTTTAACTAGTGATAAATATTTCTAAATGGAAAACATCTTTGCTGTTTTGTGTGAACTGATTTTCCTCAGACAGGTATCCACATGTAATAGCCACGAGAACTTAAGGGGAATGTGTCATCAGAAAATCCTGTTTAAATCACTTTTTTATGTTTAACATATTTGTTGCAGTTTTTGCACTGGACACTGTATAATAATTGGCGCCACTTGGTTTATACAGAACACTTTACTGCAGTTAACTTATTCTAATCCTGCCTGTAATGATATTTATTTATTTTATGCACTAATATAGCGCCACTATATTCCGCAGCGCTTTTACAGACATTAGCATCCAACTGTCCCCTATGGGGCTCACCATCTAAGGTCCCTATCAGTATGTCTTTGGAGTGTGGGAGGAAACCAGAGTACCTGGAGGAAACCCACACAAACACGGAGAGAACATACAAACTCCATGCAGATGTTGTCCTTGGTCAGATTTGAACCTAGAACCCCAGCACTACAAGGCACCAGTGCTAACCACTGAGCCACCACGCTGCCCATCACCTCTGTGTATAGGTAAGACAGGATCTGAAGACAGAATAAGACAGAATCTGAATGTACTGTATGGCTTTTTGAACTGATTAAAATTCACAGTAAGTAATTGTCAAAGCTCATCTATTCTTTCCTTGTACAATGACCTTTGCACAGGTCACAGAGCATGCCTAGAAAACTTTCCCATGTAAGTCAATAGGGTCCTCTCCTGTCCATTGTGTCTATGGCCCATGGAGCTGCCATAAAGCAATTTTTAATGCTTTGTAAATGCTGTTATTAATGGCTCTGGGAAGATGGGAGTCCCCATAAGGCCTCCTGCACACGACCGTTGTGTGCACCCGTGGCCGTTGTGCCGTTTTCCGTTTTTTTCGCGGACCCATTGACTTTCAATGGGTCCATGGAAAAAACGGAAAATGCACCGTTTTGCAGCCGCATCCGTGATCCGTGTTTCATGGCCGTGAAAAAAATATGACCTGTCCTATTTTTTTCACGGCCAACGGTTCACGGACCCATTAAAGTCAATGGGTCTGTGAAAGAACACGGATGCACACAAGATTGGCATCCGTGTCCGTGATCCGTGGCCGTAGGTTAGTTTTTATACAGACGGATCCGAAGATCCGTCTGCATAAAGCTTTTTCAAAGCTGAGTTTTCACTTCGTGAAAACTCAGAACCGACAGTATATTCTAACACAGAAGCGTTCCCATGGTGATGGGGACGCTTCTAGTTAGAATACACTACAAACTGTGTACAAGACTGCCCCCTGCTGCCTGGCAGCACCCGATCTCTTACAGGGGGCCGTGATCAGCACAATTAACCCCTTCAGGTGCGGCACCTGAAAGGGTTAATTGTACTATCATATCCCCCTGTAAGAGATCAGGGCTGCCAGGCAGCAGGGGGCAGACCACCCCCCCCTCCCCAGTTTGAATATCATTGATGGCCAGTGCGGCCCCCCCCCCCCCTCTATTGTAATTATTCGTTGGTGGCACAGTGTGCGCCCCCCCCCTCCCTCCCTCTATTGTAATAATTCGTTGGTGGCACAGTGTGCGCCCCCCATCGGCCCCCCCTCCCTCTATAGCATTAACAACATTGGTGGCCAGTGTGCGCCCCCCCCTCCCTCCCTCTTTTGTAATAATTCGTTGGTGGCACAGTGTGCGCCCCCCATCGGCCCCCCCTCCCTCTATAGCATTAACAACATTGGTGGCCAGTGTGCGGCCTCCCATTTACCCCCCCCCCCCCATCATCATTGGTGGCAGCGGAGTTCCGATCGGAGTCCCAGTTTAATCGCTGGGGCTCCGATCGGTAGCCATGGCAACCAGGTCGCTACTACAGTCCTGGTTGCCGTGGTTACATAGCAATAGTACAATAGTTGAAGATTCATACTTACCAGCTGCTGCGATGTTCGTGTCCGGCCGGGAGCTCCACCTACTGGTAAGTGACAGCCTCAGGTCTGTGCGGCGCATTGCTAAATGAACTGTCACTTACCAGTAGGAGGAGCTCCCAGGTAAGTATGAATCTTTTACTATTGCTAGTAACCCGCTGCCACCAATGATCGGGGGGGGAAATGGGAGGCCGCACACTGGCCACCAATGTTGTTAATGCTATAGAGGGGGGGGGGGCGATGGGGGGCGCACACTGTGCCACCAACGATTTATTACAATAGAGGGAGGAAGGGGGGGGGCGGGGGGGCGCACACTGTGCCACCAACGATTTATTACAATAGAGGGAGGAAGGGAGGGGGGGGTTGCACACTGTGCCACCAACGATTTATTACAATAGAGGGAGGAAGGGGGGGGGGCACACTGTGCCACCAACGAATTATTACAATAGAGGGAGGAAGGGGGGGGCGCACTGGCCACCAATGATATTCAAACTGGGGAGGGGGGGGGGGGTCTGCCCTCTGCTGCCTGGCAGCCCTGATCTCTTACAGGGGGATATGATAGTACAATTAACCCCTTCAGGTGCGGCACTTGAGGGGTTAATTGTGCTGATCACGGCCCCCTGTAAGAGATCGGATGCTGCTAGGCAGCAGGGGGCAATCATGTACACAGTTTGTAGTATATTCTAACTAGAAGCGTCCCCATCACCATGGGAACGCCTCTGTGTTAGAATATACTGTCGGAAATGAGGTTTCACGATCTAACTCATATCCGACAGTATATTCTAATATAGGGGCGTTCCTATGGTGATGGGGACGCTTCAAGTTAAAATATACCATCGGATTGGAGAAAACTCCGATCCGATGGTATAAAAGGGACTCCAGACTTTACATTGAAAGTCAATAGGGACGGATCCGTTTGAAATGGCACCATATTGTGTCAACGTCAAACGGATCCGTCCCCATTGACTTGCATTGTAATTCAGGACGGATCCTTTTGGCTCCGCACGGCCAGGCGGACACCAAAACGACTTTTTTTTCATGTCCGTGGATCCTCCAAAAATCAAGGAAGACCCACGGACGAAAAAACGGTCACGGATCACGGAAAAACGGGACCCGTTTTTGCGGACCGCAAAAAAATAAGTTCGTGTGCAGGAGGCCTAAGGCTACTTTCACACCTGCGTTTAGGTCGGATCCGTCTGGTATGTGCCCAGACGGATCCGCACCTATAATGCAAACGCTTAGATCCGTTCAGAATGGATCCGTTTGCATTACCATGAACAAAAAAAAAAAAGTCAATGGGAGACGGATCCGTTTGAAAATTGAGCCATACTGTGTCAACTTCAAACGGATCCGTCCCCATTGACTTACATTGTAAGTCTGGACGGATCCGTTTGCCTCCGCACGGCCAGGCGGACACCTGAACGCTGCAAGCTGCGTTCAGGTGTCCGCCTGCTGAGCGGAGCGGAGGACAAACGGAGCCAGACTGATGCATTCTGAGCGGATCCGCATCCATTCAGAATGCATTAGGGCTGGACGGATCCGTTCGGGGCCGCTTGTGAGCCCCTTCAAACGGAACTCACAAGCGGAGCCCCGAACGCTAGTGTGAAAGTAGCCTAATAATGCTCAGGAAATAAAATAAAAAAATCTACAATCAGAAAATAAAAACAAATTACAAAAAAGGAGATACTATCTGGGTTTAACAGGCAGATAACATTTTTGGTGACACATTTCCTTCAAATATATATACATATACAGTACAGACCAAAAGTTTGGACACACCTTCTCATTCAAAGAGTTTTCTTTATTTTCATGACTATGAAGGCATCAAAACTATGAATTAACACATGTGGAATTATATACATAACAAACAAGTGTGAAACAACTTCACACTTGTTTGTTATGTATATAATTCCACATGTGTTAATTCATAGTTTTGATGCCTTCAGTGTGAATCTACAATTTTCATAGTCATGAAAATAAAGAAAACTCTTTGAATGAGAAGGTGTGTCCAAACTTTTGGTCTGTACTGTATACCATATATATATATATATATATATATATATATACACACTCACCTAAAGAATTTTGCCTTCAGAACTGCCTTAATTCTACGTGGCATTGATAGCATTCTTTAGAAATGTTGGCCCATATTGATAGGATAGCATCTTGCAGTTGGAGATTTGAGGGATGCACATCCAGGGTACGAAGCTCCCGTTCCACCACATCCCAAAGATGCTCTATTGGGTTGAGATCTGGTGACTGTGGGGGCCATTTTAGTACAGTGAACTCATTGTCATGTTCAAGAAACCAATTTGAAATGATTCGAGCTTTGTGACATGGTGCATTATCCTGCTGGAAGTAGCCATCAGAGGATGGATACATGTTCTCATTCTGTTTATGTCAAATTTGGACTTTACCATTTGAATGTCTCAACAGAAATCGAGACTCATCAGACCGGGCAACATTTTTCCAGTCTTCAACAGTCCAATTTTGAGCTCGTGCAAATTGTAGCCTCTTTTTCCTATTTGTAGTGGAGATGAGTGGTACCTGGTGGGGTCTTCTGCTGTTGTAGCCCATCCGCCTCAAGGTTGTGCGTGTTGTGGCTTCACAAATGCTTTGCTGCATACCTCGGTTGTAACGAGTGGTTAGTTCAGTCAACGTTGCTCTTCCAACAGCTTGAATCAGTCGGCCCATTCTCCTCTGACCTCTAGCATCCACAAGGCATTTTTGCCCACAGGACTACCCCATAGTGGATGTTTTTACCTTTTCACACCATTCTTTGTAAACCCTAGAAATGGTTGTGGGTGAAAATCCCAGTAACTGAGCAGATTGTGAAATACTCAAACCAGCCCGTCTGGCACCAACAACCATGCCACGCTCAAAATTGCTTAAATCACCTTTCTTTCCCATTCTGACATTCAGTTTGGAGTTCAGGAGATTGTCTTGACCAGGACCACACCCCTAAATCCATTGAAGCAACTGCCATGTGATTGGTTGACTAGATAATTGCATTAATGAGAAATAGAACAGGTGTTCCTAATAATTCTTTAGGTGAGTGTATATATATATATATATAATATTATTTTGCATTTCGATTGAGGAAACATCATTTTGGAAGCAAAGATAAAAAGGACCCTAAAGTAAAATAATTTTACATGCAGCTGGTAATACACTAGCTCAAGACTAATTATTTCACATTCAATACGATTTATTCAAATAGACTTCAAACTAATTTCTAACCAACAAGCCCAGTATCAATTTTGAATTTATGACTTTTTGAACAGATTAAAATCTAATCTGCCAGAACATTTGTTTATACTGCTTTTAGACAACTGAAGGTATTTACAACAGATTTTTGGATTTAAATGGGGAATGCTCTTTTTGGTGTCTTACAAGGTGGAACCTGGCCTCAGTATCTACATGAGGTTTACCTCAAATTGCCAGGTTACAACTATACTTGCCCCTCCCCCCCAATAATAGTTACTTTTTTGTCTAAACACCAATCATTCAACAACAAAAAAACTGTCTCATTGGAAAGTCTTTCATTTGCTCTCTAATGACTAAAAGTGAA
The DNA here is from genome assembly GCF_905171765.1 of Bufo bufo. Taxonomy (NCBI): domain Eukaryota; kingdom Metazoa; phylum Chordata; class Amphibia; order Anura; family Bufonidae; genus Bufo; species Bufo bufo. The sequence goes on along the minus strand of NC_053391.1, from coordinate 356,189,696 downwards.
GAGAGGAAATATGTTATGGATGACACTTTGTCTATGACTTGTACCATATATTGTAAGGCAGAAAAAAGACACCCGTCCATCCAGTCCAGCCTGTTATCCTGCAAAGTTGATCCAGAGGAAGACAAAAATCTCAGAAGGTAGAAGGCAATTTTCCTTACTTTAGGGGAAAATTTTGTTCCTGGCTCCTATCACTGACCCTTCTTCAGAAATCTAGTAACTATAACCTGTAATATTATTACACTCAAGAAATACATCCAGGCCCCTCTTGAACTCATTTACGGAATTCACCATCACCACCTCCTCAGGCAGACAGTTTCATGGTCTTACTGCTCTCACAGTAAAGAATCCCCTTCCATGTAGAAGCCTTCTTTCCTCTAGCTGTAGAGGATGTCTCCTTGTCACGGTCACAGTCCTGGGTGTAAAAAGATCATGAGATCTCTGTTTTGGCCTTTGATATATTTATACATAGTTATTAGATCTCCCCATAGCCATCTTTTTTCTAAACTAAATAACCCTAATTTGTTCAATCTTTCTGGGTACTGTAGTCCATCCATTCCATTTATTACTATAGTTGCCCACCTTTGAACCCCCTCAAGATTGTACACTATGCTCCAAGCAGGGGCGTAGCTATAGGGAAAGCAGCTGCTTTGGGGCCCAAACTCAGAAAGGGCCCACCCAGGAGGAGGACTAAAATATTTTATTGTCAGGGCCCCCTCAACATTATTATAAAATGACATATATAATGTATTATAAAATGACATATATAATATATATAATGAATATACTGTATACAGAGACACTGTAGGAAATGGAAAATGGACAGAGCAGCTGCCGGGTCCTGTGTTGACTAACCACAGGAGTGAGGGTTTAAAAATGTTACCATTTAGTATGTGCTGGTGACTTGTATTTTAATATCCCATGTGCGCAACTGTGAGATTGAGAAACAGCTCCCATTGTTTGAACACTGTTTGTGTGTGGATCAAATTAACTGTTTTGGACTGATTGTTCTGCTGTTTGGGCACAAGATGCTGCTGTTTCCCAGGCACAGCTTACTGACTGCATATATATTTCCATATTCATGAGAGGTGTGGTTTGAGAACTTGCTAGAAGAAGCTTCAGCCATCTTAGGAGCGAGCTGAGAGTTGAGGAACTGTGTGTGAGCAGAGAAGCTAATGGATCCAGGAGTGACCTTCTCTGTGACCACAGCTGCAGCTGAGTGAAGCTCATCATTGTCCAAGACCCAGATCCTGTCCTGGGAAAGGAGGATTGTTTCCAGGAAGGCTGACAAGAGCTAAGGAACAAGCTGCATGCCCTGTGGGACCTCATGTTTGCTGGACAGACTGGTTGTTTGGTTCAGAGACATCAGTGGATAAAGAGCAGACCTGGGTCGGCAACATCGTGCATGCATCACACTGCAGTGTTGGCGCCTAGAGACTTAGACCAGGCCTGTAGTTAGATAGTTAGGGTCTCTGCTTTGTGTCAGGCCTAAAGTGTTGCTACTGTACTACAAGGACTCCATTGCTAAAAGGGATATTGTACATTTGAAAGCTAATAAACACCCCCAACTCTATCCAGTTCAGCATTTTGCTCAGGAGAAATAATCAGGCACGAGCTACTGGACTAGTAATGGGAGGGGGAATAATATAGAGCACGGTATGATTGTGAACTGTTGTGTTGCAACATAGGCCAGCCCATACTAAGCAACCAACCAATTGTTTGTGTTTGTTTCAGGGTAATAATAGGAACGGCAAGGCAGTTTTAGTTGTGCCCGCCAGTAGGTAAATTACCGCAAAATTTCCGCTGGCATCCATCAGGGGGTGCTGTGCTGTGCAACACAGGGGTTTCAGCAGGGGCGTACATAAAAATCACTGGGCCCCATAGCAGGAATCTAAATTGGGCCCCCATTCCCCTTTTATAGCCCCTCTTTTTGTTCCATGAACTATTCTTGCTGCGTTTTATAATTTATGCCATCAGGGCCAGATTGGGATTACAAAACAGCCCTGGCACACAAAAGAGGTATAATAGATGCAGTGTGTACAGGTATATAGTATATTCCCTAGTGTTCTGATATGTGAGGTACAGGGTATAATATATGCAGTGTGTACAGGTATATAGTATATACAGCAGTGTACTGATATGTGAGGTACGGGGTATAATATATGCAGTGTATACAGGTATACAGTATATACAGTAGTGTAATATATGAGGTACGAGGTATAATAGATGCAGTGTGTACAGGTATATAGTAAATACAGCAGTGTATTGACACCTCGTACCTCACATATCAGTACACCGCTGTATATACTATATATCTGTACACACTGCATGTATTATACCTCGTACCTCACATATCAGTACACTGCTGTATATACTATATATCTGTACACACTGCATCTATTATACCTTGTACCTCACATATCAGTGCACTGCGGTATATACTATATATCTGTACATATTGCATGTATAATACTGTGTAATATATGCAGTGTGTGTATGTGTGTATATATATATATATATATATATATATACACACACACACACACACAGAGCAGTGTATTGATGTGAGACATAGAAGGTATAATACTGCAGATGCAGTGTTTACAGAAATATGTGGTCAGTTATACATTATGGTCACTGTGTGTGTGAGGTACATGAGGTAGTGGTCACTGTAACTGTCTGAAGTATTATACATGAGTGAGCAATGAGTAAAAACAGGGCATGGAGGGGGGGGTAAATGATGAAAAGTGGAGGACCTCCTCTTACCACTCCATTCCAGTCTGTATGGATCAATGCAGAGCTGCTTGTGAACTTCTAATACTTGCTGTTAGGGGTTGAAGGACCTGTGATGATGTCATCACAGGTCCTGGCAGATATACCTTTGAAACCTAGGAACTACACCATTTTTGGTGCAGTTCCTTTGCTAGATTCTGCAGGACCTGTAATGTTGAAGATGAAGTCATCACAGGTCCTGGCAGATGCACTGTTCTAACCTGGGAACTACACTTTACACTGTGCAGTTCCCTTACAGGACCTCTGATGACATCATCAAAGGTCCTTTAGCTTTAGAAAGATAAACAGGAGCAATTAGGGGGCGGGGCCTCTCCTCCACTTCGGGCCCCTCTTTCTCACGGGCCCCATAGCAGCTGCGTGGTCTGCCTATATGGTAGGTACGCCATTGGGTCTCAGAGTTTGGGCTGGGTGTATGTAAACTTATTTTATGTTCTCAGCATTTGTGGTTGTGTTTATTAACACATGTTAGTAAAATAAAATTTTTGCAAAAGCTGGTGTCAGAGTTGCTTTTCTCATTTGTGACTTCGCTGTATCCTGGGGAGCCCACCCAGGTACAGGTTAACAAAAAATTACATTTGTCAGTGTTAAACCTGATTTGCCGTTTCTCTGCCCAAGCCTACAATCTACCCAGATCAATCTGTACCAGTATACTGTCCTCTTGAAGCAGATTCCGCTGCTGTGACTTCTATTGCTGAAACCCCATTTAAACGAGCTGATGATTGGGAACACACATTTATTTTTGATCATTGCCCCAATGTAAACATCCTGCCGATCATCCGATAGTTGAGCAAACGTTGATTTGTTGATCGATTGCATTTTTTTTTTAATAACTGCTATAGGAAATGTCAATTTCACATTAAAATCAGATTGCTTTCAACATTTTGATAACAGGATATTTTGAAAAAAAAAAATCACATTTTACATCGTAGTTCCACATTGGTTGAGTATAAATTGTGAAAACTGGAATTAAGAGGCTCACTCTAATGATACTAGGCTTTATTTACCAAGTAAACTTATAAAAATCTATTTATCATGACACATACAAAATAGCATAATGAATTTTGCATTTGCATTTTATTTTACACTATTAAAATGTGGGATGGTGGCAGCTCATCAGGCACTTGTTAACCCCTTCTTTCCCTCCATAGAAAATAGTCCTTCGCGTATAGCCCCAGAGATACATATGGTAAGTAAAGCCCCCACAAATTAGGAAGGAAGGAAGGAAGGAATGGTGTTTGGGTTGTGTCACCGGCTTCACTATGAGATCACCATACTGGCAATGAAAGAAGGATGAGAGCAGGGAAGCTACCCAGCATGTTAGTCCACCTCTGAATGCAGAAGAAGGTGGACCAGAAGAACTAATATCACGGTGTGCAATCATAGAGGAAAATGTAATATACAGGGTGGGCCATTTATATGGATACACCTTAATAAAATGGGAATGGTTGGTGATATTAACTTCCTGTTTGTGGCACATTAGTATATGTGAGGGGGGAAACTTTTCAAGATGGGTGGTGACCATGGCGGCCATTTTGAAGTCGGACATTTTGAATCCAACTTTTGTTTTTTCAATAGGAAGAGGGTCATGTAACACATCAAACTTATTGGGAATTTCACAAGAAAAACAATGGTGTGCTTGGTTTTAACGTAACTTTATTCTTTCATGAGTTATTTACAAGTTTTTCTTTGTTTACAGCCATTGACATGTCGCCAAGGTTAACACGTGAGGAGCGGATAGAAATTGTGTTGATGTCTGGTGAACGCAGCAACCGGGTCATTGCAGCAGATTTCAATGCAAGACACCCTACGAGACCACCCATCTCTCATGCTACAGTTATCAAACTGCTTGATAAGTTTTTCGTGAAACTGGTTCAGTGTTGGATTTGCTAAAATGTGGACGCATGAAATCTGTCTCTAATGAAGAAACATCAGTGGCTGTCCTAGCTTCATTCAGCAAGAGCCCATGTCACTGGAGAGTGGCATTAGTCGAACATCCCTTCGGCGGATATTAGCTACTCACAAATGGCACCCTTACAAACTCCAGCTACTGCAGCATCTCAACGAGGATGACCCAGATCGGCGCACTGAATTTGCAGAATGGGCAAAACAAAAATTGGAACAGGACCCTCAGTTTACGCAGAAGATTTTGTTCAGTGATGAGGCAAACTTTTATGTGAATGGTGAAGTTAACAAACAAAACCACCGCTATTGGTCTGACACTAACCCATATTGGATAGATCCCTCCAAGACTGTTGGAACAAAAAAATTGATGGTATGGTGTGGTATATGGGGTACAAAGATAGTGGGGCTATTCTTCATCAATGGAAACCTCAAGGCCACTGGATATGCGAAATTGCTACATGATGATGTGTTTCC